>NC_141028.1:37700000-38005000 GCF_052040795.2 Danio rerio
CTACAGTCCTACAGTGCCTTCTATTTATCCGTCTCTGACAGAAATGATTAAAACTAAACCAGTCCCCTCCGACAGCACGGAGGGCACTACTTCAGCTTCTAATGTGGCTACTGTGTGGGTTGCTAAACCACGAGGGATAGAGATAATTCCGCCCTCACCCTCTGTTCTTAAAGATCTTATATCTCTTCTGCCCGAAGTGGACAAACCACTGCAATTTGTAGACATGCTGTTGCGCAGTTCGCGTCACTGCCAACTAATTGGGGCAGATTATCGATTTATCCTCCAAACCAAAATGGGTTCGTCCTATGACGATGAAGAAATAACAACAAAAATACCTGCTCTTGATCGCAAGCTTGATATAGTACAAACAGAAACTGTTAAGGAAGAAACAGATGATAAAAAGACACGTACTCGTATAAAAACACGCCTCGCGTGGAAAGATGATCAGGAGGAGCTCCTGACAAATCTAAAACAGCAGCTTACTAAATACTTAGTACCATACTTACTGGTCTGAATGTGACGCCACGACTGATCCTAATGGTATAATGCTAGATGGTAAAGGCCGTTTATGCCTCCCATCCTCATGTGCTCCTTTTCTCGTCCGCGAGTTTCACGGTGTTACACACCGCGGCCGAAGAGGGGTAATAGACACAATGAGTTAATAGACAATGAGTTAATAGACACAATGAGTTCCTTTTTATGCATTAATAATTTACAGCACAATAACACCTTAGATAGATGTCTGATATGTGCGCAAAATAATATCACTAAACCTCAAGCTAAACATCAACAATTGCCCCTTCCTGAAACACCTTTTCAGGAATGGCAGGTAGATTTCACACATCTGCCAAAGAGGGGTCTCAATAAATATTTACTGGTTTTTGTGGACAAATTTTCAAAATGGGTTGAAGCCTTCCCATGCAGTAAGGAAGATGCTAATACAGTTGTCAGATGTTTGACAAGAGAAATCATTCCAAGATATGGTATACCATGTGCCATAGACTCAGATAAGGAAACCTCATTTACTGCGAAAGTAATACAAAATCTAGCTAAAGAACTCCAAATTAATTGGCAGCTACATATTCCCTACCATCCACAATCATCTGGTATAATAGAACGAACTAATAGGACTATCAAGGACAAATTAAGAAAGGCTATGTAACATGCAGGGCACTCAAATTGGCTCGCCTTGCTACCTGTCGTTTTAGCAGACATGTGGATGTCTCCTCACAAAAGTCTTCACGGTCTCTCTCCTTATGAGACTGTGATGGGACGACCCTTTCCCTCACCATGGAGGCAAAGGGGTACCACACTGGGTGACGGTTCTTTGGATATCCATATGAGTGAATGTGCACAACAGCTACTAACAACATTGCATGCATACTGGACTAACATACATTCTGGTTCAGCCCCGATGCCGGTAGACCCAACACACCCCTTTAAGGTTGGTGACAGAGTAATGATTAGACAGTTCAATAAAATGAGCACAGAACTGGGGGACCCCAAATTTGGCCCCCCGACGGATGTCGTGGCTGTAACCAGAACCGCCGTTTTAACCTCCTCTTCTCCACAGTGGATCCATGCAACCAGGATAAAACGAGCACCTATTGAATAATAAAAATGTATAAGTTTTGTACTATGATAATCTGTCTGCAGACTCTCTTTGTTTTACAGATACTTTGGGGGCCCCCACATCAGCTAGCACCTCCACGCAGCATAACTACTAGAAGGATAAGCATGAAGTGGCTATGGACATTGGGACTGTTTCTCTTTCTTGTTGCTCAAGCTAATGCAGCCAGGCTGAAACGCTGGACACATGATCATGAATTTGGATGGGCAGAGGATGGGGCTGACAATCCTATTGGAACTAATATGTGGTATCAATAAGTGAAGGTTTTAGCTAGATCATATAATGTATCTGGTTGTTATGTATGTTCTGTTATGCCTCATTCAGCCAAGCAAACCCCTCTTTATGCCAAACCCATGAATAAAACAGCTGCTAAATGTTTTGCCAGTTTTGCAGGATCAGGGTACCAGAATCCATATATAATTGTCGATGACTACGATCCATACCGGATTGGCATTAGAAATGGTACATGTGATGCTCTATTTTGGGTAAAATTTGGCCATGCTAAACCCTCACCTATTAGCCACAAGGTTTTTATTAACCACTCTATTACACACCCTGTGTGTTATAACCAGACCATGGGCTCTCATTTCATGGGAAGCACTGTTAACTGTCAACAAATTGCCTCCTCGGGAGAGGGGGCCCCAGTCGACATCTCAGGACCCTCAAATGGCACTTATGTGGTCCAGGGTGGGTGGTGATTGTGTGGAAAAAACGCCTACATGTCATTACCGGCCAACTGGACGGGGCAGTGTGCCCCTGTGCATGTGACTGATCACACTTTTATTGTGACAGCCCAGGTCCTGTCAGCGCAGCAAAGAGTTAAACGCAGTGTCCCTGAAATGAAGCCCCATGACTCTGTATGGGGTACTGACGTGCCCGAGGATTTCAAATTATGGACCACTGGTAGTAAAATGGTATTGGCTCTATTTCCGCAAATAGGTGTGGGAAAAGCTTTATTGAGAATTGAAACCCTAGACTATCGCATGGGCCTATTCCTAAATGCCTCCAAAATAATTAATGAAGCCCAGAATAAGGAACTTGGAAACTTACGTACCATGGTTTTGCAAAATAGAATGGCTCTAGATCTCTTAACAGCATCCCAGGGGGGGGTATGTAAATGAGTACTGCTATGTCCACTCTCCAAGGGTTAAAGACTACTATGACTTCTGATTATGTTCCCGACACAACTTGGGGTTGGATGATGGGTCTGTTCGGCTGGGTGACTCCTTTCCTTACTATGATAATTCCTGTATGTATTATTTTCCTTCTTATTTGTTGCTGTGGCCCCTTTCTTTTACAATGTTTGATGAATCGTGTTTATGCTACCATGGATAGTATGATGGGCCAAAATTATAAACTAATGCGTTAGGCCTTCGGCCTAAAAGAGGGGACTGAGAGAACATTTTGTCCTCTTTTTAGTGTGTTTGCAGCTACGTGCAGAAGTGCTTGTGGTTTTGTGTGTATATGTATTTGTGTGTCAGAAATATGAGGCCATGGTCTGGTTTCAGTTTTGCAGGTGTTAGAAGTCTGAGGCCATGGTCTGGTTTCATTTCGCAGCTTCACCCACGCTGGAAAATTCCACTATGCTCAGATATGAAATATGCTGATTCATGTTAAGACAAAATGCTGTATGACTAGCCCATATTTGGAGTGCCTTTCTGCTATCAGCCCCTGTGTATAAATATCCCTGTCCATCCTGTGTTGTCAGGCTTGCCGAATAAACCATTCTAACTACAGTTTGGTCTCTTCTCATGTCTCCGGGTCGACCTGCTGAACTTTGCTGAATCTGGTGCCTAATATAGGGGAAATCTTACACAGACACACTGTGAAAATTTCCTTGCTCTGTTAAACATCGTTTAGGAAATATTTAAAAAAAGAAGAGAAAAATTCCAAGGGGTCTAATAATTTATACTTCAACTGTATATATATATATATATATATATATATATATATATATATATATATATGAAAGTATATACAGTTGAAGTCAGCCCACCTTTTTAAAACTTTTTTACAAATATTTCCCAAATGATGTGTAACAGAGCAGGGAATTTTTTCATAGTATGTCTGATGATATTTTTTTCTTCTGGAGAAAGTCTTATTTGTTTTATTTCAGCTAGAATAAAAGCAGTTTTAATTTTTTATGAACCATTTTAAGGTCAATATTATTATCCCTCCAATAACTTGCCTAGTTACCCTAATTAACTTAGTGAAGCTTTAAATGTCACTTTAAGCTGTATAGAAGTGTCTTGAAAAATATCTAGTCAAATAATTTTTACTGTCATCATGGCAAAGAGAAAATAAATCAGTTATTAGAGATGAGTTATTAACACTGTTATGATTAGAAATGTGTTTAAAAAAATCTGCTTTCCATTAAACAGAAATTTAGTACAAGAAATAAACAAGGGGGCTAATAATTCTGACTTCAACTGTATATAATTAAAAATATATATTTTATATATAATTTTATAAATATTTTATAAAAAATTATTTTATATATTTTTATATATAATTTATAATTTTTATTTTGAAAAATATAATTTAGACAGTAGTACTCAAGGGTCCAGGGGTCTGTTCTTCGGACCTCGCTTAAATAATCTAAGAATATATTACAGATCCTGGATCTTTTAATCTTGATAACTCATCTTAGGCTAATTTGGTTCTTCAAAAAAGTTTGCGAATCAGATTAAACTGATCTGAGAGGTGTTGTGACTGTGTGTTGTGACAGATCTATCGATCCTCAAAATCATTATCAGCAATACAACGATTGGCTGACGGCACAGCAGCTTGATGACATCTGATTAATGCACAGTTATCAAAATTACATGAAATCCGTAGTAAACGGTTCGTTAAATCTGATATGCAATAACAGAGTTGTGAGTTACGTGTTGGAGCAGAGCAGTTCTCTTCCTCTGTCATATGGTCATCCTTCAATAAAAGCTGAATATAAAAAATATATATTAGTTAGACAGCAGTACTCAAGGGTCGCGGTCCCCTACTATGTCAGACCTTACTGTGTGTGTATTGAGGACTAAGTGTGTTTCACAGCTTCTCTAACATGCCTCTGGTCCCCACAATGTCAGTGCATATGTTCACCAATTAGGACACACACTCTGTTTCATTTCTATATTTTGATTAAGTTAAATAGTTACAATTAAATACACCACTACTACAACAACAACTACTATTACTACTACAACTAATAATATTAATAATAATAATAATAATAATAATAATTGTTATTATTATTATTATAAACACACCTCATCAGAGTTGTGGGTCTCCTACTGGAGCAGAGCAGTTCTCTTCCTCTGTCATATGGTCATCCTTCCATCCTTCAATAAAAGCTGAATAAAAAAAAAAATATATATATATATATATATATTAGTTAAACAGCAGTACTCAAGGGTTCCGGTCCCCACTATGTCAGACCTTACTGTGTGTATTCAGGACTAAGTGTGTTTCACAGCTTCTCTAACATGCCTCTGGTCCCCACAATGTTACACTAGTGCATATGTTCATACATTAGGACACACACTCTGTTTCATTTATATATTTTGATTAAGTTAAATAATTACAATTAAATGCACTACTACTACTACAACAACAACTACTACAACTACTACTACTAATAAAAATAATAACAACAACATTAAACGCACCTCATCAGAGAGTTGTGGGTCATGTACTGGAGCAGAGCAGTTCTCTTCCTCTGTCATATGGTCATCCTTCAATATAAGCTGAAAATAAAAATAATATATATTAGTTAGACAGCAGTACTCAAGGGTCCCGGTCCCCACTATGTCAGACCGTACTGTGTGTGTATTCAGGACTAAGTGTGTTTTACAGCTTCTCTAACATGCCTCTGGTCCCCACAATGTCAGTGCATATGTTCACCAATTAGGACACACTCTCTGTTTCATTTCTATATTTTGATTAAGTTAAATAATTACAATTAAATGCACTACTACTACAACAACAACTACTACTACTACTACAACAACTAGTAATAATAATAATAATAACAACAACAACAACAACAACAACAACAACAACAACAACAACAACAACAACAACAACAACAACAACAACAACAACAACAACAACAACAACAACAACAACAACAACAACAACAATATTAATAAACACACCTCATCAGAGTTGTGGGTCTCGTACTGGAGCAGAGCTGTTCTCTCCTTCTGTCATACGGTCATACTTCAGCAAACCTGAATATAAAAATATATATATATTAGTTAGACAGCAGTACTCAAGGGTTCCGGTCCCCACTATGTCAGACCGTACTGTGTGTGTTTCACAGCTTCTCTAACATGCCCCTGGTCCCCACAATGTTACACAATTGCATATGTTCATAAATTAGGACACACACTAAGTTAAATAATTACAATTAAATGCACTACTACAGCAACAACATCTACTACTACTACTACTACTACTAATAATAATAATAATAATAATACTAATAAACATACCTCATCAGAGAGTTGTCGGAGCAGTTTTCTTCTGCAGTCATATGGGCATCCTTCAATGAAAGCTATTTAAAAACAGCTTTGTTATATAAGTCATGTCATGACTATAAAGCTTTCATGACAGTCTTATGAACCCCCCTTTAAAGTAAAGCATTACCCAATTAATTAAACTTTTTTACCCATTAAGACAAGAAGAAGATATTAAGAGATTGATTTTATTATCTCTTATGGATGATGCAAACTCTTTATTTTTGAACAGATTTACCCTTAATCTATATTAACATTAAAAAACTCTTAGCTTTGCTGAATGTATTAAGGATTAATGTATTAAGTAATCAAAATGTCAAACCTTTCTCCAAGGCCAATCACATGCGCCATAGTCAAACGTTATTTCCTCTCCAAAGAAAATATCCCTGATTGCAAAAAGGCACAAATGAGGTTTTCTCTGAACAACGATCTTATTGACAGTGCAGTTAGGGTGCAGATCGTCCTCATGATCGGCATCAATGCTGCAAAACTAAGAGAAAAGAGCAAGCAACATTTTAATTATGCCCTCTCATAGCAATAAAAAGCTAAACTATGGCATGAATACAAACAGAATGAATATAATATATACATGTACATTTGAATGGGGAAAACACTTAACCACCTGTTCTTGTTTTACCATATAAAGTCAAACATAAAGACAGTATTTTTATTAATATCTCATCTATGCTTTGCTTCCACAAGCTCTATCATTTGTACTCAACCACAAAACTTCCTTTAATAAATGTGGACAACGCAAACTCTGACCTAAAAGATTTAATGAAATGTGTAGGGTTCAAAAACTACAAAAACCTCACATTAGCATCCTCTCTGTGTGTGAATTATAAATACAGTAAACCTTTTGAAGTGGATCAGAACCTTTCAACAATGTTGTTCTAATACTATTGAACACCTGTTCTTCTTTCTTAGGACAGTTTTAAAGAACTTTTTTTCCACTTCAATTGTTTACAGGTCACACTTTACAATTAGGTTTTATTAGTTAATGTACTTACTAACATGACCTAGTAATGAACAATGCATGTACAGCATTTATTAATCAGTTTAACATTTACTAATTACTAATGCATTATTCAAATCTAAATTCATGCTTGTACCAGTAATAATGCATTGCAATAATTAATGCATTGTGCGTGTTCAACTAGTAATGAACAACTTTATTTTCATTTACTAAAGTTAACAAACATGAACAAATACTGTAATAAAGTATTATTTATTGTTCATGTTAGTAAATGCATTAACCAGCATTAACTAATTTAACCTTATTGTAAAAGGCTACCAGTTGACAGCAAATAAATAAATAAAACACACACAGTGAACATTTATGTACTTTTATATATGTTTTACACTAAGTTGGAGTTTATTATAATTATTTATCTAAAATAAAACGTTTCTACACGTCATAGAACAATAAATTAAGTACATTTCTAGGACCAGATAGCCCCACATTTTAATTATAACCTCTATATTACTACATTAACGTATAAATAGTATATAATAGTGTTATTTCAGGATTAACGTTAAATGTTTAAAGCAATTAACCATTTAAAAAGTACGATACAAGAACTATGAAAACATACCTTAGTAACCTTCTATATATTCGGTTTCCAGTGAATGGGTCTTGTCAGTGGAGCTGGTGATGTGTTTCTCCGCATCTTTTAATGGTTTTATCCTCCGTCGATCCATTTAGCCGCCCGGTGATTGGTGACTGTCTGACCGCGGCTCATGCACTCCACCCCGGCCTCTGACTCACGTAGCACCGGGCAGTTAGCACATTAGCGCGAGTAACTTTTACTCGTGTAAACAAGTTAAATTACATACCGAACTGTAGTTTGTGTCTTATCAGTGTTATATTAATACGTAATTTGAAACAACATCGATTAAAACACCCAGGAAATTCGTTAAAACATTTAATTAACTATACCTGATAACTGTCAAAATATGCAACATAAGTATTTGTCATATAACCTATTTTAATACATTATGATGGCGAAAAACATTCTAACTTACCCAAAAATTCGAATAATTTGATGATAGATCTTAATTAAGTTGATTAAAGTCGGATTCATTTATGAGATTGCGCATGTGCAGTAGGCAGAGTGTGTGAATTGCGTCAAGTGTGTGTCAGGGTGCAGTACCGCCATCCGACTACAGGACCGCTATAGAGCAGTGCGCCGACACACACTTACACACTCAATTCAGGTAAATGGTCAAGGTGGGGATCAGTGAAAAAAACTGCACTAGGCATATCAGCAACGCCCCCTGAGTCTTTTAAAGGCAAAACATGTCCCCACTATGTTTTTGGTCCCCACTTTGTGAGTGTGCTATCATGCTGAGGTCCCCACCATGTGATAAAAACAAACACACACACACACACACACACACACACACACACATATACATATATATATATATATATATATATATATATATATATATATATATATATATATATATATATATATATATATATATATATATATATATCTATGGGCCACTGTAAAGTAATATGGTTCTGTCATAACGTTTTGAATGAAAATCTGCATTTGGATAAGACACCTTTAGTATAGTTTTGATTTTAAGGCATAATAAAGATCAAATGCAAGTACGAGTGGATTTACATTGAAAATTTCAAACGCATCAAGAAAACCATGTGCTAAGGAAATTTCAAACCATTTGGAACGCACAGAGACGAGCTTTTGTGCAAAAATGAACTTAAAGGTGCCTTTAAAAAAGTGTCAAAGTACTTTTGAAAACAAAAAAGCAAACCCCCAATAGGTGGCAGCAAGAGGCCGCTTTATTTGAGTAAAGCATTGAACGATTCATTCAGCCAAAGAAGCCAATAGGATGAACGGACAGTTGAATCAATCCCTGAATCATCGACTCACCCGAGTCTTCTTGGCGAAGGCCTGAATCGTTCGTGCAGGGAAACGTCGCTGTGTATTATTCAGAGATGGCCAACTGTTCTGCTGTTTATTTTATTATACTTATCGCAATGATTTTACTACTACTATCAATAAAATTAATATTAATAATGATAATATTGCCGGAAGTTGTACAGCGCATGCGTCACGTGTTCATCATCAGCATCCATGACAACCGTCCTGTGGGTGTTGTTTGAATCTCGCTGTGTCGATTGGCATCTGATCTCTGCGTCCTCCGTGACAATTTTTCCAGATTATCGATATTATTGATCGTTGGATACGTCGATTGATCGCCTGCTGTTCCCATCACTCAGGTTTGACCCTTTTTATTACGCTGTGCTTTGTGTTTGTGTTCAGTATGTCTTGTGTTCACTACAGGTTCCAGAGTCGACTCACCTACGACTCGCTCCAGTTTGAAGGCCTCAACATCAGCGCGGGGGAGCTGAAGCGGCAGATCATGAGGAGCAAGAGGCTGAAGTTCTGCCAGCTGAAGATCAGCAACGCCCAGACTGATGAAGGTGAGTTGAGGAAAAGACACTTCAACTGTTCTACGCTAACATTAGATGCGTTACATCAGACACTTCTGGAAGCTGTAAGGTGGTGCTGATGCTGACATGTAGGGATGTTTTGGCTGTTTTAAAAGGCTAATGGCTCTCAAAGTATACCGTGCTCCATAATTATGTGCTGATTCTGATTTTATTTTGCTGTCAGAATACACAGATGATGCTCTCATCCCTAAAAACACGTCGGTCATCATCAGACGGATCCCTGCGGCGGGACTGAAGTCCTCAAACAGAAGATTTGTTGGGTAAGTGCTGTGAAATGAGCACACGCGTCCTCTGTTAGATGTTATATGAAGACTCCTGGTCTGTCCCTGGTGTTTTAGTCACACAAGCTCCTTTGTTTTGCAGACATCAAGCTGGACGCTGGCGTGAACCTTCACCTAGAGCTGATCCTTCACTCCTCTCACTGGAGCAGTTGTTGAAGGTATTGAACAAATGAATAGCACAATAGCAAAACGCAATGTAAAGCACACAATATACGCACACGCACTCAGCTTCTTAGGGAGATTTGAGATTGTTTGAAGGGTTGAGGGTGAAAAAGATTCAAATGTGCAAATGCCTGTGAAACAGACTGAGAATCTGGCTGAGGCAAAGGCGTCAGAGGAGGACAAGCTGAAAGCGGTGATGTACCAGTCCAGCCTGTGCTACTACTCCAGCAGGTGAGCGTTCAGACACTGACAGGTTTGCTTTGTGAGAGATGTCTGAGCTGATTCTCATGGTTCTGATGTTCACTAGTGAGGCCATGAGGCTGCTTGGGATCCCGGGACACCACATTAGGCACTGCCCCACTAATGTGGTAACTGGGTTTTCCAAGCTCACGGTTGCTGTGAACTTGAGCTCTTGTCCTCATCAGTCAGATTGTTTGCTCAGAGTTTGACTGTCACTCCTCAATTCACAGGGCAGCCGCTCCGCGCCGCACAAGCGCATCCGGAAGAGCACAGGGATTCCCCGCAGCTTCCTGTTGGAGGTGGACGACCCAGACCGAAAGGGAGTCATGATAGACGGCAGCGGCAGATACGTCATTCCCATCATAGACGCGTGAGTAAACTGTACTTGGCATAGCCGCATGTTCTAGTGTTTGTCCAAATCTCACATGATGTCTGCTTGTGTGTGTTTGCGCTCGATCTGTTCAGTGAGGCCTATGCTGCTGAGAAGAGAAAGAGGCCGTCCTTCTCCTGCCAGACCGAGCCTTTGCCCTCCTCGTCCTCAGCAGGTGCGGCATCTTCGGTCCGGGACGCCGGAGGGAAACGGTCCCGCTCCCCATCTTCACCAGAGACGCGCGGCGACCAGAAGAGACCACGTCGCTGAGAGACCTTCATCCAAGAGACCTGGAGCCGACGTGTAAATATTGTACATAGTTTATTAATAAAAGATAATAAAGATTATAGCCGCATGAACTGTGTGGACTGGTTAACCTTCACTCCAGCAGTGCAACACACACACACACACACACACACACGAATGAATTCATAAACACAATATCATGAAGTTTTGCTTTAATTTAGGAAAAGAGAAACTCTTCTGGGCTAAAATCTGATGGGTTTTTTTCAGCGTTCTTACTTCAGTCTTTAATGTCAGGTGATCCTTCAAATGTCAGTGTAAAGTGTTGAGTACACTATTAGTGCTCAGTCGTGTTTTTCTTTTTTTTTCTTTTTTATAACTTTTTATTTGTAGTAGCAATAAACACAGTACAATGATACCACTTAAGAGAAAACATTTCCCACTGCTTAACATTTTTCTTTTTCACAAACTCTAAAGTAACAGAACACAAAAAAATAAAAAATATATAAAAATAAATAAAGGTTTCATCAAATACAATATATGAAAATAACAGTAAAATGGTAACATAAATAATATCAATACTAAATTTCCATAGGTCAGAGAGGGTCAAATCTTTATTTATTCATTCAACTTTAGGTTATTATCAACTGTGAATTACTAATTTAAAAAGATGATTAAGAGGGGGAGTGCAATGGGTCGTAAATTGAAAAAATGTTTGTTATGTGGATGGGAATTAGATAGTAATAGTTTTATATTTCTATGAAGATTGGATGGAGCAATCTAACGTAATCAGTCCACTTGGACCAGATGTTTCTAAATGTATTAATTTGGAGTCGAAGGGAGAATGTAATTTTTTCCATCACATAGATATTATATACTATCTCTAGCCATTCTTGGGTTGTTGGGGATTCAGGAAGTAACCAGTGTCTTGTAATTGCTTTTTTGGCTGCGAGTATTAAAATATCAAGTAAGTATTTATCAGATTTACATATTTGGATATCAGAGCTTCCAAAATAAATAACTATAAATTGAAAGGGTAGTGTAATATTAAGTATGTTTTCTATTACTCCATGTACTTCTACCCAAAATTGTTTTATTACTGGACATTCCCAAAAAATGTGCCAGTGATTAGGTTCCTGAGACCCGCATAGTCTCCAGCACTTAGTGTTCTTTCCTGTGGTGTATGCTCTTTGTTTTGGCGTGATGAAAAATCTCATTAGACATTTCCATCCAAATTCTCTCCACATATGTGAATTAGTACATTTTGATGTAAATCTACATATGTCTAACCATTCTTCCACCGTAATAATGGCATTACTTTCCTTTTCCCATTTTTCTTTAACATATTCTGTTGAATGGGGTTTAATCGATCTAAATCCTTTATAAAGTTTTGAAATTATACCTTTACTCCCACTGCCTTTGTAGGCATCTATAAAAATTTTCAGTATTGAGTCATCCAGATCTGTTTTAATTTTAATATTATTTTCAAAGTGGTTACGTAATTGAAGGTATCTATAAAAATCAGATTTATCCAGGTTATATTCTTTCTTCAGACTTTCAAAATCTTTCAAAAGGCCTTTCTCTGTGAGTGAGTAGAATGTTAATATTCCTTTAGAAATCCAGGATTTAAATCTATAGTCCATTTGATTTGGTTTGAATTCAGTGTCATAAGCACACCATTGAATTATTTGTAGTTTATCATTCAGTTTGTATTCTTCTTTTATAATGTTCCAAATTTTTAATTGGGCTTTAATCCATAAATTTTGCGTTTTTTCGATGTATCCCCCCAGGTTTTTATGTGCCAATATCGCTTGTAATGGAGGATCATTCATTAGTGTAATTTCAATGTCTTTCCATTTTGCTTGATATGTTGGGTTACATAGGTTAACCAGATATTTAGTCTGGGCTGCATAAAAGTAATCCTTAAAGTAGGGTAAAGCCATTCCTCCTTGTTCCTTTGGAAGTTCTACTGTTTTTAATTTAATCCTTGGTTTTTTCCCCTGCCAAATGAATCTAGAAATGGTCTTGTTCAATTCTGACCAATGTGTTTGGGGTATTTCTGTTGGGAGAGCTTGGAATAAATAGAGGTATCCAGGAAGGACATTCACTCTTATTGCGTCAATTCTCTGGCTAAAGCTCAAGAAAGAAACGGCATTCCATCTGTGTATATCATTTTTAATATTTATTAGTAGAGGATCATAATTTACTTTTGCCAATGTTGAAATCTCTTTTGTTAAATGAATTCCTAAGTATTCTAGTGATTTCTGATCCCATTTCATATTCAATTTGTCTTTTATAGTTACTGGGGGTGTATATTTAAAAGATAGGGTCTGTGTTTTTTGTATATTTAATTTATAACCTGCATAGGAACCAAATTTCTCCAGTAAAGTCATTAGTTCAGGAAGTGAGGTTGTGGGTGTGCTTAAATAAATCAAAATATCATCTGCATACAATGCCAGCTTGTGAATATCTCCATTTATGTTTATACCTTTAATATTTTTAGTTTGTCTTATCCATTGTGCCAAAGGTTCTATATATAGAGCAAATAACAATGGTGAGATTGGGCATCCTTGTCTTGTCCCCCGTTGTAATGTTATGGTGTCTGTGAGGTATCCATTTATTTTTATCCGGGCTACTGGTTTATTGTAAATTGTACGAATGCCTTTTATAAAGTTTTCATGTATGCCAAATCTTTCAAGAGCTTTATATAAAAAAGACCAATTTACAGAGTCAAAAGCCTTCTCCGCGTCAAGACTGATTAAAAGAGCCTCCATTTTGTTCTGATATATATGATTTAGTATATGTAAGGATCTTCTAATATTATCATAAGTTTGTCTTTGCGAGATAAAACCTGTCTGATCTTTATGTATTAGCTGCGGAAGAATCTTTTCCAGTCTTTTGGCGAGAATGCCTGTGTATAATTTATAATCAACATTTAAGATCGAGATTGGCCTATATGAACCGCATTCTAATTTATCTTTCCCCTCCTTTGGTAAAACAGAGATTACTGCTTCATTCCATGATGGGGGCATCTTACCCTCTTTTATAGTGATATTGCACGCTTGGAGTAGGCTTGGAGTTAAGTTTGATCGAAAAGTTTTATACCATTCTGATGAAAACCCGTCGGGGCCAGGTGACTTATTTGATTTAAGATTAGAAATAGCGTTGACTAATTCAGTTTCAGTTATTTCAGCAGTTAATATTTTATTTTGTTCTTCTGTTACAACTGGTAGGTTGATAGAATCGAGAAATTGTTCTATTTGTTGGGCGTTCTTTAAATGTGGCTGAGTATACAAGAGCTCGTAATAGTTTTTAAAAGTCTTTTGTATTTCATGTTGTTTGTGTAGTGTATTTTTAGAATTCAAATCCCTTATTTTGTATATTGATCTCTCAATTTGTTGTTTTTGCATCCTTCTTGCTAACAATTTAGTGCCCTTTGGACCAGATTCATAGTATTTTTGTTTTGTAAAATTAATCTTTCTTTCAATTTCTTGTGCATATATTCAATTTATCTCGTTTCTGATTTTCTTTATTTTAGTCATTAAATCAGATTTTTTTTCCTTCTTATGTTGTAATTCCAGATCTTTTAGTTCTTCATTAAGGTTTGTTAATTTTAATCGTTTTTGTTTCTTTTCTTGAGCACATAGTGATATGATTCTACCTCTAATGACTGCTTTTAATGTATCCCATAATATGGCTGGGTTAACTTCTCCATTATCATTCTCTGTAAAAAATAACTTTATATCTTCCTTAATTTGAGTTTGAAATTGTTGATTATTCAGCATATTTGTATTTAATCTCCACAATGTTCTTCCTGGATTATCTCTAATATGTATAGTACAAGAGAGAGGGGCGTGATCAGATAGGTCAATCGTTCCAATATCACAGGTTTGTACTCTATGTCGATCTCGCTTGAGTACAAAAAAATAATCTATTCGTGAGTATACATCATGGGGGTTTGAGTAAAAAGTGTAGTCACGGCCTGTTGGATAAAGATCTCTCCAGAGATCTACTATACCTAGCTCATTCATTACAATTTTTATTTTTTTATGTAGGGGTGTGAGTTTAGAGTTTTTTGATGAATCTAGATTTGGATTAAGACGGATATTCCAATCTCCACCACATATAACAATTCCTTTGCCTTCTATCATTAAGTCAATTATTTTCCTATAGAAAGATAACTTGCTTCCTGGGGGAGCACATACATTACATACAGTTATATTAATATCTTCAACTTTCCCTGTTACTGAAATATATCTCCCTTCCTTGTCTGAAATTTCTGAGAGGTGTTCAAATGGTATTTTTTGCAAAATTAATATTGCTACTCCCCTTCTATGTCCTGATTTGTAAGAAGAATAATACACTTTGGAAAATCCCATTCTCTTTAATTTTTCATGTTCTATTGGTGTAAGGTGTGTCTCTTGTAACAACACTATCCCTGCATTTTCTTTTTTCATTTTTAACAGTATTTGACTCCTCTTAGCTGGATTCAACACTCCATTTACATTAAATGTAATAACATTAAGATTACCTTTATTCATATTTTTGTAGTTTACTAACCAATTTAATTCCCCTCTGCGTCTCTCTTATTGACCGTAGTGTATATTTTGACATTGCCTCTCTTAAATTATAGATACTAAACTGATACCAAATTAGAACAATTTTAAAGAACATTACACCACCGTAACTAACAAGAACAGTTGCTTCCGGTGTAGAGGCTCGATTCTAAAGAGCCTTATGGGGCTTACTGCGTTTTAAGCCTCCGTAAGGGAAATGTCCACTTTATTCAAGAAGTGGGGCCCTATTAATTGGTCGTAAATTAGTCCAGACAACACAAAAAAAAAAGTCTAACTCCAAAAGAAAATTATCCTCGGATGACAGTCAATAATCAAGTACCGACATTTTCAAACATTATTCGAACGCAATTAGGAATATAACGTTATTCATTCAGATGATTGTTTCAAAAACAGTCAGATAGGATAAAATATTGGTGTGAAAGACATATGAGATCTTAGCTGTTTTCCTGGATTAGATGTATAGAATTCCGTTTTTGTTCATTTTCTAAATTGCTTAAGCTTCTCCTTATACTGACTGCGGGAAGCTTTTTTGGGTTGTGCGTCACCGGCCACCTCTCCGTATCTCTGATCTTCTCCCCGGTCCCGTCGTTTCAGTACCGGTTGCCAGGTGGTTAGTTGTTTAGCTGTAATTTCCTCCTGTTCTATTGCCACGGAAGGTTTCACCACCGCGACTGTAAATCCACGCTTGACCAAGTCTTTCGTTGCCTCCGTCGCACTCTGGTACAGTTGGGTGCCATCCTCATAGAAAACACGCATCCTTGCCGGGTATGGGGTCTGGAATTTTATTTGCTTCTCCTTCAATACTTTCTTGACTTCGACATACTCTCCTCGCTTTTTAAGCACCTCTAAAGGGAAGTCGTGGTCTACGAAGAAACGAGTGTCATTAAAATACACCTTTTTTCTCTGCCAGGCCTTTCGAAGCACTTCTTCTTTCGTCCGGTAGCTCGAAAATTTCACTACTTTTGAGCGTGGCTTTGCCTCCGGGTTACTGGGTTTCGGTTGTAACGCTCGATGTGCTCGTTCAATTCCAAGTTCACGGTCCCGGGGTAAGTCCAATGCGTTTTTCAGCAAATTATTTAGAAGCTCGATCATGTCTGTGCCTTCCTTGTCTTCAGGTATACCGTAAATCCTTAGATTATCTCTGCGTGCCCGTCCTTCCTGATCGAGCACTCTGGCTTCCAGATTAGCTTGGCGCTGTATGAGGCGTTTGATTAGCGTCGATGCTAATTGTAGCGTGGTCTCGGTCTCTTCAATTCTTTCCTCAGCCTCTTCCAGTCTATCGTTCGTTCTTTTTAAATCCTGTTTGAATTCGTCAAACTGCTCCATGTTATCCTTTCTGAATTCTCGAAGTTCGTTGAGAATACACCGCAGACTGACCTCGGGGCCCTCTTCGCCATGAGGTGATGGTGTCCGGGAACGGCTTCTGTTTAACGTTACTTGACTTGTTTCAGGGTTGTTTTCTGATACATTCGATGTTATTTTGCTCCTTGTGGTGACCCCTTTCTCCATCATTACTTTAATACTCCCAAAGTTTCACAAAATCAGGTTTTAGGGGGTTATTTTGTTAACCGTCGGCGAGCTCGAAGATTAAGCAGTCATCCTGTCGGTGGCGCAACCGGAAGTCCTCTCTCAGTCGTGTTTTTCATAGTTACCAGTGCCGATGGAGTTTTTTAAAGCGTCATATTCTGCTGGAAACGTTTCATTTGAATGGTAATGTCCCATAAGCGGAGGTCTTGTGAGTAACTTCACAAGTCGGTCAAAGTCTACACCGGTGACAAGCTCATCTACTCCCAGAACCTGCTACTCTCTACCTACACGTTGTCAGCTGATGTTTCAAAACCTCAACACTCGCATACAGAACAGCCTCAGCGTCTGCACCTCTTATCGGCACTAGCTGCAAGTCTACACCCCCTCTGTCCAGAAGTGAGCACAGCCTCTTGGTACCATCCCAGCAAGCATTTTTTTGGGGTGTTTAAAGGTGCCAACTGACCATCAAAAGTAAAAATGACTCATTTTATCTCATCCCAACAGGGAAACCACCAACAATAAAGAATGAGTTACTATCTGGTGTCATGGCTTTGCAATTAAAACAAGTTTAGTTATAATGGAGGTCATTGGGGGCAAAAACAGCCACTTGAACAATATGAACAATACATAAGGGTTAAAAGTCTAATAGACGGCTTGGTTAAAACCAGGCTAAATCTAGGCTGTCAGTGAGTGTGCACCCCTAACCCCGCCTCTCACAGTGACCTCACTAGCTCCGCTGAGTGCTTTGTGTCTCAGATTGCATGCAAGTCTGCAGCCAGATACTGCTGGAAGCTAGTCATCAAATACACAGGAACGAATGACTACACGTGTCAATCTGTCTATTAAACTATCTAATCTGTCTAGTCAGTCTTTTATTATCTTTTATATGCAAAAATATTCATTCATAAAAACATATGTATATATGAACACTGGGTCAAATAGGGTCCGTGCATTTTAAATCTAATAACAAAAATAACCCAATGTTGGTTTTGTCCATATTTACATGAACGTGTGTAAACGCACGCTTTGATCAAACCTTTTATTCCCCTTGATGATATTGTGCTTTTTTTTTCCCCTCAATGCCCTCCAAAGTTTCAATGTTTGGCCGTGTCTGCCATATCTGTTTTGTTTAAAAAAAAAAAAGGAAAAAAAAGGAATGCATCGGTTCCTGCATGTAGAATTCAGAAATCTCATGGCATTGAAAGAAAACTGGCAGCAGTTGAGTGCCGAGGTCAAAGGTCAGATGAGCAGGCATCACACCTGATAAACACCTGGGGCAACTGTACAGTAAAAAAAAAAAAAAACAACAAGATTAAGAAATATTGCTTTAATTTGAGAGAGACAAAAAAAACTCTTCCGTGTTAAAATTTGATGTTCCTCCAGCGTTCTTACGTCAGTCTTTAATGTCAGGTGATCCTTCAAATGTCAGTGTAAATTGTTGAGTGTACCATTAGTGCTCAGTCGTGTTTTTCATAGTTACCAGTGCCGATGGAGTTTTTTTTTTTAGAGCGTCATATTCTGCTGGAAAAGTTTCATTTTAATGGTAATATGCCATGAGCGGAGGTGTATGAGTAACTTCACAAGTTGACCATAGTCTAGAGCGATGACATGCTCATCTACTCCCAGAACCTGGCAGAACGAAATGTTGCAGCTCGTCCGGTCTTCAATGATGAGCCCAAAAGAGGCCACTTCACAGAGCCGGCCCAAGGCTTAAGAGAACTGAGAGGCAGGACAAGATGGCGGGCTGGACTTGGTTAACTTTAGATTTTACACAAATCTCATTGTTTTGTTTTTCACCTAAAATAGTAATTAAAACATCCAAGATGTGTTTTGCCTCATCAAAATGTGAAATTTGATCAGCAAACTACTCATTCTAAGACAACTATGCCTTGGGCTAAATGACTTGGCTTCAAGTACGATGCCACACGATTCAGAAATGAAGGTACAGACTGCACAAACAGATAAACGACATGATGCATCTCATTTCACCACAACTAAAGGCAGCGACAAAAAAAAAGTCAAGCTCTCACGATGATGACATTTCTCATGCAACCCTTTAGCAAGCCTACATAGTATTTATGCCTAAAAGTCACTGCATGGGTAAATAAGAAACAAGCAACACACACACACACACATATATATATATATATATATCCATGGGCCACTGTAAAGTAATATGGTTCTGTCATAACGTTTTGAATGAAAATCTGCATTTGGATAAGACACCTTTAGTATAGTTTTGATTTTAAGGCATAATAAAGATCAAATGCAAGTACGAGTGGATTTACATTGAAAATTTCAAACGCATCAAGAAAACCATGTGCTAAGGAAATTTCAAACCATTTGGAACGCACAGAGACGAGCTTTTGTGCAAAAATGAACTTAAAGGTGCCTTTAAAAAAGTGTCAAAGTACTTTTGAAAACAAAAAAGCAAACCCCCAATAGGTGGCAGCAAGAGGCCGCTTTATTTGAGTAAAGCATTGAACGATTCATTCAGCCAAAGAAGCCAATAGGATGAACGGACAGTTGAATCAATCCCTGAATCATCGACTCACCCGAGTCTTCTTGGCGAAGGCCTGAATCGTTCGTGCAGGGAAACGTCGCTGTGTATTATTCAGAGATGGCCAACTGTTCTGCTGTTTATTTTATTATACTTATCGCAATGATTTTACTACTACTATCAATAAAATTAATATTAATAATGATAATATTGCCGAAAGTTGTACAGCGCATGCGTCACGTGTTCATCATCAGCATCCATGACAACCGTCCTGTGGGTGTAGTTTGAATCTCGCTGTGTCGATTGGCATCTGATCTCTGCGTCCTCCGTGACAATTTTTCCAGATTATCGATATTATTGATCGTTGGATACGTCGATTGATCGCCTGCTGTTCCCATCACTCAGGTTTGACCCTTTTTATTACGCTGTGCTTTGTGTTTGTGTTCAGTATGTCTTGTGTTCACTACAGGTTCCAGAGTCGACTCACCTACGACTCGCTCCAGTTTGAAGGCCTCAACATCAGCGCGGGGGAGCTGAAGCGGCAGATCATGAGGAGCAAGAGGCTGAAGTTCTGCCAGCTGAAGATCAGCAACGCCCAGACTGATGAAGGTGAGTTGAGGAAAAGACACTTCAACTGTTCTACGCTAACATTAGATGCGTTACACCAGACACTTCTGGAAGCTGTAAGGTGGTGCTGATGCTGACATGTAGGGATGTTTTGGCTGTTTTAAAAGGCTAATGGCTCTCAAAGTATACCGTGCTCCATAATTATGTGCTGATTCTGATTTTATTTTGCTGTCAGAATACACAGATGATGCTCTCATCCCTAAAAACACGTCGGTCATCATCAGACGGATCCCTGCGGCGGGACTGAAGTCCTCAAACAGAAGATTTGTTGGGTAAGTGCTGTGAAATGAGCACACGCGTCCTCTGTTAGATGTTATATGAAGACTCCTGGTCTGTCCCTGGTGTTTTAGTCACACAAGCTCCTTTGTTTTGCAGACATCGAGCTGGACGCTGGCGTGAACCTTCACCTAGAGCTGATCCTTCACTCCTCTCACTGGAGCAGTTGTTGAAGGTATTGAACAAATGAATAGCACAATAGCAAAACGCAATGTAAAGCACACAATATACGCACACGCACTCAGCTTCTTAGGGAGATTTGAGATTGTTTGAAGGGTTGAGGGTGAAAAAGATTCAAATGTGCAAATGCCTGTGAAACAGACTGAGAATCTGGCTGAGGCAAAGGCGTCAGAGGAGGACAAGCTGAAAGCGGTGATGTACCAGTCCAGCCTGTGCTACTACTCCAGCAGGTGAGCGTTCAGACACTGACAGGTTTGCTTTGTGAGAGATGTCTGAGCTGATTCTCATGGTTCTGATGTTCACTAGTGAGGCCATGAGGCTGCTTGGGATCCCGGGACACCACATTAGGCACTGCCCCACTAATGTGGTAACTGGGTTTTCCAAGCTCACGGTTGCTGTGAACTTGAGCTCTTGTCCTCATCAGTCAGATTGTTTGCTCAGAGTTTGACTGTCACTCCTCAATTCACAGGGCAGCCGCTCCGCGCCGCACAAGCGCATCCGGAAGAGCACAGGGATTCCCCGCAGCTTCCTGTTGGAGGTGGACGACCCAGACCGAAAGGGAGTCATGATAGACGGCAGCGGCAGATACGTCATTCCCATCATAGACGCGTGAGTAAACTGTACTTGGCATAGCCGCATGTTCTAGTGTTTGTCCAAATCTCACATGATGTCTGCTTGTGTGTGTTTGCGCTCGATCTGTTCAGTGAGGCCTATGCTGCTGAGAAGAGAAAGAGGCCGTCCTTCTCCTGCCAGACCGAGCCTTTGCCCTCCTCGTCCTCAGCAGGTGCGGCATCTTCGGTCCGGGACGCCGGAGGGAAACGGTCCCGCTCCCCATCTTCACCAGAGACGCGCGGCGACCAGAAGAGACCACGTCGCTGAGAGACCTTCATCCAAGAGACCTGGAGCCGACGTGTAAATATTGTACATAGTTTATTAATAAAAGATAATAAAGATTATAGCCGCATGAACTGTGTGGACTGGTTAACCTTCACTCCAGCAGTGCAACACACACACACACACACACACACACACGAATGAATTCATAAACACAATATCATGAAGTTTTGCTTTAATTTAGGAAAAGAGAAACTCTTCTGGGCTAAAATCTGATGGGTTTTTTTCAGCGTTCTTACTTCAGTCTTTAATGTCAGGTGATCCTTCAAATGTCAGTGTAAAGTGTTGAGTACACTATTAGTGCTCAGTCGTGTTTTTCATAGTTACCAGTGCCGATGGAGTTTTTTAAAGCGTCATATTCTGCTGGAAACGTTTCATTTGAATGGTAATGTCCCATAAGCGGAGGTCTTGTGAGTAACTTCACAAGTCGGTCAAAGTCTACACCGGTGACAAGCTCATCTACTCCCAGAACCTGCTACTCTCTACCTACACGTTGTCAGCTGATGTTTCAAAACCTCAACACTCGCATACAGAACAGCCTCAGCGTCTGCACCTCTTATCGGCACTAGCTGCAAGTCTACACCCCCTCTGTCCAGAAGTGAGCACAGCCTCTTGGTACCATCCCAGCAAGCATTTTTTTGGGGTGTTTAAAGGTGCCAACTGACCATCAAAAGTAAAAATGACTCATTTTATCTCATCCCAACAGGGAAACCACCAACAATAAAGAATGAGTTACTATCTGGTGTCATGGCTTTGCAATTAAAACAAGTTTAGTTATAATGGAGGTCATTGGGGGCAAAAACAGCCACTTGAACAATATGAACAATACATAAGGGTTAAAAGTCTAATAGACGGCTTGGTTAAAACCAGGCTAAATCTAGGCTGTCAGTGAGTGTGCACCCCTAACCCCGCCTCTCACAGTGACCTCACTAGCTCCGCTGAGTGCTTTGTGTCTCAGATTGCATGCAAGTCTGCAGCCAGATACTGCTTGAAGCTAGTCATCAAATACACAGGAACGAATGACTACACGTGTCAATCTGTCTATTAAACTATCTAATCTGTCTAGTCAGTCTTTTATTATCTTTTATATGCAAAAATATTCATTCATAAAAACATATGTATATATGAACACTGGGTCAAATAGGGTCCGTGCATTTTAAATCTAATAACAAAAATAACCCAATGTTGGTTTTGTCCATATTTAAATGAACGTGTGTAAACGCACGCTTTGATCAAACCTTTTATTCCCCTTGATGATATTGTGCTTTTTTTTCCCCCTCAATGCCCTCCAAAGTTTCAATGTTTGGCCGTGTCTGCCATATCTGTTTTGTTTAAAAAAAAAAGGAAAAAAAAGGAATGCATCGGTTCCTGCATGTAGAATTCAGAAATCTCATGGCATTGAAAGAAAACTGGCAGCAGTTAAGTGCCGAGGTCAAAGGTCAGATGAGCAGGCATCACACCTGATTAACACCTGGGGCAACTGTACAGTAAAAAAAAAAAAACAAAAAAAACAACAAGATTAAGAAATATTGCTTTAATTTGAGAGAGACAAAAAAAACTCTTCCGTGTTAAAATTTGATTCTTTTTTTTTTTTTTGGAATTTTTATTTTTTTTTATTGCAATAGTAACATTACATTACAACAAATACCGATACAAAACTGAAAGAAGTATAGTACAATCAATAGAAATATTACTTTTTGAAAAAAGTGGATTGTAACAAATTTAGAACAAATATAATAAATGTAAAAGAAATTAAAGGGAACAAGAGAGAGAAAAGAAGAAGAAAAATAAATAATTAAGGGCACATAAAGAAAAATTAAAATATTGCAGAATATTAAATAAACCACATATTTTAGAAGTTTTAATAGCTTTCTTATTGTGAGAGTCTATGATGTTTTTTAAATAAAGAGCTAGTTCTCGTTTAAAAAATAAAAAATTAGGCTTACTATGAGTATATTTGCATTTGTGTATAAAAAACTTTCCAATAAATAAAATGAGGTTTATGCAAAAAGTTGCATTAAGGAATTCTTTTCCTTTAATATATAGCCCCAAAATAACATGACGATAGCTTAAAGAAAAATCACCACAAACCTTTTGGACAATTAAAGAGTTTACATCAGACCAAAAAGATTTAACAGTGGGACACTCCCAAAACAAGTGAGCAACAGATTCAGAAGAGGTTTCACAGAAAGTGCAAGAGATGTCAATGTCATTTTTGAATTTTTGTAAATATTGTTTAACGGGATAAAACCTGTGAATAATTTTAAAAGTTTTTCTTTAATTTTATTTGTTAAAAAAAATTTCTGGGGGAGCGACCAGACATACGACCATTTAATATCATCAAATAGGTTGTTCCAATAAGAAATAGAAGAAGGATTTGTGATGATAAGGTCTAAAAATAAAGATCTGATTTTATGATTGGATTTTTTAGTGGAAAAACAAATAGAACCAACAGCAGTAGAATCAGGACTAAGGGAACAAGCAGAAATCAATGAATTATTATTATTATTATTTCTAAAAAGCATACAGATTTCAGAGGAGATGGCCTTACAAACTATATTAAATTCTTTTTTACATATGTCAAGACTATATCTTGCAGTAAAAACAGAGTAAGTAAATAAATTACCATTACTGTCAAATAACTGCTTTACTAATATCACACCGTTACTGAACCAATTATTAAAGAATATAGATTTCCTCTTATACAAAATATTACAATTGTTCCAAATTAAAAAATTGTGTGGCGAGAAATTGTGCTTATAAACAAGTTTTCAAGCCTGAAGCATTTGCTGATGAAAATTGGAAAGTTTGATAGGCAGTTTGTTAATTGAGAAATTACACATTAATAAAAAGTCAATGCCTCCTAATTGAGAAAAAATAAAATTAGGAATTACATTCCAAATAGAAGATTGATTGTGGAGAAAGCGTTTAAGCCAATTTATTTTTAAGGTATTATTAAGTGAATCAAAATCTATGAAGTTTAAGCCACCCTTATTATAGGAATTTAAAATAACTGATTTTCTAACATAGTGCGTTTTATTCTTCCAAAGAAATTTAAACAGCATTACATCAATCAATTTACAGGTCGGTTTATCTACAAATAAAGAATGAGCCGCATAGGATAACCTAGAGATGCCTTCAGCTTTTGTAAGTAAAGTCCTACCTTTTAAAGATAAATCTCTTAGTAACCAAACATTAAATTTTTTTTTGTTTTTTCTAATATAGGGTCAAAGTTTTCCTTACATCTTAGTTTTATGTCTTTTGTTATTCTAATTCCTAAATATTTTACATTCTCTTTGACAGGAATATTATAAATAGAGGTGGCAACACATTTTTTAATCGGAAGCAACTCACACTTATCAATATTAAGCTGAAGGCCAGAAGCATTAGTAAAAAACTGAAGAGACTTTAAAGCAATTGGGATTGTCGTAAATTCGACGTCTAATCAATTAGAAATTATCAGACCAGAGGTTTTGAATATCAGAAAATAGACTTTATTCTCCATAATAAAGCCGAGAAAGAGCAGAGCAGACCCCAGAGCATTCTGAAGTCTCTCCTGCACCTTCTAAACTTTCAGTGTGTTTGTTACAATTTTTATACAGGATTATTTGACACACCCCTAAGTCTCTTTTTAACTCTTGACCATTTTTGAATAGGTTTCTAGTCTAAGGGGTCCTGCTATTCTTGGCTCTCAGCCCACTAGCTCATGTCAGCAGAGATGTTACAGGTCTATGTCAGCAAAGTATAGATGCAACTTATGCAAAAGGATTAAGTGTTTACATACATTGTCATGAAAGCATAATCACTTGATAATATGTTACTCATTCTAACTTCTGACACATATAGCTTCATAGAAGTATTTAACATATATAATCAGTGCTTTACATATTCAGTTATTCTACACAATCAGTCACTCAGCCTTCTCCTAGTGTTGCTTCTGTGCAGGCACTCTCACACAGACATATCACTGTATTTTTAACACACGCTGGCATGTTTGCTGCATACATTTTGAGAAGAGAAAATTAACTGCTTTACACTTAGAAAATACTTCACACTGAGAGAATAGAAATCTTCTTCAATCCCTCCTCTAAAGACTTTAGTCTTAATATTATTGTCTTTTAACCCAAAGTGCAATTTCATAATCCAGTTCTCTTAATTACCTCTATCTAGTGACTGATATTAGCCACATAGCTGTTATCAATTGACCAGATTATGCCACCGTACTTTGACAGAAGTCCAGCCAAACATCTCCCCTCTCACTTGATTTGAAGGAAGTAAAAGACTGTACTCTGTTTTTCTCTTAACACATCAAAGACAACAATGTTTTGAGCATAAGTATTCAGTTGGTTCAGTGCTAGCTGCTAGTTTTCACACTCATGTAGAATATACTGAAGTGATATTATAATAAATATGCAAACAAAATCAATATGCAAACGTAAAAAGCATCAAATGTTGATCTTGATCTTTGCTCATCCTTGTTTCTCTTCTTGTAAGCTATCAGCATCTTCATTAAACTTTGAAAAGATGTTGATGGAGATGTGTGGTTAAGAGTCTGAGTTCTGAAATCTGCAGTTGTGCATTCATCATCCCTTGACTTGTGGCACTGCTGTATGTGGTACTCAGGCACATTATCAGAATCACTCTTTACTTTGCTCTGATAACCTCTTGCTTCCACACGTTGCACTTAGTAGTTTAGAACTTTGGAATATTTAGGCTCCTCTGTTTCCGGTCAGCTTTCCCTTGCTGGAGTTGTTCCCTTTCGCTCCTTTGAGGCATTGGTACCTCATCAATGGCATCCCCTTTGGCAGCTGTTGGATTTGCCCTCATCCAGATATGGTCCTTTCCTCCTGAGCTCTCCAGAGCATCCACAGATAGACTCAATCACCTAGACCAATTGGACCTTGTATCACTGCTCTCTCACATGGCTCCTTTCTGGTTTCCTGCACAGATATCGCTATGCACATGGCAATTATTTGTTTCTTCATAAAAGTCCCTACTGCATTAGACATCTTTGCAAACCATTCCAAGAGTTATGTGCATGGTTATAGGTGAGATTATATGCCAGGTTTTATGCAAAGTTTCATGTGGTTTCTTGCAAGGGTCATGCTGTTTCTTGCAAGGTTTCTTTCATGGTTTCTTTCAAGGTTTCTTTCAAGGGTCGACCCAAGAGTAGTTCATGCGATGCAGTGTTAGATGCCTGTTTCTGTCAGTTTCCATGCCATCACTCACCAATGCACTTGTTAGCAAATTAATCCCATTAAGTTTATTATTTTCACATATTTCATTGAGCGTTGGTCTTGATGGATCATCTTCATCTCTTTCAGCCATTTCTGGTAATTGAGCATAATACAATTATTCTCTCTTTTGCTTTATTCATAATTTTTCATACTCCTTTAGATGTTTTTATTTATTGATCATTCATTAACTTCATGAATGCAAACCCATTATGAACTTATTTCTGAAGGCATTTCAAAATTTAGGAAGTACTTCTTTTGTCACAGATGTAATAACTATCCCTGCTTCATAATCTGCTCCTGATGCTACCTCTAATCATCTACTCATCATAGTTTCTCAACTGTGCTTGTTTACAGAATAATTATCTATCCAGTCAACACCAAAAACAGTCATCATCTCACTGTTTGGAGCAATGGTCTCCAGTCAAGTATTTTAAATGAACTAGATCTTTGTGAAGCTGTAGATAATTCAATCATCCACCTATTGTGACAGTGTTCATCCTAAGATATTTTCCCTAATTTTAACCCTTTATGCATTCTGGTGTATACAGTGTTTGCTATTCATCAAGCTACACAAGTACAAACAAGTTTCTACCCTCCTCTGGTAGTTACCTAAAATGAACTCAATAGAAACTAAGCACTTAATATATTTACCATCCAAAAGAACATATCTTCACATACAATATGAACTTCAGCTGGAAAATCTTCTCCTATTGATTGCTCTTAAATCATATTATCAACATTAAGCCTCTTTTATCTGTCTTGATTAACCATTTATTTCAATTATCAATTTAACTTCAATTAAATATTATTAGTTACTTATAATTTATTACTACTTTAAATTTAAATAGAAATGTCTAGGACAGATTGCATATTACATTATCTAGATGTTTCTATTAGTGCTCTTATATTTTTACACGTTTCAATAGAGTTTTATACCTATTTCAGCATTTAGTGGTTTTCTTTCTGGGCAGATTCTGCATCTAATCCATTTTAACCTCACTGTGCTGGCTGATTTTATCTGCATCTCAGTCCTGTAATGACAATCATTTAGTTGGAATTTGACACTTCTTTCCTTTACTCATTTATTTTCTGATCTATATAATAATTCTTTTTTTTTTGTCCTATGAATTAATTAAAATTGTTATTTCAATCTTCTTTTTAACTATAAATCATTTTTCTAAATTTGAATCTCTTTCCAGTTTTTAATATTCAATCTTGATTTAGGCCATTCACAATAAGATTATGTTAAGATATTTCCTTTACTTAATATTAATTTAAATACTTAGTTATATTCTTATTTATTCTCCAAATTATTTATTGCCTTATCAAAAGCTTTTTCTCTTTTTCTTTAGTCAATCTGCTGCATTGTAATTTACCCTTCAATGTTTAAGGACTTTTATGATTAAACCTATTAAAACTTAAACCTAAATTATTTAACATTCATCATAATATATCATTCAATATTTAAAGTTTCACCATGAAATGACCTTATAACACTTTTTCTTACTTAAAAATTTGCATAATAATAATTTCTCTCAAATTGACAGGAGTCTGATTTGATACAAGAATGGGTAGCTAAACTTTTGTTCTTAATTTTCCTTCTGTAATGCTTGAACTTAATTTGGACTTTAGGAACTACTTTGAGATGGACTGTCAGACTATCCCCCCTCGCAACCTGAGACAACTATAGCTCACAAATTGGTGCTTCTGTGGTGTCCTGAAATTCCTTCATGTCAGGGCACAGTGTTTCCCCCTCTCTCTTTGGGCTGGTTTCTTTCTTTGACTCAGCTGATGTAAAGTTCTGGTGGAGCGTTTTTTTCTTTTTGATCAGTTCATCAGTCTCTTGTTAGTTTCTCTTTTGAATGTCTCTGAACAAATGTAGCTTTTTCAGTCCTCAGTAAATCCTGAGTATGCAGTGCCTGCATCACTGCTGTAGCATGTCACAAGTGTCAACAGCCATTTTGCTCTGTGTTTTTCAAACACCTTTCCATTTGCCAGTGTTCTCAGAAATGTCTGGTAGGTACAAGACTACAGTCCCCCAAAGTTCATCCCTATGTCCTCTTAATTAATATATATAGAATTTAGCTCATGACTTAATAAATTGTTTTTTTTTCCCCTTTTTTCCTTCATCAAATAAAGACTCCTTTTGTTGTTTACCAACTTATTTTCTCTAATTATTTTTCATTCTCAATCATTTTTATCATATGTAAATATGCTTAATTTTCTATTTGTTAAATGTTCTTATAATTAATTTCTTTGGCTTTAGATTGTGCTTCACTTATTTTTCCTAATCTTATTCTAGTGTTTCCTCACTAGTTACATTACATCTTACACTATTTTAATTTCTCTAACATTTCCATACCTGTTTTAATTCAACAGTACTATATGGTGCTTACATCTGATATAACTGTTCAAAATCCTTACTGCAATAGCTTAGAGTTCATAGTACTATTTTAACTCTACATGTTTGTTTACTTTAAGCATTTTTCCAATCTGAAATGCAATTTTTAATTGTCAATTAGTTTTAAGTACATAAAATATTAACTATAAAATGTTTGAACTCACTATGCTGTTCTTTAATGTCTCCTCAGTGTCTATGCTTTACATCTAACTCACTGCTTTTACTACAAATAGCTGTTGGCTCAGATGACAGCCTGTAGCTGACTTTAAAACAGATGACAACAGTCAAATTACTCCACAACAATTTTTTATTGCACTTAAACATAATTTTATCTTTTAAAGCCAAATCTTGTTTTCTTCAAAATGTTACTGTTTTTTTCTAATTTTTATCTTATATTACTTTATAATATATATTTTTAAACATCTTATCTTTTAATTCTATTAAACAATGTTTGGACTTCTTTTTTCTCCATTTTCTTTTCCTTTTCAAAAATTAGCATTTTTGTCTCTTAGATTTTCCTAATTAATTTTTTTTAAGCTTATTTTCCTTAAACATTTGATCATTAACTCTTCAATTAATCCATATTCATCAAAGTTTTTTCTTCTAATTCTTTATTTACTCAAATTATTAACTTATTTATTTTTATTCATACTGATTTAGTAAATTTATTTCCTGATCAATATAACTATTAATCTCCATATGTAGATATTTCTATGCATCAATTTTTGAATTTCTTAATATTTATTAGTATAGCTTCCAGTTGCATTTTTATTAACACTTTTTATTTATTAAATCTTATTCTATCATTAATATTTTCTTATTTTATTTATCTTATTACATTACTTTATAATATTTCTATTTATTTAATATCCTTATAATATTTCTTTTACTCTTTAGCTTCTATCTGTCCTGTGAAACTTTTGTTCTTAAAATAGACAGATTCTTACCACTCCTGAAGCAGACCTTCTTCCAGACTGTCGACATTGTAAGAATTGAAATATTACAAATATTCTGATATCTTTGACAATTCAAAACATGAGCTGAAGACAGGGCCAATGGACTCCACAACCCACCAGGGGGGAATGCGTGAAAAAACAGTTCCTGCTGCATTTGCATCTGACTATGCTGAGACTCAGCTTCATCCCCCCAACTCACACATATGGTCATTTCAATGTTTCAATGTTTTAGATTAACCAAACTGACTTTAACTATCATGTTTGATATCATTTGAAATGTCTCAGTGCGATTGGTACAATGGTCTCATTCTCTCAGAAATAGACATAATCAGAACAATAAATATATAACTTCAGGCATCTTTTGAACCACTGTGAAGGGTGTGACTTTTTACACACACACCCCCTTCCTTGAGGGAATTCTTGGATTATTTAAGGTAAGGTCTAAGAAAAACTCAGGGCGATTCTGCCTAACCAGATCAGCCCATAACATGGGGTCTGCCCCATGTTATGTATATTACAAAGTCAGGAATGCATCTTTTTCATCTTGGATTTATCTTTGATAATTTGATGTTTTGTATTGATCATTTATGAATTGACTGATTGAATTGGCATAATACATTTACCTGACTAATAAATTGTAATGTTTGACCATATTTTGCTCACTCTGTAATTATTCATTCAAGTAGATTACGCTGTATCCTTGTTTCCGCACGTCTTGCGTCAGGTCAGTAGACGGACTAAAATCCAATTGAGATGGAGCATTGGCACACTAATTGTGTTTTAGCGATCCGGCTGACTCTTGATATTGATTCATGTGTACTTAGGTGGAAAGGGCGATAACTTCCGTCTAGGTCAACAAGGTGTTGCATGACTAACCTAGATTGGGTACCCGACCTTTGTTTGAAGGTAATATTATTCTAAATTAAGTTCATATGGGAAACCATGGGCTTGGTGAAAACTAAAGTTACTATAGAGTCCAGTAGTCGGGTACATTTATATTAATGCCCTAACCTCTAATTAGAAATGATGATTGTCTTAACTCAAAGGTGTACATCTAAGCGGGACTAACTAAAGTATTTTAGAACGAGCGCGCTGGTAGCGGCCATCTAAAGTATTAGTCAATTTACCTCTGTTTAATATTCAAGACTGACCGGAGTGTGACCGTGAGGGACGCCTTCGGCCGAGGCGATTTCTCTGAGCGACATGAGCACCCGAATGAACGAATGTAATAGTTACTAGTGAAGACAAACGGTTCAAACATTTATCTAAATTACATATTGATATAATCTTCTTAATGTTTTATAATTGGAGTCAGATAAAACGAGGATAAATATATTAATATTCTAAACCACCTCATACTAAAATTGGAGTCAGATATGAGTTAAGTTTAATATAAATCAACATTGTGCACTGGAAAGACCGAACATGCAGTGAACCTTCATCCACCAGTGGACACCGGCATTGGACCAGCTGGGTGGACCTTACAACATGTCAGGAATTTCAGTCACCTCTCTGCCTAGTTCATATTTAAAAACACTTCAAACACACAGAGATTATTCAGAAAAATGTTTAACTCGTATATTCTTCTTTTTAGTCTGTGTCTTTCAAATGCAATATGATCTCAATTAATTTTATGAGGCTTAATCCTCCTCTGTATCACAATATCTTCCCTAAACTGCATCACTCTCTATCTTAGTGTTCCTTAATCACACAACATATGCAGTCCTTCTTTTATATTATAATATAAAACGATAATTCTTTTAAACTCACTCTTTTTGCAACCATACTTCTAAACACAATCATACTTCTCACTCGTCCTAACCTCATCTCTTACACTGTGTAACCTGAATCTCACCTCTATTCTAGTCTCTCTAGATCAAAGGTGATAGCTTCTAAGCACCCCAGCAACACTGACAAATACACAAATACTTACAATTACATACATACACCTCACTCCTCTTGAGTGACCTGTCCGAGCAGCCTCTAACCTTAGAGCTATAACCACAGAATTCTCCACTACACTCCTCTTGAGTGACCTGTTACTTCTGCTCCCTCTTTACTGTTCTTCAGTAAAAGTAGCATTTCACAGGATTTGTGCCTTTTTTCCCCCAGCCTCCTGAATAATAATATTTATTATTATTAAAACAGAACGGGTACTCTGAGGTCTTTGCGCGCTTCTCTCTACTTTATTAATCTGCTTTAATCTCTTAACTGTCACCACACTTTAAGAACTTCCTTTTAAAACTTAAAAATGCTCTATGCATATTCTTTATAATATTAAAAAATTTCCCAAACATGAGTAACAGTTACTAGTTAACGTTTATCCTATCCGTCAAGGCCCTCTTAGGAAACACAGATCATTTGCATGCAAATTGTTATTTTCTTCTGGTATTCAAAACCCCATTGTTTTCCTTTTATATCTTTACTTTTACTTTTTTAGTTTTACTTGTAGTTCGTTATAGCTGGAGAAACAGTTCAAGTGACTTTTTACCATTACAAGCAGATCCTTGGTAGAAAAAACACAAACGTATAAGCGAAAATTGCTTACCGTTTTTTATCGTGGCCACATATTTGTGTTTTTCCTCCAAGCCCCAGCATGTCCAGTGTCACCCGTTCGTCTCTGTCCAGCCCCACGTTGGGCGCCATTTGTCGTAAATTCGACGTCTAATCAATTAGAAATTATCAGACCAGAGGTTTTGAATATCAGAAAATAGACTTTATTCTCCATAATAAAGCCGAGAAAGAGCAGAGCAGACCCCAGAGCATTCTGAAGTCTCTCCTGGACACCTTCTGAAGTCTCTCCTGCACCTTCTAAACTTTCAGTGTGTTTGTTACAATTTTTATACAGGATTATTTGACACACCCCTAAGTCTCTTTTTAACTCTTGACCATTTTTGAATAGGTTTCTAGTCTAAGGGGTCCTGCTATTCTTGGCTCTCAGCCCACTAGCTCATGTCAGCAGAGATGTTACAGGTCTATGTCAGCAAAGTATAGATGCAACTTATGCAAAAGGATTAAGTGTTTACATACATTGTCATGAAAGCATAATCACTTGATAATATGTTACTCATTCTAACTTCTGACACATATAGCTTCATAGAAGTATTTAACATATATAATCAGTGCTTTACATATTCAGTTATTCTACACAATCAGTCACTCAGCCTTCTCCTAGTGTTGCTTCTGTGCAGGCACTCTCATCTTACACAGACATATCACTGTATTTTTAACACAGGCTGGCATGTTTGCTGCAAACACTACATACATTTTGAGAAGAGAAAATTAACTGCTTTACACTTAGAAAATACTTCACACTGAGAGAATAGAAATCTTCTTCAGGATCTGAGAGACATCTTTTAAAAACAACGCAGTATCATCAGCTAACTGGCTGATTATCAATTCTGTTCCAGCGACAGAAATTCCTTTAAGAGGACTTTCTTTAATATGTAAAATTAAAAATTGTGTAGCAATTAAGAACAGATATGGGGAAATGGGGCATCCTTGTCTTACACCACGCTTTAAATCAAATCTGGGAGAAGTGCCATTGTAAAGCCGAATAGAACTATTTCCATTATTATAAAACATTTTTATACAATTACAGAAAAAACTACCAAAACCAAGTTTACGCAGGGCGTGTAATATAAAATCATGTTCTAGGCAATCAAATGCTTTATAATAATCCAAAAAAAGAATAAAACTGTCAGTAGAAATAAGATCTGAATAATCCAATAAATCTAAAATCAAGCGGATATTATTAGATATATGTCTCTGGGGTATAAAACCTGATTGGCACTCATCTATTATACTATTTAGAATAGATTTTAATATCTTTTTGCTAAGACTAGGGCAATAATTTTATAGTCAGTGTTCAATAAGGAGATTGGACGCCAGTTTTCTATTAAAAGGGGGTCTCTATTGGACTTGGGTATTAGAGTTATTAGACCCTGACATAAAGTAGGAGGGAGCATTAAATTCTCAATACTTTCTAAAAACATTTTGTGTAAAAAAGGAGCCAGTTTTTTTTTAATTTCTGCAGACAACCCATCAGTTCCAGGGGATTTATTATATTTGAGATGATCAATTGTCTCAGCAATTTCAGTAAGACTAATGGGAGCATCACACAGAAGACTCTCTTCAGAACTGATTTTATTTATGTTGGATAACGAATCAAAAAAATGTGTGGCGGATGCCTGACAAAATTTAGAAGATTATAAATCTTTATAAAATCTGGCACAAAATTCTGCAATTATTTTGGGGTCCTCAGATATATTCCCGTCAATACGTAGTTTTTGAATAGAATATTTAACTCGCTGCCTTTCTAGCCTAAAACAATATGCAGAGTTCTGCTCACCCTCTTCTAGCCATTTTCGACGAGACCTTATGAAGGCACCTTCAGCTTTTTGTTTATATATATCTTCTAAAAGATGTTTCTTATCTATAAATTCAGATCTCTCTGTGTCGGTAAGATCCTCTACATTTTTATGTGATAATACAGATATTCTAGCCATAATTTGATCTTCATTTTTTTTTTCGAGTTTTTGCTAATAGACTACAATAATTTCTACAGTATTTACCAATGTCAAATTTAAGAAGTTCCCAATTGCTACAAAATAAATTTTCTTTATTAGCTTTATCCCAATAAGAAGAAATTAAATAATCAATTTTAGTTTGAACTTCATTGTGTTTTAAAATTGAATTATTAAGTTTCCAGTATGAGGATCTTTTATGTGGGGGAGTAGAAGATATTGGTACATAGATAATAATGGCTTTATGATCAGAAAATAAAGAGGGAATAATATCCGTTTTTATGTTTGATAATTCAGCTGAAGTTAACCAAAAGTCAAGACGGGATTGATTAGAAAGTGAGTTATTGTTCCAAGTGAAAACTTTTTGTAAAGGATGAGTTTCTCGCCACACATCAACAACAGAAAACTTTTGTACAAAAGAAAATAAATAATCATTATTAATACAGGTGGGATGGGGGGGCCATCTATCTAATGTGTTATTAAACACAACATTAAAGTCACCACCAATAATTAAATAAGAGTTTGGATATTTAGTTAACATTTTAGATAATTGAGTTTCTAATTAAAAAAAAAAAAACGTATTATCTTTTGGAGAATTATAACCATAAATATTGGCAATAACATATGTTAGGTTAGCAAATTGTAAAGCTAGTAAAATGAAATGACCATTAATATCACAATCACTAGCCAAAATGTTTCCACTAAAATTATTTTTTAAAATACAAACTCCGGCAGAATGTTCATTTCCATGGGACACCCAAATTTCTGACCCCCATTGTGATCTCCATAAATTAACTTCTTGTACGGTTGAATGAGATTCTTGAAGAAAGCAAAAATCTGTTTTAAAACGTTTAAGAAATAAAAAAACTGTTTTTCGCTTAAGAATGTTGCGTAGCCCTCTACAATTTAAAGAGACAATAGACAAGGACATAAAAAGAAACAAGAAGGATAAGAACAAAACACTGGAAACAGGAACAAGACCTAAGAATTACTACAAAGAGAGACTATCACTATAATGGAAAACCAAATGGTCAAACCCTAAATCGGAAGGGATGAGGACAACAATCCCTTTATAATTAGTTTGAACTGAACTTTTGAAGTATGAGAAAATCAGGTATCTTCGAGGTGGAGAAAAAGAGAAAAAAAAAAGTTTTATAAGAGCTGCAGTCCATACTATAGCACCGCCAAAAAGCAATGAAGATGGATCATATCAAGTCCAAACTTTAGTTTTTATGTAGGAGGAAAAATCTCTGTACCATCCACAAAAGCGCGTCCGCCCACGAAGAACGCTCGCTTGTTCTCTTTTCGAGCTTTTTCAATTATTGGCCACAGCTTCAATCTTTTTGCTCGATCAGCTGATGACAAGTCCTCCGTGATTTTCAAACGATTTTTTGTCAGAAAGTCAGCATCCTTTGCAGCACGCCAAACTGCATCTCGGTAAAAGCGCGATGTAAATCGGAAGAGAATACCACGGCCCTTGCTGTGTGGGTGAACACGGCCAAGACGGTGTGCCACATCAATGACATCAGGAAATTTCTCCTTAAACTGAGGAAGAATCTGTTGGCACACGTCAATAATCTCCTGACGGACATTTTCTTTATCTTTCTCAGGAATTCCATGGATCCTCAGATTCCATCGACGAGTGTAGGTTTCTAAATGCGCCAGGCGTTGTTCTCGTTCAGTGGAATTAATTTCTTCTTTCTTTGTGCGCGAGTCAATGAAATCAACTCTTTGTTTCAGATCTTTAACCTCGTTGCAGATGAAATCAATAGTTTCCAACACACTAGAGATTTTTTCTGTGTTCTTGCCGACCTCTTCTTTCATGTCTTTGATTATCCGGGAGTTTTCAACTATCAGCGTTTGTAATTCGTCTGATCTATTTGTCACCAACTGAAATAATTCAGAGAGTTGCGAGGAGACACTTGTCGCGTCGAATTTGTACGTTTTCCTTATTTTGACCACGGGAGAATTGCACGGAGTGTCGGGTAGCGGCGGGATTACTTCCTCCATGAGCATAAGCACAGAATCATCGTTTTGCTCAACATAGTCGTGCATGTTATTTTTCAAAACCCCGACAGCGGAAGCATAATCACATCCTTGCGATTCAAGCGAGTTACAGGCCGTTTTGCTAGGAGAGCTAGAATTAGCAGCTGTGCTCGACACTGTTTTCCCGGACTTCTTCGAATTTTTTCTCTTTTCAGAACCACCCATTACTGTGATTGAGATCCCTTAGGTAGTAAAAAACATTAACCAATCAAAATAAATTTCTCACAATTCAGTAGAACTTCCAAAATAAAGTTTGGGATCGGGAGCCTCTCAAACAAGCGTGTGCTCAGAGCGCCATCTTGACACGCCTCCTCCGTGTTAAAATTTGATGTTCCTCCAGCGTTCTTACTTCAGTCTTTAATGTCAGGTGATCCTTCAAATGTCAGTGTAAATTGTTGAGTGTACCATTAGTGCTCAGTCGTGTTTTTCATAGTTACCAGTGCCGATGGAGTTTTTTTTTTAGAGCGTCATATTCTGCTGGAAAAGTTTCATTTTAATGGTAATATGCCATGAGCCGAGGTGTATGAGTAACTTCACAAGTTGACCATAGTCTAGACCGATGACATGCTCATCTACTCCCAGAACCTGGCAGAATGAAATGTTGCAGCTCGTCCGGTCTTCAATGATGAGCCCAAAAGAGGCCACTTCACAGAGCCGGCCCAAGGCTTAAGAGAACTGAGAGGCAGGACAAGATGGCGGGCTGGACTTGGTTAACTTTAGATTTTACACAAATCTCATTGTTTTTTTTTTCACCTAAAATAGTAATTAAAACATCCAAGATGTGTTTTGCCTCATCAAAATGTGGAATTTGATCAGCAAACTACTCATTCTAAGACAACTATGCCTTGGGCTAAATGACTTGGCTTCAAGTACGATGCCACACGATTCAGAAATGAAGGTACAGACTGCACAAACAGATAAACGACATGATGCATCTCATTTCACCACAACTAAAGGCAGCGACAAAAAAAAAGTCAAGCTCTCACGATGATGACATTTCTCATGCAACCCTTTAGCAAGCCTACATAGTATTTATGCCTATAAGTCACTGCATGGGTAAATAAGAAACAAGCAACACACACACACACACACACACACACACACACACACACACACATACATATATATATATATATATCCATGTGCCACTGTAAAGTAATATGGTTCTGTCATAACGTTTTGAATGAAAATCTGCATTTGGATAAGACACCTTTAGTATAGTTTTGATTTTAAGGCATAATAAAGATCAAATGCAAGTACGAGTGGATTTACATTGAAAATTTCAAACGCATCAAGAAAACCATGTGCTAAGGAAATTTCAAACCATTTGGAACGCACAGAGACGAGCTTTTGTGCAAAAATGAACTTAAAGGTGCCTTTAAAAAAGTGTCAAAGTACTTTTGAAAACAAAAAAGCAAACCCCCAATAGGTGGCAGCAAGAGGCCGCTTTATTTGAGTAAAGCATTGAACGATTCATTCAGCCAAAGAAGCCAATAGGATGAACGGACAGTTGAATCAATCCCTGAATCATCGACTCACCCGAGTCTTCTTGGCGAAGGCCTGAATCGTTCGTGCAGGGAAACGTCGCTGTGTATTATTCAGAGATGGCCAACTGTTCTGCTGTTTATTTTATTATACTTATCGCAATGATTTTACTACTACTATCAATAAAATTAATATTAATAATGATAATATTGCCGGAAGTTGTACAGCGCATGCGTCACGTGTTCATCATCAGCATCCATGACAACCGTCCTGTGGGTGTTGTTTGAATCTCGCTGTGTCGATTGGCATCTGATCTCTGCGTCCTCCGTGACAATTTTTCCAGATTATCGATATTATTGATCGTTGGATACGTCGATTGATCGCCTGCTGTTCCCATCACTCAGGTTTGACCCTTTTTATTACGCTGTGCTTTGTGTTTGTGTTCAGTATGTCTTGTGTTCACTACAGGTTCCAGAGTCGACTCACCTACGACTCGCTCCAGTTTGAAGGCCTCAACATCAGCGCGGGGGAGCTGAAGCGGCAGATCATGAGGAGCAAGAGGCTGAAGTTCTGCCAGCTGAAGATCAGCAACGCCCAGACTGATGAAGGTGAGTTGAGGAAAAGACACTTCAATTGTTCTACGCTAACATTAGATGCGTTATATCAGACACTTCTGGAAGCTGTAAGGTGGTGCTGATGCTGACATGTAGGGATGTTTTGACTGTTTTAAAAGGCTAATGGCTCTCAAAGTATACCGTGCTCCATAATTATGTGCTGATTCTGATTTTATTTTGCTGTCAGAATACACAGATGATGCTCTCATCCCTAAAAACACGTCGGTCATCATCAGACGGATCCCTGCGGCGGGACTGAAGTCCTCAAACAGAAGATTTGTTGGGTAAGTGCTGTGAAATGAGCACACGCGTCCTCTGTTAGATGTTATATGAAGACTCCTGGGGCCTGTTTCAGAAAGGAGGTTAACTGAAAACTCAGAGTATTTTAACCCTGAAATAAGAGAAACTCTGGGTTTTCCGTTTCAAAATGGCAGGTTTGTTAAACTCGAGAAAGCAGGGTAAGTCAAGCCTGTTTCTGAAAGAGAGGTAACTTTAACTCAGAGTCAGTTACTGTGGTAACTTACTCTGTGAATCTAACCTGGTCAGAAGCAGGTTTTATTCTCTAAACTCAGAGTTTCTGTCGGTCTCCTCCCCTTTTTTAAAGATGAAGCGGTAGTTCTCGCCTTAGCCTTACGTTTCCACCCACCTATTTTAATGCTCATTTTGGATACGTGCATAAAAACGATTGATAGAAACGTCATGATACACATAAATTTTTAAAATATGCATAAAAAATGCGCATAACTGAGTAGGATAAACTTTTATTCGATAGAAAATGTGCGCATAAACTACGATGGAAACACTTTTACTGAACAAATTACAGTATGTACATTAAAAAAAAGATCATGATCATATGATAATGAAAATGTGTGTAAATGGACAAACCAGCAGGCTGAGCACACTGTAACATGTCTTAAATATTGTTTTAGTCATTCTAAAATGCCTTAACTGTTTCAGTATTAGTGTATATTATTAATTACCTCTGAACGTCTGGTGCATGTCAAGAGTCTCCGCGTCTCATGGCTTCAGACGCCCCCACGTGTTCATTGTGTTTCAGCATTTTCTTCTGACATCGAGGCGCAAGTACATTAATTAGGCTAAATAAAGAATTAATTGACGCAGCTTCTTCTACCACAGTAAATTTTGTTTTTACTGTTGATATTTGGTGCCAGTTTAATCAGGAAGTGACAATTTTTTTCTCTTTGACTCGTTGGATGGAATTTTATTCGCATCTTTTATGCAATATTCCAGTTTTGCACATAAATTTATGTAATATATTTGGATGGAAACATAGATATAGCCTACATTTTAGTCACACACAGAAGAACTGTACTAGAATGGCTTATCCTTTTTTAATAAATAATTAAATTAAATTCACCTTCGACATGCACTGTAACTAGATTAATGGGATTATTATTCTTTCTAAAAATTATTTTTAGTACTGCTTACCTTCTAAATGTTATATTAACCTCTATCACTTGATCAATAAAAAAGGCAGACACACAAGTGCACTGTTAAATCATTTAAAACTAATAAATGTATAAAAAAGTTTAGAAAAAAATATATAAACGTCACAAATTACATTACTTATTTTATTATACTTAAATATTTAAATACTTAAAAAGTTAAATTAGGCATTAACTTGAGCAGCTGTTTTCCCACGCTAACTGTCTCTTCTTCACTAATGGTTGCTTCTTTTCAAATATATACACTCATATTTGCTATAACTTTGCATGAGAACATCAAGTTCAGCTGGAGAAAGAAATGGTGATCTCTTTTATAAGACATTAGCTGCGTCCCAAATCGCATACTTATGCACTATTTTACGCCATTTTGTAGTATAAATAGTGTAAGTAGTGTGTTCACATTGAAAACTCTCAAAATAATAAGTGCACTTTAATTACCCGGATGATGCACTCATTCAGCTGCTAAAATGAAGTGTGTAATGATGGACACTTCACGCACTAAACGACCGCAGGTTTGCTTACGTAGCGGAAGGGGCGGAGCGATCGGACGCACGTGTTGAATAACTTTATTTATTTTGGATAGTGAAAGCAAAATTCTCCTACGAGAGTGATTATAGCGCCTCCGGATGGTAAATGCGGCAATACTCACGGCAGGTATTACTTGATAATTCAGTCGTTTATTTCACTGATTTGGCAACAGTCAAACGTCATCAGGGAAACGGTTTGAATTTCCGCTTAGTAAAAAAACATTAGTGTGCCATTTGGGACAGCACTACATACATATACTATCCTGTTGAGTGTGTAAGTGCATAAGTACATAGTGCATGAGTGCATAGTGTATAGTGTGCCATTTGGGACGCAGCTATTGCCATAGTCACTCGTAATGTCTGCGCTCCATTGATAATGCCTTTTTAAAGTCACGGTGTGCGCGCTTAACTCTGAGTTGGTCTACTCGAAGTTGATTGACCCAACACAGATCAGCTGTTCTGAAACCGAAAACTCTGAGTTTTTAATCTCTCGGTAAATCAACTCAGAGTTCAAGTTTAAACTCTGAGTTGTTTGAACCTCCTTACTGAAACAGGCCCCTGGTCTGTCCCTGGTGTTTTAGTCACACAAGCTCCTTTGTTTTGCAGACATCAAGCTGGACGCTGGCGTGAACCTTCACCTAGAGCTAATACCTTCACTCCTCTCACTGGAGCAGTTGTTGAAGGTATTGAACAAATGAATAGCACAATAGCAAAACGCAATGTAAAGCACACAATATACGCACACGCACTCAGCTTCTTAGGGAGATTTGAGATTGTTTGAAGGGTTGAGGGTGAAAAAGATTCAAATGTGCAAATGCCTGTGAAACAGACTGAGAATCTGGCTGAGGCAAAGGCGTCAGAGGAGGACAAGCTGAAAGCGGTGATGTACCAGTCCAGCCTGTGCTACTACTCCAGCAGGTGAGCGTTCAGACACTGACAGGTTTGCTTTGTGAGAGATGTCTGAGCTGATTCTCATGGTTCTGATGTTCACTAGTGAGGCCATGAGGCTGCTTGGGATCCCGGGACACCACATTAGGCACTGCCCCACTAATGTGGTAACTGGGTTTTCCAAGCTCACGGTTGCTGTGAACTTAAGCTCTTGTCCTCATCAGTCAGATTGTTTGCTCAGAGTTTGACTGTCACTCCTCAATTCACAGGGCAGCCGCTCCGCGCCGCACAAGCGCATCCGGAAGAGCACAGGGATTCCCCGCAGCTTCCTGTTGGAGGTGGACGACCCAGACCGAAAGGGAGTCATGATAGACGGCAGCGGCAGATACGTCATTCCCATCATAGACGCGTGAGTAAACTGTACTTGGCATAGCCGCATGTTCTAGTGTTTGTCCAAATCTCACATGATGTCTGCTTGTGTGTGTTTGCGCTCGATCTGTTCAGTGAGGCCTATGCTGCTGAGAAGAGAAAGAGGCCGTCCTTCTCCTGCCAGACCGAGCCTTTGCCCTCCTCATCCTCAGCAGGTGCGGCATCTTCGGTCCGGGACGCCGGAGGGAAACGGTCCCGCTCCCCATCTTCACCAGAGACGCGCGGCGACCAGAAGAGACCACGTCGCTGAGAGACCTTCATCCAAGAGACCTGGAGCCGACGTGTAAATATTGTACATAGTTTATTAATAAAAGATAATAAAGATTATAGCCGCATGAACTGTGTGGACTGGTTAACCTTCACTCCAGCAGTGCAACACACACACACACACACACACACACACACACACACACACACACACGAATGAATTCATAAACACAATATTATGAAGTTTTGCTTTAATTTAGGAAAAGAGAAACTCTTCTGGGCTAAAATCTGATGGGTTTTTTTCAGCGTTCTTACTTCATTCTTTAATGTCAGGTGATCCTTCAAATGTCAGTGTAAAGTGTTGAGTACACTATTAGTGCTCAGTCGTGTTTTTCATAGTTACCAGTGCCGATGGAGTTTTTTAAAGCGTCATATTCTGCTGGAAACGGTTCATTTGAATGGTAATGTCCCATAAGCGGAGGTCTTGTGAGTAACTTCACAAGTCGGTCAAAGTCTACACCGGTGACAAGCTCATCTACTCCCAGAACCTGCTACTCTCTACCTACACGTTGTCAGCTGATGTTTCAAAACCTCAACACTCGCATACAGAACAGCCTCAGCGTCTGCACCTCTTATCGGCACTAGCTGCAAGTCTACACCCCCTCTGTCCAGAAGTGAGCACAGCCTCTTGGTACCATCCCAGCAAGCATTTTTTTTGGGGTGTTTAAAGGTGCCAACTGACCATAAAAAGTAAAAATGACTCATTTTATCTCATCCCAACAGGGAAACCACCAACAATAAAGAATGAGTTACTATCTGGTGTCATGGCTTTGCAATTAAAACAAGTTTAGTTATAATGGAGGTCATTGGGGGCAAAAACAGCCACTTGAACAATATGAACAATACATAAGGGTTAAAAGTCTAATAGACGGCTTGGTTAAAACCAGGCTAAATCTAGGCTGTCAGTGAGTGTGCACCCCTAACCCCGCCTCTCACAGTGACCTCACTAGCTCCGCTGAGTGCTTTGTGTCTCAGATTGCATGCAAGTCTGCAGCCAGATACTGCTGGAAGCTAGTCATCAAATACACAGGAACGAATGACTACACGTGTCAATCTGTCTATTAAACTATCTAATCTGTCTAGTCAGTCTTTTATTATCTTTTATATGCAAAAATATTCATTCATAAAAACATATGTATATATGAACACTGGGTCAAATAGGGTCCGTGCATTTTAAATCTAATAACAAAAATAACCCAATGTTGGTTTTGTCCATATTTAAATGAACGTGTGTAAACGCACGCTTTGATCAAACCTTTTATTCCCCTTGATGATATTGTGCTTTTTTTTTCCCTCAATGCCATCCAAAGTTTCAATGTTTGGCCGTGTCTGCCATATCTGTTTTGTTTAAAAAAAAAAAAGGAAAAAAAAGGAATGCATCGGTTCCTGCATGTAGAATTCAGAAATCTCATGGCATTGAAAGAAAACTGGCAGCAGTTGAGTGCCGAGGTCAAAGGTCAGATGAGCAGGCATCACACCTGATAAACACCTGGGGCAACTGTACAGTAAAAAAAAAAAAATAAAAAAAAAAAAACAAGATTAAGAAATATTGCTTTAATTTGAGAGAGACAAAAAAAACTCTTCCGTGTTAAAATTTGATGTTCCTCCAGCGTTCTTACTTCAGTCAAACAATCTTAATGCACTCTGTCTCACTGAAACCTGGCTGAAACAAAATGACTATATTAGCTTAAATGAAGCAACTCCTCCAGGATTCTTATATAAACATGAGGCTCGTCAAACTGGTCGTGGTGGTGGAGTTGCATCAATCTTTAGTGATTTCCTTAATATTAAACAGAGAAACGGACTTATGTTTAGCTCCTTTGAAGTATTATCGCTTAATGTTCAGCTTCCAGATACTATACAAAAACCTATGTTATCTCTCGCTTTAATCACTATATATAGACCCCCAGGACCCTATGTCAAATTTCTAAAAGAATTTTCTGATTTTATTTCTGACTTACTAGTCAAAACTGATAAAATGCTAATTGTAGGTGACTTTAACATCCACATAGATGACGCTAATGATACATTAGGACTCGCGTTTATGGATTTAATACACTTACTTGGGATAAAGCAAAACGTTGTGGGCCCAACCCATCGCTTAAAGCATACATTAGATCTAATTCTGTCTTATGGAATCGAGGTTATTGACGTAGACATTATACCACAAAGTGATAATATTACAGATCACTACCTCTTACTATATAAGCTGTGTTTACCTGAAATCAGCAAACCCGCTCCAATACTCCGCCCTGGTAGAACTATTGTTCCGTCAACTAAAGATGAATTTATCAATAACTTACCTGATCTTTCTCTATTTCGTAATGCACCCGCAAACTCAAATGATCTTGATGTAGTAACCAGCAGTATGGATGCCATCTTTACTAGCACACTAAATACTGTGGCACCCATCAAATTAAAAAAGGCTAGAGAGATTAAAACTATACCATGGTATAATAGTCATACTCGTGTGCTCAAAACAGCAACCCGCGCCCTGGAACGTAAATGGAAAAAAACTAATTTAGAGGTCTTTAGAATTGCGTACAAAGACAGTATGTCCAGCTATAGGAGGGCTCTAAAATCTGGCAGGACCGAACACCTGCGCAAACTGATAGAAAATAATCATAACAATCCTAGATTTTTATTTAACACCATCTCTAAATTAGCTAATAATCGGTCATCCTTGGAACAAACTACTCCACCGTAAATTAGTAGTGATGACTTCATGAATTTTTTCAGTAATAAAATAGAAGGCTTTAGACAAAAAATAGGAGATGCCAAACTTTCTGCACCGGCTTATACTCCAAATCCTGTAAATATTTCATTAAATCATAATAATAACCTACACTGCTTCAAAATCATAGAACATGAAGAGTTAGTAAAAATTATAAATAGCTCTAAACCAGCTACGTGTATGCTGGACTCAATTCCAACAAAATTACTGAAAGAGCTGCTACCTGCTATAGGAGAACCTCTTCTTAACATTATCAACTCTTCTTTATCTATAGGCCATGTTCCAAACTCTTACAAGCTAGCTGTTATTAAGCCTATTATTAAGAAACCGCAACTAGACACCAACAACTTAGCTAACTATAGGCCTATTTCAAATCTTCCATTTATGTCTAAAATACTAGAAAAAGTTGTTTCCACTCAATTATGCTCTTTTCTGCAGACGAACAATATTTTTGAAGTGTTTCAGTCAGGTTTCAGGGCTCACCACAGTACAGAAACCGCCTTAGTGAAAATAACCAACGATTTACTCTTAGCTGCTGACCGAGGGTGCGTCTCGCTATTAGTTTTACTCGATCTTAGTGCGGCATTTGATACCATAGACCACAATATCCTCATAAATCGCTTAAAGTCTACAGGTGTCCAGGGACAGGCTATACAATGGTTTAAGTCATACTTAACTGACCGCTACCAGTTTGTGAATCTTAATGGACAGCCTTCACAAATCTGCCCAGTAAAGTATGGGGTGCCTCAAGGATCAGTTTTAGGCCCTTTACTGTTTACAATTTATATGCTACCTCTGGGAGACATTATTAGAAGACATGGGATCAGCTTTCACTGCTATGCAGATGATACTCAATTATATATTTCAACTAAACCTGACGAGACGTCTGAACTTTCTAAACTAACTGAGTGCTGAGTGTATCAAAGACATCAAAGACTGGATGACCAACAATTTTCTTCTCTTAAACTCCAACAAAACAGAATTGTTACTTATTGGGCCTAAATCTTGCACACAGCAGATCTCGCAACTCAATTTACAATTAAAAGGATACAAAGTTAGCTTTAGCTCTACTATAAAAGATTTGGGTGTCATATTTGACAGCAATCTAACTTTTAAAAACCATATATCCCATGTCACTAAAACTGCCTTCTTTCATCTGAGAAATATCGCTAAATTACGAAATATGCTATCCATCTCAGATGCAGAAAAGCTAGTCCATGCTTTTATGACTTCGAGACTGGATTACTGTAATGCTCTATTTGCTGGCTGCCCAGCATCCTCTATTAACAAACTTCAATTAGTACAAAATGCAGCAGCCAGAGTTCTGACCAGGTCTAGAAAATATGATCATATAACCCCAATTTTATCCTCCTTACACTGGCTGCCTGTTAAGTTTCGTATTGAATTTAAAATATTACTTCTCACCTATAAAGCTCTAAATAATCTAGCTCCTGTTTATCTAACCAACCTTCTGTCTCGCTACAAACCAACTCGCTCTTTAAGATCTCAAAATTCAGGGCTTCTGGTAGTACCTAGAATAGCAAAATCAAGTAAAGGAGGTCGAGCCTTCTCTTTCATGGCTCCTACACTCTGGAATAGCCTTCCTGATAACGTCCGAGGCTCAGACACACTCTCCCAGTTCAAAACTAGATTAAAGACCTATCTGTTTAGTAAAGCATACACTCAATGCATCACCTAGCGGGTTCCACACTGGCTTCTACATCTTGCTTATACACACTATGAACAGCAGCTACGCTAATTATTTTCTTTATTCTCTATTTTCACCTGGGGATACTCATCCCGAGGTCCTCAGATTATGCGGAGTCACTGATTGGATCCAAGACCAGCGACGTGATGATCCCAAGGATTCCATATCCGGGACCAGGCCATATCCTGAGCTGCTGCTGCGCTGATGGTCGTGGGGAGTGGAGAACATGAGTCTGATTCCAGCGACGCTCCAGGGACAGACGAGTCTTCGCTGAGGCCATCTTCCAGCCTAAACCACGACGAATGAAGTTCTGCACTAGACTTTTGGCCAGCGGAGAAATTAAAATGGTCGTGCCCAACTGAGTCTGGTTCTCTCAAGGTTTTTTTTCTTCACTCCCATCAGGTGAAGTTTTTTTTCCCTCTCCGCTGTGGCCACTGCCTCGCATGATTCAGGATTGGTAGAGCTACGCATCGATGAATTGGCTCTTCAGTGTTTGAACTCTCAGTAATGATTAAATCACACTGAACTGAGCTAAACTGAACTGAACTTAAACACTAAAAACTGAACTACACTGTTCCAGTTACTGAACCACACTGTTCCAGTTACTATGACCATTTATGTGAAGCTGCTTTGACACAATCTACATTGTAAAAGCGCTATACAAATAAAGCTGAATTGAATTGAATTGAATAATGTCAGGTGATCCTTCAAATGTCAGTGTAAATTGTTGAGTGTACCATTAGTGCTCAGTCGTGTTTTTCATAGTTACCAGTGCCGATGGAGTTTTTTTTTTTAGAGCGTCATATTCTGCTGGAAAAGTTTCATTTTAATGGTAATATGCCATGAGCGGAGGTGTATGAGTAACTTCACAAGTTGACCATAGTCTAGAGCGATGACATGCTCATCTACTCCCAGAACCTGGCAGAACGAAATGTTGCAGCTCGTCCGGTCTTCAATGATGAGCCCAAAAGAGGCCACTTCACAGAGCCGGCCCAAGGCTTAAGAGAACTGAGAGGCAGGACAAGATGGCGGGCTGGACTTGGTTAACTTTAGATTTTACACAAATCTCATTGTTTTGTTTTTCACCTAAAATAGTAATTAAAACATCCAAGATGTGTTTTGCCTCATCAAAATGTGGAATTTGATCAGCAAACTACTCATTCTAAGACAACTATGCCTTGGGCTAAATGACTTGGCTTCAAGTACGATGCCACACGATTCAGAAATGAAGGTACAGACTGCACAAACAGATAAACGACATGATGCATCTCATTTCACCACAACTAAAGGCAGCGACAAAAAAAAGTCAAGCTCTCACGATGATGACATTTCTCATGCAACCCTTTAGCAAGCCTACATAGTATTTATGCCTAAAAGTCACTGCATGGGTAAATAAGAAACAAGCAACACACACACACACGCACACACACACACACACATATATATATATATATATATATATATATATATATATATATATATATATATATATATATATATATATATATATATATATATATATCCATGGGCCACTGTAAAGTAATATGGTTCTGTCATAACGTTTTGAATGAAAATCTGCATTTGGATAAGACACCTTTAGTATAGTTTTGATTTTAAGGCATAATAAAGATCAAATGCAAGTACGAGTGGATTTACATTGAAAATTTCAAACGCATCAAGAAAACCATGTGCTAAGGAAATTTCAAACCATTTGGAACGCACAGAGACGAGCTTTTGTGCAAAAATGAACTTAAAGGTGCCTTTAAAAAAGTGTCAAAGTACTTTTGAAAACAAAAAAGCAAACCCCCAATAGGTGGCAGCAAGAGGCCGCTTTATTTGAGTAAAGCATTGAACGATTCATTCAGCCAAAGAAGCCAATAGGATGAACGGACAGATGAATCAATCCCTGAATCATCGACTCACCCGAGTCTTCTTGGCGAAGGCCTGAATCGTTCGTGCAGGGAAACGTCGCTGTGTATTATTCAGAGATGGCCAACTGTTCTGCTGTTTATTTTATTATACTTATCGCAATGATTTTACTACTACTATCAATAAAATTAATATTAATAATGATAATATTGCCGGAAGTTGTACAGCGCATGCGTCACGTGTTCATCATCAGCATCCATGACAACCGTCCTGTGGGTGTTGTTTGAATCTCGCTGTGTCGATTGGCATCTGATCTCTGCGTCCTCCGTGACAATTTTTCCAGATTATCGATATTATTGATCGTTGGATACGTCGATTGATCGCCTGCTGTTCCCATCACTCAGGTTTGACCCTTTTTATTACGCTGTGCTTTGTGTTTGTGTTCAGTATGTCTTGTGTTCACTACAGGTTCCAGAGTCGACTCACCTACGACTCGCTCCAGTTTGAAGGCCTCAACATCAGCGCGGGGGAGCTGAAGCGGCAGATCATGAGGAGCAAGAGGCTGAAGTTCTGCCAGCTGAAGATCAGCAACGCCCAGACTGATGAAGGTGAGTTGAGGAAAAGACACTTCAACTGTTCTACGCTAACATTAGATGCGTTACATCAGACACTTCTGGAAGCTGTAAGGTGGTGCTGATGCTGACATGTAGGGATGTTTTGACTGTTTTAAAAGGCTAATGGCTCTCAAAGTATACCGTGCTCCATAATTATGTGCTGATTCTGATTTTATTTTGCTGTCAGAATACACAGATGATGCTCTCATCCCTAAAAACACGTCGGTCATCATCAGACGGATCCCTGCAGCGGGACTGAAGTCCTCAAACAGAAGATTTGTTGGGTAAGTGCTGTGAAATGAGCACACGCGTCCTCTGTTAGATGTTATATGAAGACTCCTGGTCTGTCCCTGGTGTTTTAGTCACACAAGCTCCTTTGTTTTGCAGACATCAAGCTGGACGCTGGCGTGAACCTTCACCTAGAGCTGATCCTTCACTCCTCTCACTGGAGCAGTTGTTGAAGGTATTGAACAAATGAATAGCACAATAGCAAAACGCAATGTAAAGCACACAATATACGCACACGCACTCAGCTTCTTAGGGAGATTTGAGATTGTTTGAAAGGTTGAGGGTGAAAAAGATTCAAATGTGCAAATGCCTGTGAAACAGACTGAGAATCTGGCTGAGGCAAAGGCGTCAGAGGAGGACAAGCTGAAAGCGGTGATGTACCAGTCCAGCCTGTGCTACTACTCCAGCAGGTGAGCGTTCAGACACTGACAGGTTTGCTTTGTGAGAGATGTCTGAGCTGATTCTCATGGTTCTGATGTTCACTAGTGAGGCCATGAGGCTGCTTGGGATCCCGGGACACCACATTTGGCACTGCCCCACTAATGTGGTAACTGGGTTTTCCAAGCTCACGGTTGCTGTGAACTTGAGCTCTTGTCCTCATCAGTCAGATTGTTTGCTCAGAGTTTGACTGTCACTCCTCAATTCACAGGGCAGCCGCTCCGCGCCGCACAAGCGCATCCGGAAGAGCACAGGGATTCCCCGCAGCTTCCTGTTGGAGGTGGATGACCCAGACCGAAAGGGAGTCATGATAGACGGCAGCGGCAGATACGTCATTCCCATCATAGACGCGTGAGTAAACTGTACTTGGCATAGCCGCATGTTCTAGTGTTTGTCCAAATCTCACATGATGTCTGCTTGTGTGTGTTTGCGCTCGATCTGTTCAGTGAGGCCTATGCTGCTGAGAAGAGAAAGAGGCCGTCCTTCTCCTGCCAGACCGAGCCTTTGCCCTCCTCGTCCTCAGCAGGTGCGGCATCTTCAGTCCGGGACGCCGGAGGGAAACGGTCCCGCTCCCCATCTTCACCAGAGACGCGCGGCGACCAGAAGAGACCACGTCGCTGAGAGACCTTCATCCAAGAGACCTGGAGCCGACGTGTAAATATTGTACATAGTTTATTAATAAAAGATAATAAAGATTATAGCCGCATGAACTGTGTGGACTGGTTAACCTTCACTCCAGCAGTGCAACACACACACACACACACACACACACACACACACGAATGAATTCATAAACACAATATTATGAAGTTTTGCTTTAATTTAGGAAAAGAGAAACTCTTCTGGGCTAAAATCTGATGGGTTTTTTTCAGCGTTCTTACTTCAGTCTTTAATGTCAGGTGATCCTTCAAATGTCAGTGTAAAGTGTTGAGTACACTATTAGTGCTCAGTCGTGTTTTTCTTTTTTTTTCTTTTTTATAACTTTTTATTTGTAGTAGCAATAAACACAGTACAATGATACCACTTAAGAGAAAACATTTCCCACTGCTTAACATTTTTCTTTTTCACAAACTCTAAAGTAACAGAACACAAAAAAATAAAAAATATATAAAAATAAATAAAGGTTTCATCAAATACAATATATGAAAATAACAGTAAAATGGTAACATAAATAATATCAATACTAAATTTCCATAGGTCAGAGAGGGTCAAATCTTTATTTATTCATTCAACTTTAGGTTATTATCAACTGTGAATTACTAATTTAAAAAGATGATTAAAGGGGGAGTGCAATGGGTCGTAAATTGAAAAAATGTTTGTTATGTGGATGGGAATTAGATAGTAATAGTTTTATATTTCTATGAAGATTGGATGGAGCAATCTAACGTAATCAGTCCACTTGGACCAGATGTTTCTAAATGTATTAATTTGGAGTCGAAGGGAGAATGTAATTTTTTCCATCACATAGATATTATATACTATCTCTAGCCATTCTTGGGTTGTTGGGGATTCAGGAAGTAACCAGTGTCTTGTAATTGCTTTTTTGGCTGCGAGTATTAAAATATCAAGTAAGTATTTATCAGATTTACATATTTGGATATCAGAGCTTCCAAAATAAATAACTATAAATTGAAAGGGTAGTGTAATATTAAGTATGTTTTCTATTACTCCATGTACTTCTACCCAAAATTGTTTTATTACTGGACATTCCCAAAAAATGTGCCAGTGATTAGGTTCCTGAGACCCGCATAGTCTCCAGCACTTAGTGTTCTTTCCTGTGGTGTATGCTCTTTGTTTTGGCGTGATGAAAAATCTCATTAGACATTTCCATCCAAATTCTCTCCACATATGTGAATTAGTACATTTTGATGTAAATCTACATATGTCTAACCATTCTTCCACCGTAATAATGGCATTACTTTCCTTTTCCCATTTTTCTTTAACATATTCTGTTGAATGGGGTTTAATCGATCTAAATCCTTTATAAAGTTTTGAAATTATACCTTTACTCCCACTGCCTTTGTAGGCATCTATAAAAATTTTCAGTATTGAGTCATCCAGATCTGTTTTAATTTTAATATTATTTTCAAAGTGGTTACGTAATTGAAGGTATCCAGGTTTTATTTATCCAGGTTATATTCTTTCTTCAGACTTTCAAAATCTTTCAAAAGGCCTTTCTCTGTGAGTGAGTAGAATGTTAATATTCCTTTAGAAATCCAGGATTTAAATCTATAGTCCATTTGATTTGGTTTGAATTCAGTGTCATAAGCACACCATTGAATTATTTGTAGTTTATCATTCAGTTTGTATTCTTCTTTTATAATGTTCCAAATTTTTAATTGGGCTTTAATCCATAAATTTTGCGTTTTTTCGATGTATCCCCCCAGGTTTTTATGTGCCAATATCGCTTGTAATGGAGGATCATTCATTAGTGTAATTTCAATGTCTTTCCATTTTGCTTGATATGTTGGGTTACATAGGTTAACCAGATATTTAGTCTGGGCTGCATAAAAGTAATCCTTAAAGTAGGGTAAAGCCATTCCTCCTTGTTCCTTTGGAAGTTCTACTGTTTTTAATTTAATCCTTGGTTTTTTCCCCTGCCAAATGAATCTAGAAATGGTCTTGTTCAATTCTGACCAATGTGTTTGGGGTATTTCTGTTGGGAGAGCTTGGAATAAATAGAGGTATCCAGGAAGGACATTCACTCTTATTGCGTCAATTCTCTGGCTAAAGCTCAAGAAAGAAACGGCATTCCATCTGTGTATATCATTTTTAATATTTATTAGTAGAGGATCATAATTTACTTTTGCCAATGTTGAAATCTCTTTTGTTAAATGAATTCCTAAGTATTTTAGTGATTTCTGATCCCATTTCATATTCAATTTGTCTTTTATAGTTACTGGGGGTGTATATTTAAAAGATAGGGTCTGTGTTTTTTGTATATTTAATTTATAACCTGCATAGGAACCAAATTTCTCCAGTAAAGTCATTAGTTCAGGAAGTGAGGTTGTGGGTGTGCTTAAATAAATCAAAATATCATCTGCATACAATGCCAGCTTGTGAATATCTCCATTTATGTTTATACCTTTAATATTTTTAGTTTGTCTTATCCATTGTGCCAAAGGTTCTATATATAGAGCAAATAACAATGGTGAGATTGGGCATCCTTGTCTTGTCCCCCGTTGTAATGTTATGGTGTCTGTGAGGTATCCATTTATTTTTATCCGGGCTACTGGTTTATTGTAAATTGTACGAATGCCTTTTATAAAGTTTTCATGTATGCCAAATCTTTCAAGAGCTTTATATAAAAAAGACCAATTTACAGAGTCAAAAGCCTTCTCCGCGTCAAGACTGATTAAAAGAGCCTCCATTTTGTTCTGATATATATGATTTAGTAAATGTAAGGATCTTCTAATATTATCATAAGTTTGTCTTTGCGAGATAAAACCTGTCTGATCTTTATGTATTAGCTGCGGAAGAATCTTTTCCAGTCTTTTGGCGAGAATGCCTGTGTATAATTTATAATCAACATTTAAGATCGAGATTGGCCTATATGAACCGCATTCTAATTTATCTTTCCCCTCCTTTGGTAAAACAGAGATTACTGCTTCATTCCATGATGGGGGCATCTTACCCTCTTTTATAGTGATATTGCACGCTTGGAGTAGGCTTGGAGTTAAGTTTGATCGAAAAGTTTTATACCATTCTGATGAAAACCCGTCGGGGCCAGGTGACTTATTTGATTTAAGATTAGAAATAGCGTTGACTAATTCAGTTTCAGTTATTTCAGCAGTTAATATTTTATTTTGTTCTTCTGTTACAACTGGTAGGTTGATAGAATCGAGAAATTGTTCTATTTGTTGGGCGTTCTTTAAATGTGGCTGAGTATACAAGAGCTCGTAATAGTTTTTAAAAGTCTTTTGTATTTCATGTTGTTTGTGTAGTGTATTTTTAGAATTCAAATCCCTTATTTTGTATATTGATCTCTCAATTTGTTGTTTTTGCATCCTTCTTGCTAACAATTTAGTGCCCTTTGGACCAGATTCATAGTATTTTTGTTTTGTAAAATTAATCTTTCTTTCAATTTCTTGTGCATATATTCAATTTATCTCGTTTCTGATTTTCTTTATTTTAGTCATTAAATCAGATTTTTTTTCCTTCTTATGTTGTAATTCCAGATCTTTTAGTTCTTCATTAAGGTTTGTTAATTTTAATCGTTTTTGTTTCTTTTCTTGAGCACATAGTGATATGATTCTACCTCTAATGACTGCTTTTAATGTATCCCATAATATGGCTGGGTTAACTTCTCCATTATCATTCTCTGTAAAAAATAACTTTATATCTTCCTTAATTTGAGTTTGAAATTGTTGATTATTTGTATTTAATCTCCACAATGTTCTTCCTGGATTATCTCTAATATGTATAGTACAAGAGAGAGGGGCGTGATCAGATAGGTCAATCGTTCCAATATCACAGGTTTGTACTCTATGTCGATCTCGCTTGAGTACAAAAAAATAATCTATTCGTGAGTATACATCATGGGGGTTTGAGTAAAAAGTGTAGTCACGGCCTGTTGGATAAAGATCTCTCCAGAGATCTACTATACCTAGCTCATTCATTACAATTTTTATTTTTTTATGTAGGGGTGTGAGTTTAGAGTTTTTTGATGAATCTAGATTTGGATTAAGACGGATATTCCAATCTCCACCACATATAACAATTCCTTTGCCTTCTATCATTAAGTCAATTATTTTCCTATAGAAAGATAACTTGCTTCCTGGGGGAGCACATACATTACATACAGTTATATTAATATCTTCAACTTTCCCTGTTACTGAAATATATCTCCCTTCCTTGTCTGAAATTTCTGAGAGGTGTTCAAATGGTATTTTTTGCGAAATTAATATTGCTACTCCCCTTCTATGTCCTGATTTGTAAGAAGAATAATACACTTTGGAAAATCCCATTCTCTTTAATTTTTCATGTTCTATTGGTGTAAGGTGTGTCTCTTGTAACAACACTATCCCTGCATTTTCTTTTTTCATTTTTAACAGTATTTGACTCCTCTTAGCTGGATTCAACACTCCATTTACATTAAATGTAATAACTTTAAGATTACCTTTATTCATATTTTTGTAGTTTACTAACCAACTTAGTTCCCCTCTGCGTCTCTCTTATTGACCGTAGTGTATATTTTGACATTGCCTCTCTTAAATTATAGATACTAAACTGATACCAAATTAGAACAATTTTAAAGAACATTACACCACCGTAACTAACAAGAACAGTTGCTTCCGGTGTAGAGGCTCGATTCTAAAGAGCCTTATAGGGCTTACTGCGTTTTAAGCCTCCGTAAGGGAAATGTCCACTTTATTCAAGAAGTGGGGCCCTATTAATTGGTCGTAAATTAGTCCAGACAACACAAAAAAAAAAGTCTAACTCCAAAAGAAAATTATCCTCGGATGACAGTCAATAATCAAGTACTGACATTTTCAAACATTATTCGAACGCAATTAGGAATATAACGTTATTCATTCAGATGATTGTTTCAAAAACAGTCAGATAGGATAAAATATTGGTGTGAAAGACATATGAGATCTTAGCTGTTTTCCTGGATTAGATGTATAGAATTCCGTTTTTGTTCATTTTCTAAATTGCTTAAGCTTCTCCTTATACTGACTGCGGGAAGCTTTTTTGGGTTGTGCGTCACCGGCCACCTCTCCGTATCTCTGATCTTCTCCCCGGTCCTGTCGTTTCAGTACCGGTTGCCAGGTGGTTAGTTGTTTAGCTGTAATTTCCTCCTGTTCTATTGCCACGGAAGGTTTCACCACCGCGACCGTAAATCCACGCTTGACCAAGTCTTTCGTTGCCTCCGTCGCACTCTGGTACAGTTGGGTGCCATCCTCATAGAAAACACGCATCCTTGCCGGGTATGGGGTCTGGAATTTTATTTGCTTCTCCTTCAATACTTTCTTGACTTCGACATACTCTCCTCGCTTTTTAAGCACCTCTAAAGGGAAGTCGTGGTCTACGAAGAAACGAGTGTCATTAAAATACACCTTTTTTCTCTGCCAGGCCTTTCGAAGCACTTCTTCTTTCGTCCGAAAATTTCACTACTTTTGAGCGTGGCTTTGCCTCCGGGTTACTGGGTTTCGGTTGTAACGCTCGATGTGCTCGTTCAATTCCAAGTTCACGGTCCCGGGGTAAGTCCAATGCGTTTTTCAGCAAATTATTTAGAAACTCGATCATGTCTGTGCCTTCCTTGTCTTCAGGTATACCGTAAATCCTTAGATTATCTCTGCGTGCCCGTCCTTCCTGATCGAGCAACTCTGGCTTCCAGATTAGCTTGGCGCTGTATGAGGCGTTTGATTAGCGTCGATGCTAATTGTAGCGTGGTCTCGGTCTCTTCAATTCTTTCCTCAGCCTCTTCCAGTCTATCGTTCGTTCTTTTTAATTCCTGTTTGAATTCGTCAAACTGCTCCATGTTATCCTTTCTGAATTCTCGAAGTTCGATGAGAATACACCGCAGACTGACCTCGGGGCCCTCTTCGCCATGAGGTGATGGTGTCCGGGAACGGCTTCTGTTTAACGTTACTTGACTTGTTTCAGGGTTGTTTTCTGATACATTCGATATTATTTTGCTCCTTGTGGTGACCCCTTTCTCCATCATTACTTTAATACTCCCAAAGTTTCACAAAATCAGGTTTTAGGGGGTTATTTTGTTAACCGTCGGCGAGCTCAAAGATTAAGCAGTCATCCTGTCGGTGGCGCAACCGGAAGTCCTCTCTCAGTCGTGTTTTTCATAGTTACCAGTGCCGATGGAGTTTTTTAAAGCGTCATATTCTGCTGGAAACGTTTCATGTGAATGGTAATGTCCCATAAGCGGAGGTCTTGTGAGTAACTTCACAAGTCGGTCAAAGTCTACACCGGTGACAAGCTCATCTACTCCCAGAACCTGCTACTCTCTACCTACACGTTGTCAGCTGATGTTTCAAAACCTCAACACTCGCATACAGAACAGCCTCAGCGTCTGCACCTCTTATCGGCACTAGCTGCAAGTCTACACCCCCTCTGTCCAGAAGTGAGCACAGCCTCTTGGTACCATCCCAGCAAGCATTTTTTTGGGGTGTTTAAAGGTGCCAACTGACCATCAAAAGTAAAAATGACTCATTTTATCTCATCCCAACAGGGAAACCACCAACAATAAAGAATGAGTTACTATCTGGTGTCATGGCTTTGCAATTAAAACAAGTTTAGTTATAATGGAGGTCATTGGGGGCAAAAACAGCCACTTGAACAATATGAACAATACATAAGGGTTAAAAGTCTAATAGACGGCTTGGTTAAAACCAGGCTAAATCTAGGCTGTCAGTGAGTGTGCACCCCTAACCCCGCCTCTCACAGTGACCTCACTAGCTCCGCTGAGTGCTTTGTGTCTCAGATTGCATGCAAGTCTGCAGCCAGATACTGCTGGAAGCTAGTCATCAAATACACAGGAACGAATGACTACACGTGTCAATCTGTCTATTAAACTATCTAATCTGTCTAGTCAGTCTTTTATTATCTTTTATATGCAAAAATATTCATTCATAAAAACATATGTATATATGAACACTGGGTCAAATAGGGTCCGTGCATTTTAAATCTAATAACAAAAATAACCCAATGTTGGTTTTGTCCATATTTAAATGAACGTGTGTAAACGCACGCTTTGATCAAACCTTTTATTCCCCTTGATGATATTGTGCTTTTTTTCCCCCTCAATGCCCTCCAAAGTTTCAATGTTTGGCCGTGTCTGCCATATCTGTTTTGTTTAAAAAAAAAAAAAGGAAAAAAAAGGAATGCATCGGTTCCTGCATGTAGAATTCAGAAATCTCATGGCATTGAAAGAAAACTGGCAACAGTTGAGTGCCGAGGTCAAAGGTCAGATGAGCAGGCATCACACCTGATAAACACCTGGGGCAACTGTACAGTAAAAAAAAACAACAAGATTAAGAAATATTGCTTTAATTTGAGAGAGACAAAAAAAACTCTTCCGTGTTAAAATTTGATGTTCCTCCAGCGTTCTTACGTCAGTCTTTAATGTCAGGTGATCCTTCAAATGTCAGTGTAAATTGTTGAGTGTACCATTAGTGCTCAGTCGTGTTTTTCATAGTTACCAGTGCCGATGGAGTTTTTTTTTTTAGAGCGTCATATTCTGCTGGAAAAGTTTCATTTTAATGGTAATATGCCATGAGCGGAGGTGTATGAGTAACTTCACAAGTTGACCATAGTCTAGACCGATGACATGCTCATCTACTCCCAGAACCTGGCAGAACGAAATGTTGCAGCTCGTCCGGTCTTCAATGATGAGCCCAAAAGAGGCCACTTCACAGAGCCGGCCCAAGGCTTAAGAGAACTGAGAGGCAGGACAAGATGGCGGGCTGGACTTGGTTAACTTTAGATTTTACACAAATCTCATTGTTTTGTTTTTCACCTAAAATAGTAATTAAAACATCCAAGATGTGTTTTGCCTCATCAAAATGTGGAATTTGATCAGCAAACTACTCATTCTAAGACAACTATGCCTTGGGCTAAATGACTTGGCTTCAAGTACGATGCCACACGATTCAGAAATGAAGGTACAGACTGCACAAACAGATAAACGACATGATGCATCTCATTTCACCACAACTAAAGGCAGCGACAAAAAAAAAGTCAAGCTCTCACGATGATGACATTTCTCATGCAACCCTTTAGCAAGCCTACATAGTATTTATGCCTATAAGTCACTGCATGGGTAAATAAGAAACAAGCAACACACACATACTTGTTTTTGTGCATTGTGGGGGTCACCTGTCACGGTGGTTACGTAATGGGGACCGCCCTTTCTGATGATGTTAGAGACATAAAAAAATAGTTTGCCACACAAAAACACAAACTATTTCATAAAATCACTTCAGATTTTGGATATTCTGCAATTTTATTTTTAGACCTGACACAGTGGTCACTTGTGGGGACATTTCAGGTTTTGTGTAGAAGTGGGGTCCGCCACATACACAACCGATTTTTAGACAAAGTGGGGACCAATTCTACACACACTTTACTGGTTTTGAGACAAAGTAAGGACCAGTTCCAGATACACATTACCGGTATTGAGTCAAAGTAGGGACCAGGTCTACACACACATTACTGGTATTGAGTCAAAGTAGGGACCAGATCTACACACACATTACTGGTATTGAGTCAAAGTAAGGACCAGGTCTACACACACATTACCGGTATTGAGTCAAAGTAAGGACCAGATCTACACACACATTACCGGTATTGAGTCAAAGTAAGGACCAGGTCTACACACACATTACCGGTATTGAGTCAAAGTAGGGACCAGATCTACACACACATCACTGGTTTTGAGTCAAAGTAAGGACCAGTTCTACACACACATTACCGTTTTTTAGTCAAAGTAAGGACCAGTTCTACACACACATTACCGGTTTTTAGGCAACGTGGGGATCAGATCAGCACCCTTACTAATATTAAATTTTAAACCTCAATCAAGTAATTTGACAGTAAACTGCTTTAGAATTTTCATTTGAAGAGCAGGTCAGTTTATAAAAAATGTAATTTGAATACAGAAGGAACCTCAAGATCCAAACAGGAAATGGTCCAGAATAGATTTAATAAATGTTATATTTATTATAAATAATTTCCACAAAACCTTTAAACACAAAAAAAAACAGTAAACACAAAATCCATGAAACTCTCTTGCTTGTCTAAAAGCAGTTCTCATTGGGTATAACAAGCTTCCACATAACTCTTCCATGTCTGCGTGCACATTTAGTTAAGTGCAATAGCAAATAATATTAACCGGTTAGTTCACCTCAAAATGAAGATTCTTTTATTAATTCCTCTCCTTCAAATTGTTTCAATCCCTTGCTGTCTATGGAGGATGAGGAGTTCTTGCACTTCATCTAAGTTATCTTCCTTTGAGTCTGAAGAAGAATGAAGGTCTCAGGGGATTAGAGTGAGATGAGGGCAAGTAATTAATAATATAATGTACATTTTTGGGTAAACTTTTAAAACCCACCAGTATGTTCTATTTCTGTTTCTGTCGTATTTTAACTATTTGAAAAAAAAAACATTAAAAATATTTTAAAATATATTAATAAAGAACTGAACCCCACAAATGCAAAACCTTCATCATATAACCAAGCCACCAAAACTCCAAATAGACATCATTTGTTAAGCATTAACTCTACATTAATAGTAAGCAGTTTATAAACACAGCTAGATGCTCTATTGTTGACTTATAAGCATGTGTAATGTGCTCAATTTTTGTGTTTTCATACTTTGTTTATAATTCATTTTTCATAACTAAATGAAGTATTGCATTATTTACAAACTGTCTAAGAATAATTGGTGTTTTTTAAGATCATTAAGAATGAGTAAATAAATGATTAAAAAACTATATAAATGAACATTTATACATTTACTATTCAGGCATATAATCAGGGCTAAAAAAAAAAGAAAAAAAAAAGAAAATCCAATCGGTTCACTCTACACACAGCCCCACTCCTTGGTATCGAGCTCAGGCCCGGCCCTACATTTAGATGTTGTATAATATGAAATAGCAGTAAAAATTATGAAAATTGTTATGAAATAGTTTTTCAGTCATGTAGCCTAATACAAATATTTAGTACACTGCACAGTGCAATTATTATTTAAATTTATTATATCCATTATTATTAATATTAGTAAAATCTTTTTAAAAAATTTACTTTAGGCTATACTGCTATTTGCTCATGCAAAATTAAACACCAGAAAATATATCGTAGGCCTATATTAAGAGCTAAATTACAGTTAGCATCATAATTAGTTCAATTATGTGCTGTAGGCTATTGATTGACCAACACCCCCTGTATACAGTTTACACACTGCAGGTCTACTGTTCTGATGTGTATTTTGAATTACTTGTTTTAAATGACAGTAAGACATGCTATATTTAGTTTTTATAGTAAAATATACATTATAATCCAGTACAAAGTAAAATAATATTTATTAGTGGCCTATTGGCAGCGTATAGCCGTTAAGTTTATAGTCTAAGCATGTCATTTATTTATTATTAACATAAATTACAAACTAGCATCCTTATGATTTTATTTCGTTTCTGTATATTTTTATCAAACGTAAAATGCAATGATTTATACTTTGGTTTTAATTTTATTAGAAATTTAATAGCCGTTTAGGCAACACTACTTCTACATGTCATTGGCTCTAATTGCCTTTTTTACAGATAACCTATTTACAAAGATTTTTATTAAACAAGTGCACTACCACAAGATATTTTTGTAGGTGTAAAAATCTAAAAAGTATCATTATCATATTCTTGCCTTATTCATCTTTAATATAAATATAAAATTTAACACATTCATTGATTAAACTAGGGATGCTAACGATTACTCGATTGATTTATTGTCGGTAACCCTTTAAAACCGATAGACCTTATCGATGACCGATTAAGCATGGGCATTTAATAAGTTATGCTTTGCTCTTTGAGATGCGTCCACGATTTCACACATTACATAATCAAGTGTGCGCAGTTTAGGCTACGTTACCCTATGGAGTCGTGCACTCTCTTGACTTTGCATATTGGTTATGCACATATTGGTCATACCTATTATGCTCAGATCTCGTTTATCCGCTGGTGCTGCCATTAATCCGCTGGTCAAGTAATCAAAAAGTAGGCTACATGACGTTTAATTATGGGCAGGTTATTAAGACCAAACATTGGTTGTGCAAACTGTATTACGTTCTCTAAAATTTTAAAGTGTTTTAAGCTACATTATCTTTTATAGACTGGCATAGGCCTAAATACGCATCACGGCCAGACATTTATAGTTTATATAAAAACGAGCGTCACCGTCGCATTTGTTCACATGCTTTAAATTAATGCTTTTTGTCTCCCAAAAATAATATAATAAAGAGAACGATAAAATAACATTATTAACCGTTTAACTGTAAACATTTCTGTTCAGAACGATTAAAGTTGATCTTTTTTTTCGGTTTTCGTTTCTGTTCCTGAAAAATGTCATTTGATTCTGTTTTTCGTTTCCGTTCCTTGAACCGGTTTGGAGCCCTGCATATAATACGTTTTTCTGCATGTTAAATAATGCTTTATTAACTCAACTTCATGTAGTTTTGAGATCTAATCTAAAGTGAGGAATATTGATGCTTTAAAAATCCCTTATAAATGACAATTAAAGGCTCAGAATCATTCATTTATTCATTTATTTTCATTTTGGTTTTCTCTCTTTATTAATTCGGGGTCGCAACAGCGGATTGAACCACCAACTTATCCAGCATGTTTTTATGCAGCGGATGCCCTTCCAGTTGCAACCCATCCCTGGGACACATCCATACACATACACACTCATTTACTACGGACCATTTTAGGCTACCCAATTCACCTGTACCGCATGTAGGAGCACCTGGAGGAAACCCACACCAACACAGGGAGAACATGCAAACTTTACACAGAAATGCCAACTGACCCAGCTAGGGCTCGAACCAGCGACCTTCTTGCTGTGAGGTGACAGCACTACCTACTGTGTATCAAATAAACAATAAGTATTTGCAATCGTACCTAAACAAATACAATTACTGTAAATTTTAAACATTGCTGAATAACAGGAGTGTCGAAATACAACATCATTTGATAAAACAACAATATAATAATTTAACAATACATTACGTGTAAAGCAATTTTATATTTAGACAAGATTGCAATGATTTACTTTTCATTTGATACAGTTTCATTTGAGCATCTTGTAATAAGTAGAAATTAATAGTCATTTTTTCCCTGTATATAATGTAACTGAGCCTTATATTGTCATTTATAATGGATTTATAAAGCATGAATAGCCCTCGCTTTAGATTAGATCACAAAACTGCATGAAGTTGAGTTCATAAAGCATTTATTAACATACTAAACAACTTATTATATGCCTGAATAATAAGAATTATCAATGTTATTATGAATAGTTTATTAATCATTTACTTGCACATTCTGAATTATCTAAAAAAAAAAACACCTACTACTTTTAAATATCTGGTTTGTTAATGATGTATTTTTCATTACTAAATTAAGTATTGCATTATTTACCAAGTATGAAAACAATCATTAAGCACATTATAATTGTGCTTATAAGTCAATAATATTTGTAATTTATATTTATAAATATAATTTATAAACTGCTTACTAATGTCTATTAATGTAGCGTTAATGCTTAACAAACGTTCAACTAACTATTTGCTAATGTTTCATAAATAATTCATTGTGTGCAGTTATTATAGTGTTACCCAACATTTATATATCTTATTAATCAGGCATATAGTAATGGTTACTCTGTCTAATAATAAATGCTTTATAAACTCAACTTCATGCAGTTTTGTGAGCTAATCTAAAGTGAGGACTATTGATGCTTTATAAATCCCTTATAAATGAAAATTAAAATCTCAGCTATATTCTACACAGAAAAAAAGAAATAAATTAAAAGGGGGAGTGATTTATAGCTTTATATATATATATGGTGAAGCAGTGGCGCGGTAGGTAGTGCTGTCGCCTCACAGCAAGAGCAAGAAGGTCGCTGGGTCACTGGTTTGAACCTCGGCTCAGTTGGCATTTCTGTGAGAAGTTTGCATGTTCTCCCTGCATTCGTGTGGGTTTCCTCCGGGTGCAAAGGCACAGTCCAAAGACATGCTACAGGTGAATTGGGAAGGCTAAATTGTCCCTAGTGTATGAGTGTGACAGGCCCATATGACAGGCTGGCCGGAAGGTGTAAAAAAGTCGTTATCATATGGACAAGTCTAAAACTGAAGGACTTGTTCCAAAAAGAGCCGACCCCGCAATCATACGGGACTAAGGCCAAAGAAGATATATATATATATTTTTTTTTTTCCATTAATTTCAAGATACACAAATGAAACTATCTAATGAAAAATAAATCTTTGCAATCTTATCAAAATATAAAATTACTGTACAGTGCAAACATCACAGAAACACTGAAATGAATCTTGTCATATTGTTAATTGTTGTTTTGAAATGATGTTGTATTTTTATTTTGCAATGTTTAAACTTTACAGAATTTTTTAAATAAGATTGCAAAGATTTATTGTTCATTAGATACTGAGCCTTAAATTGACATTTATAAGGGATTTATCAACTATAAACAGTCCTTAGGTCACAAAACTGCATGAAGTTGTGTTGTTATAGCATTTACTAACACACATGGTTACAATTACTATATGCCTGAATATAACATGTATAAATGCTCATTTGAATAGTTTATTATTCATTTAATAACTCATTCTGAATTATCTTAAAAACCACCAACTACTCTTATATACAAATAGTTTGTAAATAATGCAATACATAATATAGTAATGAAAAATGAATCAGTAACAAAGCATGAAAATACAATTTAGTCAAGTCAAGAATACAGCGTTTGAAACTGTATTTATAAACTGCTTCCTAAAGTCTATTAATGTAGAGTTAGTGCTAAACTAATGATGTATAGTGTATACTTACTATAAAAGTGTTATTCAGATTTTTTATCTAAAGAGCCGAGATTCAGTTTTTAATATAAAAATCCAAAGCTGATCTCTGGTTTTTAGAGCCAATGGTTCAGCTTTCACCACAGCATGTACTTCCTGTTTGCTCCAGGATCTTCTCTTTATGGGACCTATGGGTGGTTAAAATATAAAAAAGTGGTTTTAGTTGCATAAATGTTCAGTCATTTTTACAACATGTGCTGTTATGTTAGTTTAATATTGTGATAGAAAATGCTAGAAAAATATGTCTTGCCTATTATTAAAAATACTTAAGATGGAGATGGATTTAAAAATACTTCCTAATAACTCCAAAACTGGTTAATGGGGTTACACTTTATTCCATAGTCCAGTTTAGACATTCTTCTAACTATGCGTAACTCTGCAACTACGTTAATTATCTCACCGTAAAGTATTATGTATTAGGGTATTTCAATAAGACTAACGCTCATCTGATTGTCAGTAGAGTATTAGCAGACTGTTAGCACAAGTTTAGCTCAAAACACTACACTGTAACAGATATCTGTTCATTACCAGTTCCTGTATTTTGTGATTTACAAGTGTTTTTTTTTTTGTTTTTTTTGTGGTGGTGAATTGCATTATGGGATGTTGATCTCTGCTCTGTGCACTTTTGATGTTGAAAATTCAACTCTACAGTTTAACAAAGTGACTTTTACTGACATTTTAGTAGTTTGAAATAATATAATGTATAAGAAATAATATATAGAGATAAATAAGTCTTTAGAATAACAGAAAATGTACCGGCAGTTTATTACAAGGTTTCTGTAGCATAATATACAACAACAACCCAAACAAAAAGTCACTTTTTTTTACTTTTTAAGATTAAAAGTTGTTGGAAGAAAGATCAAGATCCCATAATGCAATTCAAAAGCAGAAACAAACAGATTTCATAAAAACAAATTATGAAAAACTGCTAATTTAATTATTATTACTTATTTTTTTATTAATTTTAGAGTGTAGAGTATTAGCTGACAGTTAAGGTTACCTCAATAAAACCAACTCTCATTGGTCTCAGTAAATAGTACAGCAGACTGTTAGGTTACGCTCAAAATTAGTACAATATGACTAATTCTTATATAAATTTAGTAGAGCATTAGCAGTGTTGATTCTAACAGACAGTCTAATGGCTGTTAGTTGACAAGTAGTTGCAGTTACTTGTAGTTAGTAGTAGTAGTAGTAGTAAAGTAAATTATCAAAATAAAGTGTAACCAGATATGCAATTAGTATATTTTTCCAAAGTATTTAGCAATATTGTTTAACTAACATGAAATGAGACATCAAGTGCAACTGTACTGAAATCATCATGGAAGTAATGTGCTTCTGTCCTGTTTTACCCTACATGTTATGTAAATGAGCTTGTGCATTTGGACTTGTACAATAAAACAAGTCAGTCACAAATTAACTTTAATGATCATACCTCTCTTTTTTGTGAATGCTGGGTCTGCATCACTATCTTCACAGACACTGTACCATGGTGATGATACTTGAGGGGACTCTGAAAGTAAAAATCAAGTCTGAGAGTTGACTTCTCTGCATAAAGCTTACCAAAATATTTATTTGATTTTGTGTTGTTCTTTTTAATGGGTAAAAGCGTGTGATGGTAGCTTAAAAATAGTTTTCAAACATAGCACATACATATCATGATAAAAATAAACATTCTGAAAAAAGAAAAAATCTGATTAGAAAAATAAATAATATTTTTACCTTTTAGATTGGACTTCACCTCCTCCAAAATCAAGATCCACTGTAACTTTCTCTGAATGTAAAAACCCACACAAAAATACATCATTTAAAACAATATGGTATATGTTTGCAAATACAAATGTGTATATAACATCCAGAAAATCTGGCACTGTATTACATGTTTGTGTGTAAACCCACGATTTGATCAAGATTCCCCCCTTTAAAATCTGCTGAGCGTCTGTTTTCAAGTCCCAGAAAAACTGAGTTGTGGGAACAGAGCAGTTCTCTTCTGCAGTCATACAGTCATAACACACACATACATATGAAGAGTTTGGTTGCAAAATGCGATAAACGGCATTTTTTGACATTTGGATTTTATTATTGGAAATCACTGTTCAGATGTACCTTAATCTATGTGTCAATTGCTGCCATTAATAACATTTAAGAATGCACATTTTAGGCCAAGTACAAAACGTATTTTTTTTCACAAAACGCAATATCCGTCAGACCAGTTTCTTTACAAAGTGCGATATAACAGTTAGAGAGCGTTCAGGATGCGGCGCGAGCTCAGCATCCCCTGGGAAGAGAGTCATCGCCGGTGAAGTGCTCAGAGTTTGCTCATTGATTTAGCGATAGAAGATGAAGTCTTCAACTTCACAAAAAATTATAAAAAGGCCACAAAAGTGGACCAGAATAAGATACTTCTGCGTCAACAATACACAAATGCAGCAGGGAACGAGTCTCCGCTGATGTCAAGAGAAGGCCTAGGAGCGCCTTTTTTCCTACTCCCCATCACAAGATACCTGTCTGCAAGTGTTCTTTATAAGTTTATTTTTTAAATAATTTCTTAAATGTAGCTGAGTAGCCTATCTGAAGATTTATTTATGCGGTTGCACCTATTATTTAAAATTAATTCTTGTTGTTGTTGATTTATTACAAAGGAACTTAAAGGGCACATGTTGTTATGGAGAAAACGGTTTAGCTTTTTCACAACCAAATAAATAAGCTATTATTATTATTACAGTGAAATAATTCATTAAATATGACATAGCGAGGCAAGTTTGTGTCACGGACTCAGCTCCGCCCGCTCTAATCATACAGGTTTGGTTTTCTGCAGCGGTGTGGAAGGAGCCGCCCCCCACTCTTTCTGTACCAAGCTAAAGGCCATTTATCTAACTAACTTAATCTTACTTATCAAACAAAACATTGATTCACTAGCTTTTGGTAATGGTATTAATGTAGTATAATATAGCCTCAGGTGGATGTAGCGTTTTGCAAAAAAAAAATAAAATAAAGTTACAGTATGTTATGTTATGTTGTGTACATTCTGGCCAAATCTAACTTAGAATCTTATTATTATTAATCAATCTTTGCATATATTATTCCATGTTTGACAATGTGGGTTGGATTAATATGTAGCATTTTGGCATGTTTTTTTTTACTTAATTATAGACATAAAATTAAATAAAAAATATCCTGGATTTGAAAATATTGTGTTCCTGGCCTTCACTGAGCTCAAGTTATAGTTTAATGTACAAAAATTGTGAATGAACTTGACTGTTGATGTCCTGAAAAATAATGTCAAAATTACCAACATTTTTTTAAATGGATATATCTCGTTCTGCAATGAAACTCTTTATATACAGTTGAAGTCAGAATTATTAGCCCCCCTGAATTATTAGACAGCTTGTTTATTATTTCCCCAATTTCTGTTTAACGGAGAGAAGATTTTTTTCAACACATTTCTAAACATAATAGTTTTAATAACTATTTCTAATAATCATTTCTAATAATGGACTTATTTTCTCTTTGCCATGACGACAGTAAATAATATTAGACTAGATATTCTTTAAGACACTTCTATACAGCTTAAAGTGAAATTTAAAGGCTTCACTAGGGTAATTAGGTTAACTAGACAGGTTAGGGTAATTAGTCAAGTTATTGTATAATGATGGTTTGTTCTGTAGATTATCGAGAAAAAAATATAGCTTAAAGAGGCTAATAATTTTGTCCTTTAAACAGTGTTTAAAAAAATGTAAACTGTTTTTATTCAAGTCAAAATAAAACAAATAAGACTTTCTCCAGAAGAAAAAAATATTATCAGACACACTGTGAAAATTTCCTTGCTCTGTTAAACATCGTTTAGGAAATATTTAAAAAAGAAGAGAAAAATTCCAAGGGGTCTAATAATTCTGACTTCAACTGTATATATATATATATGAAAGTATATACAGTTGAAGTCAGCCCACCTTTTTAAAACTTTTTTACAAATATTTCCCAAATGATGTGTAACAGAGCAGGGAATTTTTTCATAGTATGTCTGATAATATTTTTTTCTTCTGGAGAAAGTCTTATTTGTTTTATTTCAGCTAGAATAAAAGCAGTTTTAATTTTTTATGAACCATTTTAAGGTCAATATTATTATCCCTCCAATAACTTGCCTAGTTACCCTAATTAACTTAGTGAAGCCTTTAAATGTCACTTTAAGCTGTATAGAAGTGTCTTGAAAAATATATAGTCAAATAATTTTTACTGTCATCATGGCAAAGAGAAAATAAATCAGTTATTAGAGATGAGTTATTAACACTGTTATGATTAGAAATGTGTTTAAAAAATCTGCTTTCCATTAAACAGAAATTTAGTACAAGAAATAAACAAGGGGGCTAATAATTCTGACTTCAACTGTATATAATTAAAAATATATATTTTATATATAATTTTATAAATATTTTATAAAAAATATTTTATATATTTTTATATATAATTTATAATTTTTATTTTGAAAAATATAATTTAGACAGTAGTACTCAAGGGTCCAGGGGTCTGTTCTTCGGACCTCGCTTAAATAATCTAAGAATATATTACAGATCCTGGATCTTTTAATCTTGATAACTCATCTTAGGCTAATTTGGTTCTTCAAAAAAGTTTGCGAATCAGATTAAACTGATCTGAGAGGTGTTGTGACTGTGTGTTGTGACAGATCTATCGATCCTCAAAATCATTATCAGCAATACAACGATTGGCTGACGGCACAGCAGCTTGATGACATCTGATTAATGCACAGTTATCAAAATTACATGAAATCCGTAGTAAACGGTTCGTTGAATCTGATATGCAATAACAGAGTTGTGAGTTACGTACTGGAGCAGAGCAGTTCTCTTCCTTTGTCATATGGTCATCCTTCAATAAAAGCTGAATATAAAAAATATATATTAGTTAGACAGCAGTACTCAAGGGTCGCGGTCCCCACTATGTCAGACCTTACTGTGTGTGTATTGAGGACTAAGTGTGTTTCACAGCTTCTCTAACATGCCTCTGGTCCCCACAATGTCAGTGCATATGTTCACCAATTAGGACACACACTCTGTTTCATTTCTATATTTTGATTAAGTTAAATAATTACAATTAAATACACCACTACTACAACAACAACTACTATTACTACTACAACTAATAATATTAATAATAATAATAATATAATAATAATAATAATAATAATTGTTATTATTATTATTATACACACACCTCATCAGAGTTGTGGGTCTCCTACTGGAGCAGAGCAGTTCTCTTCCTCTGTCATATGGTCATCCTTCCATCCTTCAATAAAAGCTGAATAATAAAAAAATATATATATATATATTAGTTAGACAGTAGTACTCAAGGGTCCCGGTCCCCACTACGTCAGACCTTACTGTGTGTATTCAGGACTAAGTGTGTTTCACAGTTTCTCTAACATGCCTCTGGTACATGCCTCTGGTCCCCACAATGTTACACTAGTAAATACATTCATACATTAGGACACACACTCTGTTTCAATTCTATATTTTGATTAAGTTAAATAATTACAATTAAATGCACTACTACTACAACAACAACAACTACTACAACTACTACTACTAATAAAAAAAATAACAACAACATTAAACACACCTCATCAGAGAGTTGTGGGTCACGTACTGGAGCAGAGCAGTTCTCTTCCTCTGTCATATGGTCATCCTTCAATCAAAGCTGAATAAAAAAAATAAATAAAAATATATTAGTTAGACAGCAGTACTCAAGGGTCCCGGTCCCCACTATGTCAGACCTTACTGTGTGTATTCAGGACTAAGTGTGTTTTACAGCTTCTCTAACATGCCTCTGGTCCCCACAATGTCAGTGCATATGTTCACCAATTAGGACCCACACTCTGTTTCATTTCTATATTTTGATTAAGTTAAATAGTTACAATTAAATACACCACTACTACAACAACAACTACTATCACTACTACAACTAATAATAATAATAATAATATTAAAAATAATTGTTATTATTATTATTATAAACACACCTCAGAGTTGTGGTTCTCCTACTGGAGCAGAGCAGTTCTCTTCCTCTGTCATATGGTCATCCTTCAATAAAAGCTGAAAATAAAAAATATATATTTTAGTTAGACAGTAGTACTCAAGGGTCCCGGTCCCCACTACGTCAGACATTACTGTGTGTATTCAGGACTAAGTGTGTTTCACAGCTTCTCTAACATGCCTCTGGTCCCCACAATGTTACACTAGTGCATATGTTCATACATTAGGACACACACTCTGTTTCATTTCTAGATTTTCATTAAGTTAAATAATTACAATTAAATGCACTACTACTACAAGAACAACTACTACAACTACTACTACTAATAAAAATAATAACAACAACATTAAACACACCTCATCAGAGAGTTGTGAGTCACGTACTGGAGCAGAGCAGTTCTCTTCCTCTGTCATATGGTCATCCTTCAATATAAGCTGAAAATAAAAAATATATATATTAGTTAGACAGCAGTACTCAAGGGTCGCGGTCCCCACTATGTCAGACCGTACTGTGTGTGTATTCAGGACTAAGTGTGTTTTACAGCTTCTCTAACATGCCTCTGGTCCCCACAAAGTCAGTGCATATGTTCACCAATTAGGACACACACTCTGTTTCATTTCTATATTTTGATTAAGTTAAATAATTACAATTAAATGCACTACTACTACAACAACAACTACTACTACTACTACAACAACTAGTAATAATAATAATAATAATAACAACAACAACAACAACAACAATATTAATAAACACACCTCATCAGAGGGTTGTGGGTCTCGTACTGGAGCAGAGCTGTTCTCTCCTTCTGTCATACGGTCATACTTCAGCAAACCTGAATATAAAAATATATATATATATTAGTTAGACAGCAGTACTCAAGGGTTCCAGTCCCCACTATGTCAGACCGTACTGTGTGTGTATTTAGGACTAAGTGTGTTTCACAGCTTCTCTAACATGCCTCTGGTCCCCACAATGTTACACTAGTGCATGGGTTCACCAATTAGGACACACACTCTATTTCATTTCTAGATTTTGATTAAGAAAATAATTACAATTAAATGCACTACTACTACAACAACAACTACTACAACTACTACTACTACTAATAATAATAACAACAACATTAAACACACCTCATCAGAGTTGTGGGTCACGTACTGGAGCAGAGCAGTTCTCTTCCTCTGTCATATGGTCATCCTTCAATATAAGCTGAAAATAAAAACATTTATATTAGTTAGACAGCAGTACTCAAGGGTTCCGGTCCCCACTATGTCAGACCGTACTGAGTGTGTATTGAGGACTAAGTGTGTTTCACAGCTTCTCTAACATGCCTCTGGTCCCCACAATGTTACACTATTGCATATGTTCATAAATTAGGACACACACTAAGTTAAATAATTACAATTAAATGCACTACTACAGCAACAACTTCTACTACTACTACTACTACTACTACTACTACTAATAATAATAATAATACTAATAAACATACCTCATCAGAGAGTTGTCGGAGCAGTTTTCTTCTGCAGTCATATGGGCATCCTTCAATGAAAGCTATTTAAAAACAGCTTTGTTATATAAGTCATGTCATGACTATAAAGCTTTCATGACAGTCTTATGAACCCCCCTTTAAAGTAAAGCATTACCCAATTAATTAAACTTTTTTACCCATTAAGACAAGAAGAAGATATTAAGAGATTGATTTCATTATCTCTTATGGATGATGCAAACTCTTTATTTTTGAACAGATTTACCCTTAATCTATATTAACATTAAAAAACTCTTAGCTTTGCTGAATGTATTAAGGATTAATGTATTAAGTAATCAAAATGTCAAACCTTTCTCCAAGGCCAATCACATGCGCCATAGTCAAACGTTATTTCCTCTCCAAAGAAAATATCCCTGATTGCAAAAAGGCACAAATGAGGTTTTCTCTGAACAACGATCTTATTGACAGTGCAGTTAGGGTGCAGATCGTCCTCATGATCGGCATCAATGCTGCAAAACTAAGAGAAAAGAGCAAGCAACATTTTAATTATGCCCTCTCATAGCAATAAAAAGCTAAACTATGGCATGAATACAAACACAATAAATATAATATATACATGTACATTTGAATGGGGAAAACACTTAACCACCTGTTCTTGTTTTATCATATAAAGTCAAACATAAAGACAGTATTTTTATTATATCTCATATATGCTTTGCTTCCACAAGCTCTATCATTTGTACTCAACCACAAAACTTCCTTTAATAAATGTGGACAACGCAAACTCTGACCTAAAAGATTTAATGAAATGTGTAGGGTTCAAAAACTACAAAAACCTCACATTAGCATCCTCTCTGTGTGTGAATTATAAATACAGTAAACCTTTTGAAGTGGATCAGAACCTTTCCTCAATGTTGTTCTAATACTATTGAACACCTGTTCTTCTTTCTTAGGACAGTTTTAAAGAACTTTTTTTCCACTTCAATTGTTTACAGGTCACACTTTACAATCAGATTTTATTAGTTAATGTACTTACTAACATGACCTAGTAATGAACAATGCATGTACAGCATTTATTAATCAGTTTAACATTTACTAATTACTAATGCATTATTCAAATCTAAATTCATGCTTGTGCCAGTAATAATGCATTGCAATAATTAATGCATTGTGCGTGTTCAACTAGTAATGAACAACTTTATTTTCATTAACTAAAGTTAACAAACATGAACAAATACTGTAATAAAGTATTATTTATTGTTCATGTTAGTAAATGCATTAACCAGCATTAACTAATTTAACCTTATTGTAAAAGGCTACCAGTTGACAGCAAATAAATAAATAAAACACACACAGTGAACATTTATGTACTTTTATATATGTTTTACACTAAGTTGGAGTTTATTATAATTATTTATCTAAAATAAAACGTTTCTACACGTCATAGAACAATAAATTAAGTACATTTCTAGGACCAGATAGCCCCACATTTTAATTATAACCTCTATATTACTACATTAACGTATAAATAGTATATAATAGTGTTATTTCAGGATTAACGTTAAATGTTTAAAGCAATTAACCATTTAAAAAGTACGATACAAGAACTATGAAAACATACCTTAGTAACCTTCTATATATTCGGTTTCCAGTGAATGGGTCTTGTCAGTGGAGCTGGTGATGTGTTTCTCCGCATCTTTTAATGGTTTTATCCTCCGTCGATCCATTTAGCCGCCCGGTGATTGGTGACTGTCTGACCGCGGCTCATGCACTCCACCCCGGCCTCTGACTCACGTAGCACCGGGCAGTTAGCACATTAGCGCGAGTAACTTTTACTCGTGTAAACAAGTTAAATTACATACCGAACTGTAGTTTGTGTCTTATCAGTGTTATATTATTACGTAATTTGAAACAACATCGATTAAAACACCCAGGAAATTCGTTAAAACATTTAATTAACTATACCTGATAACTGTCAAAATATGCAACATAAGTATTTGTCATATAACCTATTTTATTACATTATGATGGTGAAAAACATTCTAACTTACCCAAAAATTCGAATAATTTGATGATAGATCTTAATTAAGTTGATTAAAGTCGGATTCATTTATGAGATTGCGCATGTGCAGTAGGCAGAGTGTGTGAATTGCGTCAAGTGTGTGTCAGGGTGCAGTACCGCCATCCGACTACAGGACCGCTATAGAGCAGTGCGCCGACACACACTTACACACTCAATTCAGGTAAATGGTCAAGGTGGGGATCAGTGAAAAAACTGCACTAGGCATATCAGCAACGCCCCCTGAGTCTTTTAAAGGCAAAACATAGTGGGGACCGGGCGATCGGTCCCCACTATGTTTTTGGTCCCCACTTTGTGAGTGTGCTATCATGCTGAGGTCCCCACCATGTAATAAAACAAACACACACACACACACACACACACACACACACACACACACACATATATATATATATATATATCCATGGGCCACTGTAAAGTAATATGGTTCTGTCATAACGTTTTGAATGAAAATCTGCATTTGGATAAGACGAGTGGATTTACATTGAAAATTTCAAACGCATCAAGAAAACCATGTGCTAAGGAAATTTCAAACCATTTGGAACGCACAGAGACGAGCTTTTGTGCAAAAATGAACTTAAAGGTGCCTTTAAAAAAGTGTCAAAGTACTTTTGAAAACAAAAAAGCAAACCCCCAATAGGTGGCAGCAAGAGGCCGCTTTATTTGAGTAAAGCATTGAACGATTCATTCAGCCAAAGAAGCCAATAGGATGAACGGACAGTTGAATCAATCCCTGAATCATCGACTCACCCGAGTCTTCTTGGCGAAGGCCTGAATCGTTCGTGCAGGGAAACGTCGCTGTGTATTATTCAGAGATGGCCAACTGTTCTGCTGTTTATTTTATTATACTTATCGCAATGATTTTACTACTACTATCAATAAAATTAATATTAATAATGATAATATTGCCGGAAGTTGTACAGCGCATGCGTCACGTGTTCATCATCAGCATCCATGACAACCGTCCTGTGGGTGTTGTTTGAATCTCGCTGTATCGATTGCCATCTGATCTCTGCGTCCTCCGTGACAATTTTTCCAGATTATCGATATTATTGATCGTTGGATACGTCGATTGATCGCCTGCTGTTCCCATCACTCAGGTTTGACCCTTTTTATTACGCTGTGCTTTGTGTTTGTGTTCAGTATGTCTTGTGTTCACTACAGGTTCCAGAGTCGACTCACCTACGACTCGCTCCAGTTTGAAGGCCTCAACATCAGCGCGGGGGAGCTGAAGCGGCAGATCATGAGGAGCAAGAGGCTGAAGTTCTGCCAGCTGAAGATCAGCAACGCCCAGACTGATGAAGGTGAGTTGAGGAAAAGACACTTCAACTGTTCTACGCTAACATTAGATGCGTTACATCAGACACTTCTGGAAGCTGTAAGGTGGTGCTGATGCTGACATGTAGGGATGTTTTGGCTGTTTTAAAAGGCTAATGGCTCTCAAAGTATACCGTGCTCCATAATTATGTGCTGATTCTGATTTTATTTTGCTGTCAGAATACACAGATGATGCTCTCATCCCTAAAAACACGTCGGTCATCATCAGACGGATCCCTGCGGCGGGACTGAAGTCCTCAAACAGAAGATTTGTTGGGTAAGTGCTGTGAAATGAGCACACGCGTCCTCTGTTAGATGTTATATGAAGACTCCTGGTCTGTCCCTGGTGTTTTAGTCACACAAGCTCCTTTGTTTTGCAGACATCAAGCTGGACGCTGGCGTGAACCTTCACCTAGAGCTGATCCTTCACTCCTCTCACTGGAGCAGTTGTTGAAGGTATTGAACAAATGAATAGCACAATAGCAAAACGCAATGTAAAGCACACAATATACGCACACGCACTCAGCTTCTTAGGGAGATTTGAGATTGTTTGAAGGGTTGAGGGTGAAAAAGATTCAAATGTGCAAATGCCTGTGAAACAGACTGAGAATCTGGCTGAGGCAAAGGCGTCAGAGGAGGACAAGCTGAAAGCGGTGATGTACCAGTCCAGCCTGTGCTACTACTCCAGCAGGTGAGCGTTCAGACACTGACAGGTTTGCTTTGTGAGAGATGTCTGAGCTGATTCTCATGGTTCTGATGTTCACTAGTGAGGCCATGAGGCTGCTTGGGATCCCGGGACACCACATTAGGCACTGCCCCACTAATGTGGTAACTGGGTTTTCCAAGCTCACGGTTGCTGTGAACTTGAGCTCTTGTCCTCATCAGTCAGATTGTTTGCTCAGAGTTTGACTGTCACTCCTCAATTCACAGGGCAGCCGCTCCGCGCCGCACAAGCGCATCCGGAAGAGCACAGGGATTCCCCGCAGCTTCCTGTTGGAGTTGGACGACCCAGACCGAAAGGGAGTCATGATAGACGGCAGCGGCCGATACGTCATTCCCATCATAGACGCGTGAGTAAACTGTACTTGGCATAGCCGCATGTTCTAGTGTTTGTCCAAATCTCACATGATGTCTGCTTGTGTGTGTTTGCGCTCGATCTGTTCAGTGAGGCCTATGCTGCTGAGAAGAGAAAGAGGCCGTCCTTCTCCTGCCAGACCGAGCCTTTGCCCTCCTCGTCCTCAGCAGGTGCGGCATCTTCGGTCCGGGACGCCGGAGGGAAACGGTCCCGCTCCCCATCTTCACCAGAGACGCGCGGCGACCAGAAGAGACCACGTCGCTGAGAGACCTTCATCCAAGAGACCTGGAGCCGACGTGTAAATATTGTACTTAGTTTATTAATAAAAGATAATAAAGATTATAGCCGCATGAACTGTGTGGACTGGTTAACCTTCACTCCAGCAGTGCAACACACACACACACACACACACACACACACACGAATGAATTCATAAACACAATATTATGAAGTTTTGCTTTAATTTAGGAAAAGAGAAACTCTTCTGGGCTAAAATCTGATGGGGTTTTTTCAGCGTTCTTACTTCAGTCTTTAATGTCAGGTGATCCTTCAAATGTCAGTGTAAAGTGTTGAGTACACTATTAGTGCTCAGTCGTGTTTTTCATAGTTACCAGTGCCGATGGAGTTTTTTAAAGCGTCATATTCTGCTGGAAACGTTTCATTTGAATGGTAATGTCCCATAAGCGGAGGTCTTGTGAGTAACTTCACAAGTCGGTCAAAGTCTACACCGGTGACAAGCTCATCTACTCCCAGAACCTGCTACTCTCTACCTACACGTTGTCAGCTGATGTTTCAAAACCTCAACACTCGCGTACAGAACAGCCTCAGCGTCTGCACCTCTTATCGGCACTAGCTGCAAGTCTACACCCCCTCTGTCCAGAAGTGAGCACAGCCTCTTGGTACCATCCCAGCAAGCATTTTTTTGGGGTGTTTAAAGGTGCCAACTGACCATCAAAAGTAAAAATGACTCATTTTATCTCATCCCAACAGGGAAACCACCAACAATAAAGAATGAGTTACTATCTGGTGTCATGGCTTTGCAATTAAAACAAGTTTAGTTATAATGGAGGTCATTGGGGGCAAAAACAGCCACTTGAACAATATGAACAATACATAAGGGTTAAAAGTCTAATAGACGGCTTGGTTAAAACCAGGCTAAATCTAGGCTGTCAGTGAGTGTGCACCCCTAACCCCGCCTCTCACAGTGACCTCACTAGCTCCGCTGAGTGCTTTGTGTCTCAGATTGCATGCAAGTCTGCAGCCAGATACTGCTGGAAGCTAGTCATCAAATACACAGGAACGAATGACTACACGTGTCAATCTGTCTATTAAACTATCTAATCTGTCTAGTCAGTCTTTTATTATCTTTTATATGCAAAAATATTCATTCATAAAAACATATGTATATATGAACACTGGGTCAAATAGGGTCCGTGCATTTTAAATCTAATAACAAAAATAACCCAATGTTGGTTTTGTCCATATTTAAATGAACGTGTGTAAAGGCACGCTTTGATCAAACCTTTTATTCCCCTTGATGATGTCGTAAATTTTGACTTATCAATTACAAATTATCAGACCAGAGGTTTTGAATATTAGAAAATAGACTTTATTCTCCATAATAAAGCCGAGAAAGAGCAGAGCAGACCCCAGAGCATTCTGAAGTCTCTCCTGGACACCTTCTGAAGTCTCTCCTGCACCTTCTGAAGTATCTGTGTTTGTTACAATTTTTATACAGGATTATTTGACACACCCCTAAGTCTCTTTTTGACTCTTGACCATTTTTGAATAGGTTTCTAGTCTAAGGGGTCCTGCTATTCTTGGCTCTCAGCCCACTAGCTCATGTCAGCAGAGATGTTACAGGTCTATGTCAGCAAAGTATAGATGCAACTTATGCAAAGGAACTAAGTGTTTACATACATTGTCATGATAGGATAATCACTTGATAATATGTTACTCATTCTAACTTCTGACACATATAGCTTCATAGAAGTATTTAACATATATGATCAGTGCTTTACATATTCAGTTATTCTACACAATCAGTCACTCAGCCTTCTCCTAGTGTTGCTCCTGTACAGGCAATGGCATACTCATCTTACACAGACATATCACTGTATTTTTAACACACGCTGGCATGTTTGCTGCATACATTTTGTGAAGAGAAAATTAACTGCTTTACACTTAGAAAATACTTCACACTGAGAGAATAGAAATCTTCTTCAATCCCTCCTCTTAAGACTTTAGTCTTAATATTATTGTCTTTTAACCCCAAAGTGCAATTTCATAATCCAGTTCTCTTAATTACCTCTATCTAGTGATTGATATTAGCCACATAGCTGTTATCAATTGACTAGATTATGCCACCGTACTTTGACAGAAGTCCAGCCAAACATCTTCCCTGTCGATTTGAAGGAAGTAAAAGACTGTACTCTGTTTTCCCTAAACACATCAAAGACAATAAAGTTTTAAGCATAAGTATTCAGTTGGTTCAGTGCTAGCTGCTAGTTTTCACACTCATGTAGAATATACTTAAGTGATATTATATATAGGTACCATGAAAGCAATATGCAAACAAAATCAATATGCAAACGTAAAAAGCATCAAATGTTGATCTTGATCTTTGCTCATCCTTATTTCTCTTCTTCTGAGCTATCAGCATCTTCATTAAGCTTTGAAAAGATGTTGATGGAGATGTGTGGTTTAGAGTCTGAGTTCTGAAATCTGCAGTTGTGCATTCATCATCCCTTGACTTGTGGCACTTCTGTATGTGGTATTCAGGCATATTATCAGAATCACTCTTTACTTTGTTCTGATAAACTTCTCCTTCCACATGTTGCACTTCGTAGCTTAGAGCTGGCAATATTCTGGCTCATCTGTTTCCGGTCAGCTTTCCCTTGCTGGAGTTGTTTCCTTTCGCTCCTTTGAGGCATTGGTACCTCATCAATGGCATCCCCTTTGGCAGCTGTTGGATTTGCCCTCATCCAGATATGGTCCTTTCCTCCTGAGCTCTCCAGAGCATCCACAGATAGACTCAATCACCTAGACCAGTTGGACCTTGTATCACTGCTCTCTCACATGGCTCCTTTCTGGTTTCCTGCACAGATATCGCTTTGCACATGGCAATTATTTGTTTCTTTATTAAAGTCCCTACTGCATTAGACATCTTTGCAAACCATTCCAAGAGGTTTATGCAAGGTTATAGGTGAGATTATATGCCAGGTTTTATGCAAAGTTTCCTGTGGTTTCTTGCAAGGGTCATGCTGTTTCTTGCAAGGTTTCTTTCAAGGGTCGACCCAATAGCAGTTCATGCGATGCAGTGTTAGATGCCTGTTTCTGTCAGTTTCCATGCCATCACTCACCAATGCACTTGTTAGCAAATTAATCCCATTAAGTTTATTATTTTCACATATTTCATTGAGCGTTGGTCTTGATGGATCATCTTCATCTCTTTCAGCCATTTCTGGTAATTGAGCATAATACAATTATTCTCTCTTTTGCTTTATTCATAATTTTTCATACTCCTTTAGATGTTTTTATTTATTGATCATTCATTAACTTCATGAATGCAAACCCATTATGAACTTATTTCTGAAGGCATTTCAAAATTTAGGAAGTACTTCTTTTGTCACAGATGTAATAACTATCCCTGCTTCATAATCTGCTCCTGATGCTACCTCTAATCATCTACTCATCATAGTTTCTCAACTGTGCTTGTTTACAGAATAATTCTCTATCCAGTCAACACCAAAAACAGTCATCATCTCACTGTTTGGAGCAATGGTCTCCACTCAAGTCTTTTAATTGAACTAGAGCTATGTGAAGTTGCAGATAATTCAATCATCCACATATTGTGACAATGTTCATCCCAAGATATTTTCCCTAATTTTAACCCTTTATGCATTCTGGTGTATACAGTGTTTGCTATTCATCAAGCTACACAAGTACAAACAAGTTTCTACCCTCCTCTGGTAGTTACCTAAAATAAACTCAATAGAAACTAAGCACTTGATATATTTACCATCCAAAAGAACATATCTTCACATACAATATGAACTTCAGGTGGAAAATCTTCTCCTATTGATTGCTCTTAAATCATATTATCAACATTAAGCCTCTTTTATTTGTCTTGATTAACCATTTATTTTAATTATCACATTAACTTCAATTAAATCTTCTTAGTTACTTATAATTTTTTAACTCCATTGAAATTGACTTTAGATAGAAATGTCTAGGACAGATTGCATATTACAGTATCTAGATGTTTCTATTAGTGCTCCTATTTTTACACAAACTTTTCAATAGTGTTTAATACCTATTTCATCATTTAGTGGTTTTCTTTCTGGACAGATCTGCATCTAATCCATTTTAACCCTCACTGTGCTGGCTGATTTTATCTGCATCTCAGTCCTGTAATGACAATCATTTAGTTGGAATTTGATACTTCTTTCTTTGCTAATTTATTTTCTAATCTATATATTAATTCCTTTTTTATCTTTGAGTTATTTTCTTTTGGCTCATAGTTATTTCCTAAGGCACTCCCATTAAACTAGTTGTTTATACAATTGTGATGCACTTTTTTATCAGCTGACTAAAACTTACTGTATGTTTTGTAAATTTCTTTTTGCTCTGTTTTAACTATTATTCCTTATTAATTCCTTATATTGCTTTCTTAAACACTTTTCTCTTTCAATTTTTCTTTTAGTAATTTAGAACTGTTACTTTTTGACCTTATCATGTTTAATGAATTTATTTCAATTGTTATTTCAATCTTCCCTTTAACTGTATCATTTTTGTAATCATTTTTCTAAATTTGAATCTCTTTCCAGTTTTCAATATCCAATCTTGATTTAGGCCAGTCATAACATAATTATGCTAAGATATTTCCTTTACTTAATTTTAATTTAAATACTTAGTTATTTTTCTTTTTCTTTAGTTACCACCCTGCATTGTAATTTATCATTCTATGTTTAAGGAACTTTTATTAAGCCTACTGAAACTTAAACTCAAATTATTTACCATTCATCATAATATATAATTTCATCATTTAAAGTTTCACCTTAAAATTACCTTATAACACTTTTTCTTACTTAAACAATTGCATGATAATATTTTCTCTCAAATTGACAGGAGTCTGATTTGATACAAGAATGGGTAGCTAAACTTTTGTTCTTAATTTTCCTTCTGTAATGCTTGAACTTAATTTGGACTTTAGGAGCTACTTTGAGATGGACTGTCAGACTATCCCCCCTCGCAACCTGAGACAACTAGTTCACAGATGGTGCTAGTCTTTTCTGTGGTGTCCTGATGAAATTCCTTCATGTCAGGGCACTGTGTTTCCCCCTCTCTCTTTGGGCTGGCTTCTTTTCTTTGATTCAGCTGATGTAAAGTTCTGGTGGAGCGTTTTTTTCTTTTTGATCAGTTCATCAGTCTCTTGTTAGTGTCTCTTTTGAATGTCTCTGAACAAATGTAGCTTTTTCAGTCCTCAGTAAATCCTGGGCAAAAAGTTCATGTCACAAGTGTCCACAGCCATTTTGCTCTTTGTTTTTCAAACACCTTTCCATTTGCCAGTGTACTCAGAGATGTCTGGTAGGTACAAGACTACAGTCCCCCAAAGTTCATCCCTATGTCCTCTTAATTAATATATATAGAATTTAGCTCATGACTCTTTTTTTTTTTCCCCATTTTTTCCTTCATCAAATAAAGACTCCTTTTATCAATTTTTTTTATTAATTAATTAATTTATTTATCTATTTTGTTTATTGTTTAACAACTTATTTTTTCTAATTCTCAATCATTTTTATCATATGTAAATATGCTTAATTTTCTATTTGTTAAATTTTCTTATTAATTTCTTTGGCTTCAGATTGTGCTTCACTTATTTTTCCTAATCTTATTCTAGTGTTTCCTCACTAGTAACATTACATCTTACACTATTTTAATTTCTCTAACATTTCTGTTTTTAATTCACCAGCATTACATGGTGCTTACATCTGATATAACTGTTCAAAATCCTTACTGCAATAGCTTAGAGTTCATAGTACTATTTTAACTCTACATGTTTGTTTACTTTAAGCATTTTTCCAATTTGAAATGCAATTTTTAATTTTCAATCACTTTTTAAGTACATAAAATATTCACTATAAAATTTTTGAACTCACTATTATGTTCTTTCATGTCTCCTCAGTGTCTATGCTTTACATCTAACTCACTGCTTTTACTACAAATAGCCGTTGGCTCAGATGACAGCCTGTAGCTGACTTTAAAACAGATGACAACAGTCAAATTACTCCACAACAATTTTTTTCATTGCACTTAAACATAATTTTTCATTTTAAAGCCAAATCTTATTTTCTTCAAAATGCTACTGTTTTTTCTAATTTTTATCGTATCTGTTTAATATATATTTTTAAACATCTTCTCTTTTAATTCTATTAAACAATGTTTGGACTTCTTTTTTCTCCATTTTCCTATGCTTCTTTTCCTTTTCAAAAATTAGCATTTTTGTCTCTTAGATTTTCCTAATTAATTTTTTAAGCTTATTTTCCTTAAACATTTGATCATTAACTCTTCAATTAATCCATATTCATCAAAGTTTTTCTCTTCTAATTTATTCTCTATCAAAGAACTAACTTATCTATTTTTATTTATACTGATTTAGTAAATTTATTTCCTGATCAATATAACTATTAATCTCCATATGTAGTTATTTCCATGCTTCAATTTTTTATTTCTTAATATTTATTAGTATAGCTTCTAGTTGCATTTTTATTAACACTTTTTATTTATTAAATCTTATTCTATCATGTATATTTTCTTATTTCATTTATCTTATTACATTACTTTATATTTTTATTTATTTAATACCTCATAATATTTCTTTACTCTTTAGCTTCTATCTGTCCTGTGAAACATTTGTTCTTAAAATAGACAGATTCTTACCACTCCTGAAGCAGACCTTCTTCCAGACTGTCGAAATGTCAGGAATTTCAGTCACCTCTCTGCCTAGTTTATACTTAAAAACACTTCAAACACACAGAGATTATTCAGAAAAATGTTTAACTAGTATATTGTTCTTTTCAGTCTGTGTCTTTCAAATGCAATATGATAACAATTAATTTTATGAGGCTTAAACCTCCTCTGTATCACAATCTCTTCCCTAAACTGCAACAATCTCTATTCTTATTGTTCTTAAATCACACAACATATGCAGTTTTTCTTTTATATTATAATATAAAACGATAATTCTTTTAAACTCACTCTTATTGCAACCATACTTCTAAACACAATCATACTTCTCACTCGTCCTAACCTCATCTCTTACACTGTGTAACCTGAACCTCACCTCTATTCTCTCTAGAGCAAAGGTGGTAGCTTCTGCATACCAGTATCTTCAGTCCAACACAGACAAATACACAAATACTAACAATTACATAAATACACTACACTACACTCCTCTTGAGTGACCTGTTACTTCTGCTCCCGTTTTTACTGTTTTACAATAAAAATAGCATTTCACAGGATTTGTGCCTTTTTTCCCCCAGCCTCCTGAATAATAATATTTATCATTATTAAAACAGAACGGGTACTCCGAGGTCTTTGCGCGCTTCTCTCTATACCTTATTAATCTGTTTTAATCTCTTAACTGTCACCACACTTTAAGAACTTCCTCTCAAAACTTAAAAATGCTCTATACATATTCTTCATTATATTAAAAATTTCCCAAACATGAGTAACAGTTACTAGTTAACGTTTATCCTATCCGTCAAGGCCCTCTTAGGAAAACACAGATCATTTGCATGCAAATTGTTATTTTCTTCTGGTATTCAAAACCTCATTGTTTTCCTTTTATATCTTTACTTTTACTTTTTTAGTTTTACTTGTAGTTCGTTATAGCTGGAGAAACAGTTCAAGTGACTTTTTACCATTACAAGCAGGTCCTTGGCAGAAAAAACACAAACGTATAAGCGAAAATTGCTTACCGTTTTTTATCGTGGCCACATATTTGTGTTTTTCCTCCAAGCCCCAGCATGTCCAGTGTCACCCGATCGTCTCTTCGAGCCCCACGTTGGGCGCCATTTGTCGTAAATTTTGACTTATCAATTACAAATTATCAGACCAGAGGTTTTGAATATCAGAAAATAGACTTTATTCTCCATAATAAAGCCGAGAAAGAGCAGAGCAGACCCCAGAGCATTCTGAAGTCTCTCCTGGACACCTTCTGAAGTCTCTCCTGCACCTTCTGAAGTATCTGTGTTTGTTACAATTTTTATACAGGATTATTTGACACACCCCTAAGTCTCTTTTTGACTCTTGACCATTTTTGAATAGGTTTCTAGTCTAAGGGGTCCTGCTATTCTTGGCTCTCAGCCCACTAGCTCATGTCAGCAGAGATGTTACAGGTCTATGTCAGCAAAGTATAGATGCAACTTATGCAAAGGAACTAAGTGTTTACATACATTGTCATGATAGGATAATCACTTGATAATATGTTACTCATTCTAACTTCTGACACATATAGCTTCATAGAAGTATTTAACATATATGATCAGTGCTTTACATATTCAGTTATTCTACACAATCAGTCACTCAGCCTTCTCCTAGTGTTGCTCCTGTACAGGCAATGGCATACTCATCTTACACAGACATATCACTGTATTTTTAACACACGCTGGCATGTTTGCTGCATACATTTTGTGAAGAGAAAATTAACTGCTTTACACTTAGAAAATACTTCACACTGAGAGAATAGAAATCTTCTTCAATGATATTGTGCTTTTTTTTCCCTCAATGCCCTCCAAAGTTTCAATGTTTGGCCGTGTCTGCCATATCTGTTTTGTTTTAAAAAAAAAAGGAAAAAAAAGAATGCATCGGTTCCTGCATGTAGAATTCAGAAATCTCATGGCATTGAAAGAAAACTGGCAGCAGTTGAGTGCCGAGGTCAAAGGTCAGATGAGCAGGCATCACACCTGATAAACACCTGGGGCAACTGTACAGTAAAAAAAAAACAAAAAAAACAACAAGATTAAGAAATATTGCTTTAATTTGAGAGAGACAAAAAAACTCTTCCGTGTTAAAATTTGATGTTCCTCCAGCGTTCTTACTTCAGTCTTTAATGTCAGGTGATCCTTCAAATGTCAGTGTAAATTGTTGAGTGTACCATTAGTGCACAGTCGTGTTTTTCATAGTTACCAGTGCCGATGGAGTTTTTTTTTTTAGAGCGTCATATTCTGCTGGAAAAGTTTCATTTTAATGGTAATATGCCATGAGCGGAGGTGTATGAGTAACTTCACAAGTTGACCATAGTCTAGACCGATGACATGCTCATCTACTCCCAGAACCTGGCAGAACGAAATGTTGCAGCTCGTCCGGTCTTCAATGATGAGCCCAAAAGAGGCCACTTCACAGAGCCGGCCCAAGGCTTAAGAGAACTGAGAGGCAGGACAAGATGGCGGGCTGGGCTTGGTTAACTTTAGATTTTACACAAATCTCATTGTTTTGTTTTTCACCTAAAATAGTAATTAAAACATCCAAGATGTGTTTTGCCTCATCAAAATGTGGAATTTGATCAGCAAACTACTCATTCTAAGACAACTATGCCTTGGGCTAAATGACTTGGCTTCAAGTACGATGCCACACGATTCAGAAATGAAGGTACAGACTGCACAAACAGATAAACGACATGATGCATCTCATTTCACCACAACTAAAGGCAGCGACAAAAAAAAAGTCAAGCTCTCACGATGATGACATTTCTCATGCAACCCTTTAGCAAGCCTACATAGTATTTATGCCTATAAGTCACTGCATGGGTAAATAAGAAACAAGCAACACACACACACACACACATATATATATATATATATATATATATATATATATATATATATATATATATATATATATATATATATATATATATATATATCCATGGGCCACTGTAAAGTAATATGGTTCTGTCATAACGTTTTGAATGAAAATCTGCATTTGGATAAGACACCTTTAGTATAGTTTTGATTTTAAGGCATAATAAAGATCAAATGCAAGTACGAGTGGATTTACATTGAAAATTTCAAACGCATCAAGAAAACCATGTGCTAAGGAAATTTCAAACCATTTGGAACGCACAGAGACGAGCTTTTGTGCAAAAATGAACTTAAAGGTGCCTTTAAAAAAGTGTCAAAGTACTTTTGAAAACAAAAAAGCAAACCCCCAATAGGTGGCAGCAAGAGGCCGCTTTATTTGAGTAAAGCATTGAACGATTCATTCAGCCAAAGAAGCCAATAGGATGAACGGACAGTTGAATCAATCCCTGAATCATCGACTCACCCGAGTCTTCTTGGCGAAGGTCTGAATCGTTCGTGCAGGGAAACGTCGCTGTGTATTATTCAGAGATGGCCAACTGTTCTGCTGTTTATTTTATTATACTTATCGCAATGATTTTACTACTACTATCAATAAAATTAATATTAATAATGATAATATTGCCGGAAGTTGTACAGCGCATGCGTCACGTGTTCATCATCAGCATCCATGACAACCGTCCTGTGGGTGTTGTTTGAATCTCGCTGTGTCGATTGGCATCTGATCTCTGCGTCCTCCGTGACAATTTTTCCAGATTATCGATATTATTGATCGTTGGATACGTCGATTGATCGCCTGCTGTTCCCATCACTCAGGTTTGACCCTTTTTATTACGCTGTGCTTTGTGTTTGTGTTCAGTATGTCTTGTGTTCACTACAGGTTCCAGAGTCGACTCACCTACGACTCGCTCCAGTTTGAAGGCCTCAACATCAGCGCGGGTGAGCTGAAGCGGCAGATCATGAGGAGCAAGAGGCTGAAGTTCTGCCAGCTGAAGATCAGCAACGCCCAGACTGATGAAGGTGAGTTGAGGAAAAGACACTTCAACTGTTCTACGCTAACATTAGATGCGTTATATCAGACACTTCTGGAAGCTGTAAGGTGGTGCTGATGCTGACATGTAGGGATGTTTTAAAAGGCTAATGGCTCTCAAAGTATACCGTGCTCCATAATTATGTGCTGATTCTGATTTTATTTTGCTGTCAGAATACACAGATGATGCTCTCATCCCTAAAAACACGTCGGTCATCATCAGACGGATCCCTGCAGCGGGACTGAAGTCCTCAAACAGAAGATTTGTTGGGTAAGTGCTGTGAAATGAGCACACGCGTCCTCTGTTAGATGTTATATGAAGACTCCTGGTCTGTCCCTGGTGTTTTAGTCACACAAGCTCCTTTGTTTTGCAGACATCAAGCTGGACGCTGGCGTGAACCTTCACCTAGAGCTGATCCTTCACTCCTCTCACTGGAGCAGTTGTTGAAGGTATTGAACAAATGAATAGCACAATAGCAAAACGCAATGTAAAGCACACAATATACGCACACGCACTCAGCTTCTTAGGGAGATTTGAGATTGTCTGAAGGGTTGAGGGTGAAAAAGATTCAAATGTGCAAATGCCTGTGAAACAGACTGAGAATCTGGCTGAGGCAAAGGCGTCAGAGGAGGACAAGCTGAAAGCGGTGATGTACCAGTCCAGCCTGTGCTACTACTCCAGCAGGTGAGCGTTCAGACACTGACAGGTTTGCTTTGTGAGAGATGTCTGAGCTGATTCTCATGGTTCTGATGTTCACTAGTGAGGCCATGAGGCTGCTTGGGATCCCGGGACACCACATTAGGCACTGCCCCACTAATGTGGTAACTGGGTTTTCCAAGCTCACGGTTGCTGTGAACTTGAGCTCTTGTCCTCATCAGTCAGATTGTTTGCTCAGAGTTTGACTGTCACTCCTCAATTCACAGGGCAGCCGCTCCGCTCCGCACAAGCGCATCCGGAAGAGCACAGGGATTCCCCGCAGCTTCCTGTTGGAGGTGGACGACCCAGACCGAAAGGGAGTCATGATAGACGGCAGCGGCAGATACGTCATTCCCATCATAGACGCGTGAGTAAACTGTACTTGGCATAGCCGCATGTTCTAGTGTTTGTCCAAATCTCACATGATGTCTGCTTGTGTGTGTTTGCGCTCGATCTGTTCAGTGAGGCCTATGCTGCTGAGAAGAGAAAGAGGCCGTCCTTCTCCTGCCAGACCGAGCCTTTGCCCTCCTCGTCCTCAGCAGGTGCGGCATCTTCGGTCCGGGACGCCGGAGGGAAACGGTCCCGCTCCCCATCTTCACCAGAGACGCGCGGCGACCAGAAGAGACCACGTCGCTGAGAGACCTTCATCCAAGAGACCTGGAGCCGACGTGTAAATATTGTACATAGTTTATTAATAAAAGATAATAAAGATTATAGCCGCATGAACTGTGTGGACTGGTTAACCTTCACTCCAGCAGTGCAACACACACACACACACACAAACACACACACACGAATGAATTCATAAACACAATATCATGAAGTTTTGCTTTAATTTAGGAAAAGAGAAACTCTTCTGGGCTAAAATCTGATGGGTTTTTTTCAGCGTTCTTACTTCAGTCTTTAATGTCAGGTGATCCTTCAAATGTCAGTGTAAAGTGTTGAGTACACTATTAGTGCTCAGTCGTGTTTTTTTTTTTTTTTTTTTTTGATTATTTATTTATTGCAGAACAAAGCCAGCATACATAGCTAGCAACAATTATATACAAGCCAGGGTTTGCATTAAATAAAAATACATAAAGAAATTACAAATAATAATAATAATAAAATAAAGACATTACAATAATAAATGAATAACAATACACAGAAAAAAAAAAAAACTCTGGGGTGAGAATTAACTAGTTATTATATAAGAAATTTTCTCAATAAAATCGGACCATGCTTTGATTGTATGGGGTTTAGCTCTGTTAATTCTTGCAGTGGAACGTTCTAACAGTGCAATATTTTTTAGTTCAATAAGCCCAATTTTATCCGCTGGAAATGAGGGTTCATGCCATATTTTAAATATAACTTTCTTGGCTGCAGTTAGTGCAGTATGAAATATCCTGCGTTGGGAATTGTTTAGGTTTAGATCATAATCATCATTCAATAAACAGATATTAGGGTATTTGGGAATGAACATCTCACACAATTCTGAAGTAGTTTGAAATACCTTATCCCAAAATGTACTGATAAGTGGACATTCAAAAAACATATGCATGTATGTCCCCACAGAGTTTGAATTACACAGTGTACAAAAAGGGGTAGGTAACCGTTTCATGCGGTGAAGCACATATGGAGTTGCATAAGCCTTGTGGATCAGTTTATAGTGTATGAGTTGATGGGCAGGATTCTTAGACATCACCTGGATACTTTCCCATATCTAGTCCCAGTTCAGTTGGTAAGAGGACAGTTCCTTTTCCCATATTGTGATGATGGGGAGTGCAACAGAGTCATAATTAAGCAGTTTGTTGTAAATGCATGAGATTGATCCACGTGACTGAGAGAAATTCACACAGTCCCGCAATGGATGATTGTCCAAATTACAGTTCCACGGAACTCCATAAGCGCGCATTGCACTTCTCAGCCTTAAATACAGAAAGTAGGAATGTCCGGGGAGATTGTAACCTTCTTTCAAATCCTGGAAAGACCTCAAGCCCTGGTTGTCGAAGATATCACCCAACACAGAAATACCTTGATCTGACCACAGCTTATATATAAAGGGCTTACCCCCAGATTGTAAATGATAATTGTTCCAAATCGGAGATTCTTTTGTAAATTTGTTGGTGCATCCAGTAAATTTGCAAACATCATACCATATTTTAAGGGAGTCAACCACTATTCTATTATCAATTTTTTTTACTTTCTTAGGTAATCCCGTAAATAACAAATCTTGTAGTCGGTGTGGATGCACAGCAGATGATTCAATGTTACGCCAAGCAATATCAGCATCTACTTCCAACCAAGTCTTAAGACTGCGCAGTCGACATGCCCAGAAATATAGTTGAATGTTAGGAACTGCCAACCCCCCTTTAGCAGGTGTTTTTTGTAATGTTTTAAGTTTAATTCGAGGACGTTTGTTGTTCCAAATAAATTTAGTTATAATGGAATTTATTTCTTTAAAAAACGTCTTATGTGGAGAAAGAGGAATCATGGTAAATAAAAATAGAAGTCTAGGTAGAACATTCATTTTGATAATCGCAATCCTACCTTGCAGAGAGAGTAATAGTGCGCCCCATCTCTCTAGGTCCTGTCTGATATTGTTGAATAAGGAACTATAGTTTTGTTTGACCATCACCTGAAGTGAAGGAAGAATCTGAATTCCTAAATATGTAAATGCGCTATTAACTGGAATTGAAGCGGGCACTGACGTGATATCACTTCTCCCCGACAGTGGCATTAGTACAGATTTCTCCCAGTTAATCTTATACCCACTCACTTTTCTAAAATCATTAAATATTTTAGGACATTGAATAATAGAGGTAGAAGTATCTGACATATATAGTAGAATATCATCAGCGAACAGAGAGATGTGATGTTTAGAATTATCTATAATGATAGGGGCGATTACATGATCCTGACGAATTGCCTGGGCCAAAGGCTCTAACGAAAGGGCAAACAACAATGGTGACAATGGGCAGCCCTGTCTTGTGCCTCTGCCCAGCAGAAAAGCACTTGAGCAGCTCAACCCTGTTGACACCCTTGCAGCTGAATTACGATACAGAGTTTGTACCATATGTATAAAATTTGGACCAAAGCCCAGACACTTCAAAACTGACCAGAGATATGTCCATTCGACCCGGTCAAAGGCTTTCTCTGCATCTAGTGAGAGAATAGCACTTTGATCCTCAGTAAGTTTGGACTTGTCCATGATATTTAAAAGTCGTCTGACATTATCCATAGCAGAGCGACCCTTAAGAAAGCCTGTCTGGTCATGGGAAATTATAGAACCGGCAATTTGATCTAAACGGCGGGCTAGAACTTTTGCGTAAACCTTAGTGTCTGTACAGATTAGTGAAATCGGCCTGTAACTAGAGCAGCTAAAGGGGTCCTTCCCTTTTTTAAAATCAGTGAGATAAGGGCAGTATTCTGATCTCTGTGAAAACAACCTGTATCTATTGCAAAATTTAAGGAATTTAGAAGGAGTGGTCCTAGCAAGTCCCATATCACCAAATACAACTCTGGGGGTAGACCATCTAGGCCCGGGGCCTTTCCTTTATTCATTGACTCTAGAGCTTCTTTTACTTCACTTAATGTAATTGGAGAGTCTAAAAATTTCTGTTGCTCATCACTTAGGCAAGGGAGATTTAGTTTTGATATAAATTCAATTGTTTGTTGATCCTCTATCCCCACCTCGGAACTGTAAAGATGCTCATAGAAGTTCTTGAATGTAGCATTCACCTTGTCCGGAGCAGTATGCAGGGTGCCCATACTATCCTTAATGGCTGTTATTGATGACATTGCCTCATTATGTTTCAGCCTTAAAGCTAATAATTTAGTGGGTCGTTCTGCATTAAAATAATAATTTTGTTTGGTGCGATGAATCAAAAATTCTGCCTTTCTTAATAAAATTGCATTGCAATCAGATTTTAAATTTCCTAAAATCCTGCTCTTCTGTTCTGAAAAAGTTTCCTTTAAGTCTCTCTCTATTATTTTAATTTGTTTTTCTAAATGATTTAATTCTTTAGTTTTAGATCTATGTTCATAGGAGGCAAATGATATACAGTTCCCTCTCAGAAAACACTTGGTTGTTTCCCATAAAATCTGCGGATTAACTGCTGAACTGGAGTTTTCTGAAAGAAACATGGTCAGATTATCTCATAACTGTTTAATAAAATCATCTTTCAGTAGCAGAGTTGTGTTAAAGCGCCACCTTTTTGTCCTTTGAAATCCTGTAGGGGGTGATAAATTACAAATTACTGCCGAATGGTCTGAAATGAGCATGGGGAGAATACCTATGTTATTTACACTCTGAATTAAATATTTTGATATAAGAATATAATCTATTCTTGTAAATGTCTTGTGTCGGGAAGAATAAAAGGTATAGTCTCTACATTTTTCATTCTGCAGCCTCCAGATATCACACAAGTCATTATCCAAAATAAGCTCATTCAATGCCCGGGAAGACTGGTCACTGTGTACAGCGGACGGTGCGGAGAGAGACTTATCAATAGAGGGATTGACAACTGCATTAGCATCCATACCCACTACCAGATTGTAGTCACCAAAGCTAAGGAGGAGCTTGGTAAGCGAAGGAAAAAAAACTGTGTCAAATTTATTTGGGGCATAGACTGAAACAAAAGCTATTTTTAAACTATTCCAGGATCCCAAAACATATGTGATCGCCCCATGATCATCACTCCCTGATTTCTCTAATATAAATGGGAATCTTCTATTTTGAAGTATTAGCACTCCTCTTGAAGCGCTAGTGTAAGATGAAGCGGCTATAATTTTAAAATGTCTATTTTGACAACGAGTAACATCTGAGGCCCTGAAGTGGGATTCTTGTATGAGAGCTATATCGGCTCTCTTGCGATGTAAATAATCCAGGCATTTTGTTCTCTTTACCGGTGAATTCAAGCCATTGACATTCCACGATATCACGTTGATATCATTCATAACAGAACGCATAGATTAAACACTTAACAGATACAGTGATCATTTTAAACCCATAAATAGCACACATGTAATCAAGAATGTCACCCCAGAGAACCATCAAATTGAATATATAATAAGAAAAAGCAAACCCTGTTAACAACAACGAAATGATTAAATTAAATAAAAACAGAATAAACAAAATATAAATGGCAGCCTGTAGAGAGAGAATACAGTCTCTCTTACCTGCCTGGAAAATAAACAAATTCGAGGCCATGCGCTCGAGCTGCGCGGCTATACCCAGGGAGCCGTGTCTCGCCTAATCAAATGTCCATATCAGTAATACAACTTAAATTCCTACTTGAAATATGTAGTAAGCACCCTTTATATGAGGCAAAATTTAGTCAGTTGATCGCGCCGTCAGGTTTTCTCCCATCGGAGTGTCAGCATTTAGCGATGAGACGAACTTCTCCAGATCTGTGGGTGTTTTGAAGAGAATTTGCTCACGGCCGTTTAACAATTTCACCACTGCTGGGTATAACAAGAAAGACTCAATGCCCAACTGTTGGAGACGTTTCCTTTTTTCTGACATGACTTTCCTTTTTTGAGACGTGCCCTTGCTGTAATCGGGGAAGAACCATAGTTTGGTTCCTTCGTAATTTAGGGATGAAGAATTTCTGGCTTCCTTAAGAATCGCTTGCCTGTCATTGTACCGGAGAAGTTTGAAAATCAAAGTGCGCGCTTTCTTTCTGGAGGAATCTTCGTTCGCGTACAGGCGATGTGCGCGTTCAATCTCGATCACCTTCCCTTGCAAGGCCGGCAGCCACTTAGGAATCTGGGTCTGCAGGAACTGAATTGCATTGCTGCTTTCCGCGCCTTCAGGTAAACCCACCAATCTTAGATTATTTTGTCTGGCCTTGTCTTCGTAAAGCCAAAGTTTCTCCTGTAGCTCCTCCACACGCGACGTGCTGGCAATCGAATCCTTTTTAATATCGCGCACTGTGGATTGCATATAATCCAGTCTGTCGCCGACCGCTTTGACATCATTTTCCAGGGAGTTAAGACGTGTAGAAATCTTTGAAATTTCCTCCCGAACGATCGCAGACATACTTAGCTTTATAGCGCTCAGTTGTTGTTCGAGCATCTCGGCAATGGCGTCGTGAAGGCGTTCGTCATCTTTAGGTCGTTTTTTGGAGGGCGAGTGTAGCAATTCTCGTTTGGATGCCATCTCTGACGTCTCTTAACAAAAGCGAATACTTAAAACCTCAGTTTAAAGCTCAGTAGGAATATTTATAAAAGAAAAGGACATCTGAAGCAGAGCGCGTTTCACTAAGCAGCCATCACCGTCCGTTGCGCATGCCCTCAGTCGTGTTTTTCATAGTTACCAGTGCCGATGGAGTTTTTTAAAGCGTCATATTCTGCTGGAAACGTTTCATTTGAATGGTAATGTCCCATAAGCGGAGGTCTTGTGAGTAACTTCACAAGTCGGTCAAAGTCTACACCGGTGACAAGCTCATCTACTCCCAGAACCTGCTACTCTCTACCTACACGTTGTCAGCTGATGTTTCAAAACCTCAACACTCGCGTACAGAACAGCCTCAGCGTCTGCACCTCTTATCGGCACTAGCTGCAAGTCTACACCCCCTCTGTCCAGAAGTGAGCACAGCCTCTTGGTACCATCCCAGCAAGCATTTTTTTGGGGTGTTTAAAGGTGCCAACTGACCATCAAAAGTAAAAATGACTCATTTTATCTCATCCCAACAGGGAAACCACCAACAATAAAGAATGAGTTACTATCTGGTGTCATGGCTTTGCAATTAAAACAAGTTTAGTTATAATGGAGGTCATTGGGGGCAAAAACAGCCACTTGAACAATATGAACAATACATAAGGGTTAAAAGTCTAATAGACGGCTTGGTTAAAACCAGGCTAAATCTAGGCTGTCAGTGAGTGTGCACCCCTAACCCCGCCTCTCACAGTGACCTCACTAGCTCCGCTGAGTGCTTTGTGTCTCAGATTGCATGCAAGTCTGCAGCCAGATACTGCTGGAAGCTAGTCATCAAATACACAGGAACGAATGACTACACGTGTCAATCTGTCTATTAAACTATCTAATCTGTCTAGTCAGTCTTTTATTATCTTTTATATGCAAAAATATTCATTCATAAAAACATATGTATATATGAACACTGGGTCAAATAGGGTCCGTGCATTTTAAATCTAATAACAAAAATAACCCAATGTTGGTTTTGTCCATATTTAAATGAACGTGTGTAAACGCACGCTTTGATCAAACCTTTTATTCCCCTTGATGATATTGTGCTTTTTTTTCCCCCTTAATGCCCTCCAAAGTTTCAATGTTTGGCCGTGTCTGCCATATCTGTTTTGTTTAAAAAAAAAAAAGGAAAAAAAAGAATGCATCGGTTCCTGCATGTAGAATTCAGAAATCTCATGGCATTGAAAGAAAACTGGCAGCAGTTGAGTGCCGAGGTCAAAGGTCAGATGAGCAGGCATCACACCTGATAAACACCTGGGGCAACTGTACAGTAAAAAAAAAAAAAAAAAAAAAAACAACAAGATTAAGAAATATTGCTTTAATTTGAGAGAGACAAAAAAAACTCTTCCGTGATAAAATTTGATGTTCCTCCAGCGTTCTTACGTCAGTCTTTAATGTCAGGTGATCCTTCAAATGTCAGTGTAAATTGTTGAGTGTACCATTAGTGCTCAGTCGTGTTTTTCATAGTTACCAGTGCCGATGGAGTTTTTTTTTTTAGAGCGTCATATTCTGCTGGAAAAGTTTCATTTTAATGGTAATATGCCATGAGCGGAGGTGTATGAGTAACTTCACAAGTTGACCATAGTCTAGAGCGATGACATGCTCATCTACTCCCAGAACCTGGCAGAACGAAATGTTGCAGCTCGTCCGGTCTTCAATGATGAGCCCAAAAGAGGCCACTTCACAGAGCCGGCCCAAGGCTTAAGAGAACTGAGAGGCAGGACAAGATGGCGGGCTGGACTTGGTTAACTTTAGATTTTACACAAATCTCATTGTTTTGTTTTTCACCTAAAATAGTAATTAAAACATCCAAGATGTGTTTTGCCTCATCAAAATGTGGAATTTGATCAGCAAACTACTCGTTCTAAGACAACTATGCCTTGGGCTAAATGACTTGGCTTCAAGTACGATGCCACACGATTCAGAAATGAAGGTACAGACTGCACAAACAGATAAACGACATGATGCATCTCATTTCACCACAACTAAAGGCAGCGACAAAAAAAAAGTCAAGCTCTCACGATGATGACATTTCTCATGCAACCCTTTAGCAAGCCTACATAGTATTTATGCCTAAAAGTCACTGCATGGGTAAATAAGAAACAAGCAACACACACACACACATATATATATATATATATATATATATATATATATATATATATATATATATATATATATCCATGGGCCACTGTAAAGTAATATGGTTCTGTCATAACGTTTTGAATGAAAATCTGCATTTGGATAAGACACCTTTAGTATAGTTTTGATTTTAAGGCATAATAAAGATCAAATGCAAGTACGAGTGGATTTACATTGAAAATTTCAAACGCATCAAGAAAACCATGTGCTAAGGAAATTTCAAACCATTTGGAACGCACAGAGACGAGCTTTTGTGCAAAAATGAACTTAAAGGTGCCTTTAAAAAAGTGTCAAAGTACTTTTGAAAACAAAAAAGCAAACCCCCAATAGGTGGCAGCAAGAGGCCGCTTCATTTGAGTAAAGCATTGAACGATTCATTCAGCCAAAGAAGCCAATAGGATGAACGGACAGTTGAATCAATCCCTGAATCATCGACTCACCCGAGTCTTCTTGGCGAAGGCCTGAATCGTTCGTGTAGGGAAACGTCGCTGTGTATTATTCAGAGATGGCCAACTGTTCTGCTGTTTATTTTATTATACTTATCGCAATGATTTTACTACTACTATCAATAAAATTAATATTAATAATAATAATATTGCCGGAAGTTGTACAGCGCATGCGTCACGTGTTCATCATCAGCATCCATGACAACCGTCCTGTGGGTGTTGTTTGAATCTCGCTGTGTCGATTGGCATCTGATCTCTGCGTCCTCCGTGACAATTTTTCCAGATTATTGATCGTTGGATACGTCGATTGATCGCCTGCTGTTCCCATCACTCAGGTTTGACCCTTTTTATTACGCTGTGCTTTGTGTTTGTGTTCAGTATGTCTTGTGTTCACTACAGGTTCCAGAGTCGACTCACCTACGACTCGCTCCAGTTTGAAGGCCTCAACATCAGCGCGGGGGAGCTGAAGCGGCAGATCATGAGGAGCAAGAGGCTGAAGTTCTGCCAGCTGAAGATCAGCAACGCCCAGACTGATGAAGGTGAGTTGAGGAAAAGACACTTCAACTGTTCTACGCTAACATTAGATGCGTTACATCAGACACTTCTGGAAGCTGTAAGGTGGTGCTGATGCTGACATGTAGGGATGTTTTGACTGTTTTAAAAGGCTAATGGCTCTCAAAGTATACCGTGCTCCATAATTATGTGCTGATTCTGATTTTATTTTGCTGTCAGAATACACAGATGATGCTCTCATCCCTAAAAACACGTCGGTCATCATCAGACGGATCCCTGCGGCGGGACTGAAGTCCTCAAACAGAAGATTTGTTGGGTAAGTGCTGTGAAATGAGCACACGCGTCCTCTGTTAGATGTTATATGAAGACTCCTGGTCTGTCCCTGGTGTCTTAGTCACACAAGCTCCTTTGTTTTGCAGACATCAAGCTGGACGCTGGCGTGAACCTTCACCTAGAGCTGATCCTTCACTCCTCTCACTGGAGCAGTTGTTGAAGGTATTGAACAAATGAATAGCACAATAGCAAAACGCAATGTAAAGCACACAATATACGCACACGCACTCAGCTTCTTAGGGAGATTTGAGATTGTTTGAAGGGTTGAGGGTGAAAAAGATTCAAATGTGCAAATGCCTGTGAAACAGACTGAGAATCTGGCTGAGGCAAAGGCGTCAGAGGAGGACAAGCTGAAAGCGGTGATGTACCAGTCCAGCCTGTGCTACTACTCCAGCAGGTGAGCGTTCAGACACTGACAGGTTTGCTTTGTGAGAGATGTCTGAGCTGATTCTCATGGTTCTGATGTTCACTAGTGAGGCCATGAGGCTGCTTGGGATCCCGGGACACCACATTAGGCACTGCCCCACTAATGTGGTAACTGGGTTTTCCAAGCTCACGGTTGCTGTGAACTTGAGCTCTTGTCCTCATCAGTCAGATTGTTTGCTCAGAGTTTGACTGTCACTCCTCAATTCACAGGGCAGCCGCTCCGCGCCGCACAAGCGCATCCGGAAGAGCACAGGGATTCCCCGCAGCTTCCTGTTGGAGGTGGACGACCCAGACCGAAAGGGAGTCATGATAGACGGCAGCGGCCGATACGTCATTCCCATCATAGACGCGTGAGTAAACTGTACTTGGCATAGCCGCATGTTCTAGTGTTTGTCCAAATCTCACATGATGTCTGCTTGTGTGTGTTTGCGCTCGATCTGTTCAGTGAGGCCTATGCTGCTGAGAAGAGAAAGAGGCCGTCCTTCTCCTGCCAGACCGAGCCTTTGCCCTCCTCGTCCTCAGCAGGTGCGGCATCTTCGGTCCGGGACGCCGGAGGGAAACGGTCCCGCTCCCCATCTTCACCAGAGACGCGCGGCGACCAGAAGAGACCACGTCGCTGAGAGACCTTCATCCAAGAGACCTGGAGCCGACGTGTAAATATTGTACATAGTTTATTAATAAAAGATAATAAAGATTATAGCCGCATGAACTGTGTGGACTGGTTAACCTTCACTCCAGCAGTGCAACACACACATACACACACACACACACACACACACACACACACACGAATGAATTCATAAACACAATATCATGAAGTTTTGCTTTAATTTAGGAAAAGAGAAACTCTTCTGGGCTAAAATCTGATGGGTTTTTTTCAGCGTTCTTACTTCAGTCTTTAATGTCAGGTGATCCTTCAAATGTCAGTGTAAAGTGTTGAGTACACTATTAGTGCTCAGTCGTGTTTTTCATAGTTACCAGTGTCGATGGAGTTTTTTAAAGCGTCATATTCTGTTGGAAACGTTTCATTTGAATGGTAATGTCCCATAAGCGGAGGTCTTGTGAGTAACTTCACAAGTCGGTCAAAGTCTACACCGGTGACAAGCTCATCTACTCCCAGAACCTGCTACTCTCTACCTACACGTTGTCAGCTGATGTTTCAAAACCTCAACACTCGCGTACAGAACAGCCTCAGCGTCTGCACCTCTTATCGGCACTAGCTGCAAGTCTACACCCCCTCTGTCCAGAAGTGAGCACAGCCTCTTGGTACCATCCCAGCAAGCATTTTTTTGGGGTGTTTAAAGGTGCCAACTGACCATCAAAAGTAAAAATGACTCCTTTTATCTCATCCCAACAGGGAAACCACCAACAATAAAGAATGAGTTACTATCTGGTGTCATGGCTTTGCAATTAAAACAAGTTTAGTTATAATGGAGGTCATTGGGGGCAAAAACAGCCACTTGAACAATATGAACAATACATAAGGGTTAAAAGTCTAATAGACGGCTTGGTTAAAACCAGGCTAAATCTAGGCTGTCAGTGAGTGTGCACCCCTAACCCCGCCTCTCACAGTGACCTCACTAGCTCCGCTGAGTGCTTTGTGTCTCAGATTGCATGCAAGTCTGCAGCCAGATACTGCTGGAAGCTAGTCATCAAATACACAGGAACGAATGACTACACGTGTCAATCTGTCTATTAAACTATCTAATCTGTCTAGTCAGTCTTTTATTATCTTTTATATGCAAAAATATTCATTCATAAAAACATATGTATATATGAACACTGGGTCAAATAGGGTCCGTGCATTTTAAATCTAATAACAAAAATAACCCAATGTTGGTTTTGTCCATATTTAAATGAACGTGTGTAAACGCACGCTTTGATCAAACCTTTTATTCCCCTTGATGATATTGTGCTTTTTTTTCCCCTCAATGCCCTCCAAAGTTTCAATGTTTGGCCGTGTCTGCCATATCTGTTTTGTTTAAAAAAAAAAAAGGAAAAAAAAGGAATGCATCGGTTCCTGCATGTAGAATTCAGAAATCTCATGGCATTGAAAGAAAACTGGCAGCAGTTGAGTGCCGAGGTCAAAGGTCAGATGAGCAGGCATCACACCTGATAAACACCTGGGGCAACTGTACAGTAAAAAAAAACAAGCAAAAAAAACAACAAGATTAAGAAATATTGCTTTAATTTGAGAGAGACAAAAAAAACTCTTCCGTGTTAAAATTTGATGTTCCTCCAGCGTTCTTACGTCAGTCTTTAATGTCAGGTGATCCTTCAAATGTCAGTGTAAATTGTTGAATGTACCATTAGTGCTCAGTCGTGTTTTTCATAGTTACCAGTGCCGATGGAGTTTTTTTTTTTAGAGCGTCATATTCTGCTGGAAAAGTTTCATTTTAATGGTAATATGCCATGAGCGGAGGTGTATGAGTAACTTCACAAGTTGACCATAGTCTAGACCGATGACATGCTCATCTACTCCCAGAACCTGGCAGAACGAAATGTTGCAGCTCGTCCGGTCTTCAATGATGAGCCCAAAAGAGGCCACTTCACAGAGCCGGCCCAAGGCTTAAGAGAACTGAGAGGCAGGACAAGATGGCGGGCTGGACTTGGTTAACTTTAGATTTTACACAAATCTCATTGTTTTGTTTTTCACCTAAAATAGTAATTAAAACATCCAAGATGTGTTTTGCCTCATCAAAATGTGGAATTTGATCAGCAAACTACTCGTTCTAAGACAACTATGCCTTGGGCTATGTTATATATTTACGAGGCAAACACACAGAGATGCCATCAAGCGTGCTTTACTTAGATATAAACAACGTCATCACAACAATACATCACATGGCTTAAATAGTTGTCAAGAACCAATCAATAGCGAGACCAACACCCAGATCATTACACACACACATTATCCCAATACACCACATCACCTTCCCTCTTAAGATAATCATCACATAAATCAAACATTACAAAATACAGTTCAACATTACTATGTTTCCACTTAGTCTCTGAAACGTTGTGGTAACTTAATAGTTCGTTTAGATCGACGTGGCCCCACTGGGCTTGCAGGCCCCACTGGGCTTGCCGCCCCAGATACAGGAAGTCCAGATTCACATTCAACAGCTGGAGATTCCGTCAACCCTGAATTTTGGCTGCTTGAATCAGTCAACTCTTTTTCAGAACTTGGTTTCTCCAATGAGCTGTACGAACTCAACTGATGAAGAATGACGTGGCCTCAACTGATCACCATGCCATCTATACATAGTGGTTGATGATGAATCACACACCTTATATGATACTGGTCCAGTCTGCTGCACCACCACTCCAGACAACCATTTTGGATCTCCTCCAGCTGTATTACGCAAGAAAACAGACTCATCAACAGCAAAGGACCTTTCCCGTGCCTTATGATCGTGTAAGTGTTTTTGCAAATATTGCTTCTTGCGAACAACTTCATGAATATTTGGTTTCAGGAAATCCAACCTGGTACGGACATGTCTCCTCAAGAAAAGATCAGATGGTGATTGGCCAGTGGTACAATTTGGAGTAGTGCGATAGCGCAATAAAAATAAAGATATTTTATCTTCAATGCACATCTGCTCGTTTTTCAGTTTTTTCATGCTCACCTTAAAGGTCTGGACATATCTCTCTGCCAACCCATTGGTGGCGGGATGTCTAGGTGCCCCAGTAGTATGCAAAATACCATTCCTTCTTACAAATGTTTGAAATTCATCTGAAGTAAATATTATGAAGTTTTGCTTTAATTTAGGAAAAGAGAAACTCTTCTGGGCTAAAATCTGATGGGTTTTTTCAGCGTTCTTACTTCAGTCTTTAATGTCAGGTGATCCTTCAAATGTCAGTGTAAAGTGTTGAGTACACTATTAGTGCTCAGTCGTGTTTTTCTTTTTTTTTTTTTTATAACTTTTTATTTGTAGTAGCAATAAACACAGTACAATGATACCACTTAAGAGAAAACATTTCCCACTGCTTAACATTTTTCTTTTTCACAAACTCTAAAGTAACAGAACACAAAAAAATAAAAAATATATAAAAATAAATAAAGGTTTCATCAAATACAATATATGAAAATAACAGTAAAATGGTAACATAAATAATATCAATGCTAAATTTCCATAGGTCAGAGAGGGTCAAATATTTTTTTATTCATTCAACTTTAGGTTATTATCAACTGTGAATTACTAATTTAAAAAGATGATAAAGAGGGGGCGTGCAATGGGTCGTAAATTGAAAAATGTTTGTTATGTGGATGGGAATTAGATAGTAATAGTTTTATATTTCTATGAAGATTGGATGGAGCAATCTAACGTAATCAGTCCACTTGGACCAGATGTTTCTAAATGTATTAATTTGGAGTCGAAGGGAGAATGTAATTTTTTCCATCACATAGATATTATATACTATCTCTAGCCATTCTTGGGTTGTTGGGGATTCAGGAAGTAACCAGTGTCTTGTAATTGCTTTTTTGGCTGCGAGTATTAAAATATCAAGTAAGTATTTATCAGATTTACATATTTGGATATCAGAGCTTCCAAAATAAATAACTATAAATTGAAAGGGTAGTGTAATATTAAGTATGTTTTCTATTACTCCATGTACTTCTACCCAAAATTGCTTTATTACTGGACATTCCCAAAAAATGTGCCAGTGATTAGGTTCCTGAGACCCGCATAGTCTCCAGCACTTAGTGTTCTTTCCTGTGGTGTATGCTCTTTGTTTTGGCGTGATGAAAAATCTCATTAGACATTTCCATCCAAATTCTCTCCACATATGTGAATTAGTACATTTTGATGTAAATCTACATATGTCTAACCATTCTTCCACCGTAATAATGGCATTACTTTCCTTTTCCCATTTTTCTTTAACATATTCTGTTGAATGGGGTTTAATCGATCTAAATCCCTTATAAAGTTTTGAAATTATACCTTTACTCCCACTGCCTTTGTAGGCATCTATAAAAATTTTCAGTATTGAGTCATCCAGATCTGTTTTAATTTTAATATTATTTTCAAAGTGGTTACGTAATTGAAGGTATCTATAAAAATCAGATTTATCCAGGTTATATTCTTTCTTCAGACTTTCAAAATCTTTCAAAAGGCCTTTCTCTGTGAGTGAGTAGAATGTTAATATTCCTTTAGAAATCCAGGATTTAAATCTATAGTCCATTTGATTTGGTTTGAATTCAGTGTCATAAGCACACCATTGAATTATTTGTAGTTTATCATTCAGTTTGTATTCTTCTTTTATAATGTTCCAAATTTTTAATTGGGCTTTAATCCATAAATTTTGCGTTTTTTCGATGTATCCCCCCAGGTTTTTATGTGCCAATATCGCTTGTAATGGAGGATCATTCATTAGTGTAATTTCAATGTCTTTCCATTTTGCTTGATATGTTGGGTTACATAGGTTAACCAGATATTTAGTCTGGGCTGCATAAAAGTAATCCTTAAAGTAGGGTAAAGCCATTCCTCCTTGTTCCTTTGGAAGTTCTACTGTTTTTAATTTAATCCTTGGTTTTTTCCCCTGCCAAATGAATCTAGAAATGGTCTTGTTCAATTCTGACCAATGTGTTTGGGGTATTTCTGTTGGGAGAGCTTGGAATAAATAGAGGTATCGAGGAAGGACATTCACTCTTATTGCGTCAATTCTCTGGCTAAAGCTCAAGAAAGAAACGGCATTCCATCTGTGTATATCATTTTTAATATTTATTAGTAGAGGATCATAATTTACTTTTGCCAATGTTGAAATCTCTTTTGTTAAATGAATTCCTAAGTATTTTAGTGATTTCTGATCCCATTTCATATTCAATTTGTCTTTTATAGTTACTGGGGGTGTATATTTAAAAGATAGGGTCTGTGTTTTTTGTATATTTAATTTATAACCTGCATAGGAACCAAATTTCTCCAGTAAAGTCATTAGTTCAGGAAGTGAGGTTGTGGGTGTGCTTAAATAAATCAAAATATCATCTGCATACAATGCCAGCTTGTGAATATCTCCATTTATGTTTATACCTTTAATATTTTTAGTTTGTCTTATCCATTGTGCCAAAGGTTCTATATATAGAGCAAATAACAATGGTGAGATTGGGCATCCTTGTCTTGTCCCACGTTGTAATGTTATGGTGTCTGTGAGGTATCCATTTATTTTTATCCGGGCTACTGGTTTATTGTAAATTGTACGAATGCCTTTTATAAAGTTTTCATGTATGCCAAATCTTTCAAGAGCTTTATATAAAAAAGACCAATTTACAGAGTCAAAAGCCTTCTCCGCGTCAAGACTGATTAAAAGAGCCTCCATTTTGTTCTGATATATATGATTTAGTATATGTAAGGATCTTCTAATATTATCATAAGTTTGTCTTTGCGAGATAAAACCTGTCTGATCTTTATGTATTAGCTGCGGAAGAATCTTTTCCAGTCTTTTGGCGAGAATGCCTGTGTATAATTTATAATCAACATTTAAGATCGAGATTGGCCTATATGAACCGCATTCTAATTTATCTTTCCCCTCCTTTGGTAAAACAGAGATTACTGCTTCATTCCATGATGGGGGCATCGTACCCTCTTTTATAGTGATATTGCACGCTTGGAGTAGGCTTGGAGTTAAGTTTGATCGAAAAGTTTTATACCATTCTGATGAAAACCCGTCGGGGCCAGGTGACTTATTTGATTTAAGATTAGAAATAGCGTTGACTAATTCAGTTTCAGTTATTTCAGCAGTTAATATTTTATTTTGTTCTTCTGTTACAACTGGTAGGTTGATAGAATCGAGAAATTGTTCTATTTGTTGGGCGTTCTTTAAATGTGGCTGAGTATACAAGAGCTCGTAATAGTTTTTAAAAGTCTTTTGTATTTCATGTTGTTTGTGTAGTGTATTTTTAGAATTCAAATCCCTTATTTTGTATATTGATCTCTCAATTTGTTGTTTTTGCATCCTTCTTGCTAACAATTTAGTGCCCTTTGGACCAGATTCATAGTATTTTTGTTTTGTAAAATTAATCTTTCTTTCAATTTCTTGTGCATATATTCAATTTATCTCGTTTCTGATTTTCTTTATTTTAGTCATTAAATCAGATTTTTTTTCCTTCTTATGTTGTAATTCCAGATCTTTTAGTTCTTCATTAAGGTTTGTTAATTTTAATCGTTTTTGTTTCTTTTCTTGAGCACATAGTGATATGATTCTACCTCTAATGACTGCTTTTAATGTATCCCATAATATGGCTGGGTTAACTTCTCCATTATCATTCTCTGTAAAAAATAACTTTATATCTTCCTTAATTTGAGTTTGAAATTGTTGATTATTCAGCATATTTGTATTTAATCTCCACAATGTTCTTCCTGGATTATCTCTAATATGTATAGTACAAGAGAGAGGGGCGTGATCAGATAGGTCAATCGTTCCAATATCACAGGTTTGTACTCTATGTCGATCTCGCTTGAGTACAAAAAAATAATCTATTCGTGAGTATACATCATGGGGGTTTGAGTAAAAAGTGTAGTCACGGCCTGTTGGATAAAGATCTCTCCAGAGATCTACTATACCTAGCTCATTCATACAAATTTTTATTTTTTTATGTAGGGGTGTGAGTTTAGAGTTTTTTGATGAATCTAGATTTGGATTAAGACGGATATTCCAATCTCCACCACATATAACAATTCCTTTGCCTTCTATCATTAAGTCAATTATTTTCCTATAGAAAGATAACTTGCTTCCTGGGGGAGCATATACATTACATACAGTTATATTAATATCTTCAACTTTCCCTGTTACTGAAATATATCTCCCTTCCTTGTCTGAAATTTCTGAGAGGTGTTCAAATGGTATTTTTTTGCGAAATTAATATTGCTACTCCCCTTCTATGTCCTGATTTGTAAGAAGAATAATACACTTTGGAAAATCCCATTCTCTTTAATTTTTCATGTTCTATTGGTGTAAGGTGTGTCTCTTGTAACAACACTATCCCTGCATTTTCTTTTTTCATTTTTAACAGTATTTGACTCCTCTTAGCTGGATTCAACACTCCATTTACATTAAATGGAATAACTTTAAGATTACCTTTATTCATATTTTCGTAGTTTACTAACCAATTTAATTCCCCTCTGCGTCTCTCTTATTGACCGTAGTGTATATTTTGACATTGCCTCTCTTAAATTATAGATACTAAACTGATACCAAATTAGAACAATTTTAAAGAACATTACACCACCGTAACTAACAAGAACAGTTGCTTCCGGTGTAGAGGCTCGATTCTAAAGAGCCTTATGGGGCTTACTGCGTTTTAAGCCTCCGTAAGGGAAATGTCCACTTTATTCAAGAAGTGGGGCCCTATTAATTGGTCGTAAATTAGTCCAGACAACACAAAAAAAAAAGTCTAACTCCAAAAGAAAATTATCCTCGGATGACAGTCAATAATCAAGTACCGACATTTTCAAACATTATTCGAACGCAATTAGGAATATAACGTTATTCATTCAGATGATTGTTTCAAAAACAGTCAGATAGGATAAAATATTGGTGTGAAAGACATATGAGATCTTAGCTGTTTTCCTGGATTAGATGTATAGAATTCCGTTTTTGTTCATTTTCTAAATTGCTTAAGCTTCTCCTTATACTGACTGCGGGAAGCTTTTTTGGGTTGTGCGTCACCGGCCACCTCTCCGTATCTCTGATCTTCTCCCCGGTCCCGTCGTTTCAGTACCGGTTGCCAGGTGGTTAGTTGTTTAGCTGTAATTTCCTCCTGTTCTATTGCCACGGAAGGTTTCACCACCGCGACCGTAAATCCACGCTTGACCAAGTCTTTCGTTGCCTCCGTCGCACTCTGGTACAGTTGGGTGCCATCCTCATAGAAAACACGCATCCTTGCCGGGTATGGGGTCTGGAATTTTATTTGCTTCTCCTTCAATACTTTCTTGACTTCGACATACTCTCCTCGCTTTTTAAGCACCTCTAAAGGGAAGTCGTGGTCTACGAAGAAACGAGTGTCATTAAAATACACCTTTTTTCTCTGCCAGGCCTTTCGAAGCACTTCTTCTTTCGTCCGGTAGCTCGAAAATTTCACTACTTTTGAGCGTGGCTTTGCCTCCGGGTTACTGGGTTTCGGTTGTAACGCTCGATGTGCTCGTTCAATTCCAAGTTCACGGTCCCGGGGTAAGTCCAATGCGTTTTTCAGCAAATTATTTAGAAACTCGATCATGTCTGTGCCTTCCTTGTCTTCAGGTATACCGTAAATCCTTAGATTATCTCTGCGTGCCCGTCCTTCCTGATCGAGCACTCTTGCTTCCAGATTAGCTTGGCGCTGTATGAGGCGTTTGATTAGCGTCGATGCTAATTGTAGCGTGGTCTCGGTCTCTTCAATTCTTTCCTCAGCCTCTTCCAGTCTATCGTTCGTTCTTTTTAATTCCTGTTTGAATTCGTCAAACTGCTCCATGTTATCCTTTCTGAATTCTAGAAGTTCGATGAGAATACACCGCAGACTGACCTCGGGGCCCTCTTCGCCATGAGGTGATGGTGTCCGGGAACGGCTTCTGTTTAACGTTACTTGACTTGTTTCAGGGTTGTTTTCTGATACATTCGATGTTATTTTGCTCCTTGTGGTGACCCCTTTCTCCATCATTACTTTAATACTCCCAAAGTTTCACAAAATCAGGTTTTAGGGGGTTATTTTGTTAACCGTCGGCGAGCTCGAAGATTAAGCAGTCATCCTGTCGGTGGCGCAACCGGAAGTCCTCTCTCAGTCGTGTTTTTCATAGTTACCAGTGCCGATGGAGTTTTTTAAAGCGTCATATTCTGCTGGAAACGGTTCATTTGAATGGTAATGTCCCATAAGCGGAGGTCTTGTGAGTAACTTCACAAGTCGGTCAAAGTCTACACCGGTGACAAGCTCATCTACTCCCAGAACCTGCTACTCTCTACCTACACGTTGTCAGCTGATGTTTCAAAACCTCAACACTCGCATACAGAACAGCCTCAGCGTCTGCACCTCTTATCGGCACTAGCTGCAAGTCTACACCCCCTCTGTCCAGAAGTGAGCACAGCCTCTTGGTACCATCCCAGCAAGCATTTTTTTGGGGTGTTTAAAGGTGCCAACTGACCATCAAAAGTAAAAATGACTCATTTTATCTCATCCCAACAGGGAAACCACCAACAATAAAGAATGAGTTACTATCTGGTGTCATGGCTTTGCAATTAAAACAAGTTTAGTTATAATGGAGGTCATTGGGGGCAAAAACAGCCACTTGAACAATATGAACAATACATAAGGGTTAAAAGTCTAATAGACGGCTTGGTTAAAACCAGGCTAAATCTAGGCTGTCAGTGAGTGTGCACCCCTAACCCCGCCTCTCACAGTGACCTCACTAGCTCCGCTGAGTGCTTTGTGTCTCAGATTGCATGCAAGTCTGCAGCCAGATACTGCTGGAAGCTAGTCATCAAATACACAGGAACGAATGACTACACGTGTCAATCTGTCTATTAAACTATCTAATCTGTCTAGTCAGTCTTTTATTATCTTTTATATGCAAAAATATTCATTCATAAAAACATATGTATATATGAACACTGGGTCAAATAGGGTCCGTGCATTTTAAATCTAATAACAAAAAAAACCCAATGGGGGGGCGCTCGCGGACGCTGGAGAAGATGGCAGCCTAAACTGTAGCTCCGCTCCTTATTACTTAATAAATCGCTACCCTCCTCAATCTGAGTAAGAGAATTCCTTAATTAAAAAGCTTAACTTCCAAAGAACATGCCCGAGACCCAGGATTTTCCACTTTTCTCTTCTTCGCGTTCGCAGAAAAAGAAGAAACAAAATACGTCAGCAGAAACAACCTCGGCCTCGACCTCGGTAGAGCAAACGGACCCAGTTCTGAATGAAATACGATCACTAAGTACCCAATTGGGGAATATAGATGGACGTTTCGACACTATTGAAAGTCGTCTCGATGCTATATCGAATTCGGTATCTGTCGTTTACGAAACTTTATCTAATTTGTAACAAAGAGTGTCTTCAATTGACTCTCGTGTTACGGAAACCGAAAATAGGATCTCTACCACAGAAGACGCTCTGCAGACCCGCGAAAGGGAACTATCTACTTTGACGAAAACAGTGACTCGACTTCAAGCTAAAGCGGACGACTTAGAAAACCGAGGAAGACGTAAAAATCTGCGAGTCGTCGGTTTACCCGAGAAAGCGGAGGGCTCTACCCCGCTAGCTCAATTCCTGATGAAAATGATACCAAAATGGCTCGACCTTTCTTTTGATCCCAGGCTGGAGATTGAGAGAGCGCACCGATCGCTTGGACCTGTTCCAGGAGGCAGTGACCCACCACGAAGCGAGTTGTTTTGTCGTTTTTTGCTGTTCTTTAAGGTTACAAATTTGCCCATCATATACTGTTATTGTATTATTTTTATGAAGAAAACTACAGTCTACTTTTTATTTTCTTTTACACATTGTGGTAATGGAGAGTTCGACTAAATTTATAACATGGAATGTCAAAGGATTAGGACATGTGATTAAAAGGAAAAAAGTTTTAACTTTTTTAAAAAAGGAAAAAGTTAAAGTGGCTATGCTTCAGGAAACACACCTATCGGATAGTGAACATTTAAAATTGAAACGAGATTGGGTGGGTCAAGTGTATTATTCTTCATGCATAAATAATCCCAGGAAAAGAGGTACAACTATTTTAAGTTGGAGAGAATTAAACCCTACTACTAGAGACTATACATTTTATTCTAACCCACATTGTTCATACTCAAGAATTGATTATATTTTTATTCCAAACACCTATTTTAATCTTGCATCTTTTAGTCAAATCGGTTCAATTACCATTTCAGATCACGCTCCAGTTCAATTAGATATTAAATTAGAAATCCCCAAAACAAATAACAAGACCTGGAAATTAAACTCTTCTTTGTTATCGGACCACAAATTTTGTAATATTGTACGGGAATCAATACAGAATTATTGGTCAGATAATAAAAATTCAAATGCCATTATAAATAATACATTCCGATCCTACTATGAATCACTCTATCGCTCACAAGGCAGTGCTTCACAACTACAAATTCAAACTTTTTTCAATAATATTTCTCTTCCAATTATTTCAGATAAAGATAGAGATTATCTTAATTCGCCTATAACTCCAGAAGAGGTCCTAGCTGCGATACAATCAATGTCATCCAACAAATCGCCAGGACCAGACGGTTTCCCCTCAGAATTTTATAAATCATTCTGGCCTGAACTTTCTAACATTTTGGTTCCAGCTTTACAAAATATCTTAGATCAAGGCACGATTCCTGAAACTTGGAAAACAGCAAACATCTGTGTAATACTTAAGAAAGATAAAGATCCCCAAGATTGTGCATCATTTAGGCCAATTAGTCTACTTAATACAGATTCTAAAATACTAGCAAAGGTTTTGGCATGTAGATTAGAGAGTATGCTCCCCAAGTTAATAAAGCCAGACCAAACAGGCTTCATAAAATCACGTTATGGAACAGATAATATACGCAGACTCTTAAATGTTATTAATTTTGTCCAAGGTGAGGGACACCCAGCACTTGTTCTCTCCCTTGACGCCGATAAAGCTTTTGACAGAGTCGAGTGGGACTTCTTATTTGCGACTCTTGATAAATTTAATCTGGGAAATAATTTTATTAAGTGGATCCAGTTGCTTTACTCTGATCCTAAAGCAACAGTAGTTACAAATGGTCTCGCTTCGACTCCATTTCGCATAGGAAGAGGGATGAGGCAGGGCTGTCCTCTTTCACCTTTGCTTTTCGCTTTAGTAATCGAACCCCTAGCAGAACTCATCAGACAAAACAGAAATTTCCACGGTATTTTAATAGGAGGGGAAGATCATCGTACCTCACTTTATGCAGATGATGTGCTCATATTTATGTCCAAACCAGAGCAGTCTATTCCAACATTGCTGGAATGCATCTCACAAATCCATAGCTTTACCCTTAAACACCCCTTCTTTGGAACATTTAAAATTAATCTCCCCATTCAAATTATCAGAAACTGGTTTTAGATATCTAGGAATCCATGTCACATCTTCACTTAAAGACCTTATTAAACATAATTATACACCTCTTATAGAAAAACTCAAACCTAATCTGAAAACATGGTGTTCACTCCCAATCTCATTTCTAGGAAGAATAAATGTAATAAAAATGAATGTACTTCCTAAATTCTTATATTTATTCCAGTCCATACCTAGCTACTTAGCAAATTCATTTTTCAAAGATCTTAATAAAAACATCTCAAAGTTTATCTGGAACAATAAAAGACCGCGTATTAAAATTTCTAAATTAATGAAGCCTAAAGACAGGGGTGGAATAGGCTTACCAAATCTCCAGTTGTATTATTGGGCTGCCCAAATAAAAAACATGATTAGCTGGTGTAATGAGAGGACTAACTCTAGTTGGTTTAAAATGGAAGAAACAGCTTGCTCCCCTTTACCAATTAAATATTTACCATTTGTTAAGAATTATATAAAACTAAAAAAGATTTCTGAACATTTTATCATATCAAATACTCTTAGAACTTGGAAAGATGTAAAGACACATATGGGAATCTCCAGCCCTTTCTCCCTGTTCTCCCCACTTTCTTTTAATCCTGATATGCCTTTAACATTGCAAAACACTGTTTTTTCAGCATGGCGGGAACTGGGCATCTCTCAAATATCTTGCTTACTTTCAGAAGGCACCATAAAATCTTTCCAACAGATTGTAGATCAATATAACGTTCCAAAATCCAATTTTTATAAATATCTACAATTACGACATTTTTTAAAACCAAAGTTGGACAAAGGAGAGCTCAGATCCAAAACAACAGAGATCGAATACCTTTTACTGAATTCAGCTTGTTTAAAAGGATTGATAACAAGGATTTATGACACTTTGTCTAACAATTGCACTTCTGCCTGGTTAGGACTTAAAGATGTTTGGGAGAAGGATATTGGTCAAACTATTGAAGAAAATGACTGGGAAATTGTATGTGATAATATATACCCGAAGTGTACATCTCTTGGGATCCATGAGCTTAATTTTAAATTTTTTAACAGGATCTACTTAACTCCAATACGTATTAAGAAAATGTTTGCCAATGCCACAGACCTGTGTTTCAAATGTAAAAAAGATAAAGGTACATTCATTCATAGTTTTTGGGACTGTGGCAAAATTTTGCCATTTTGGAAGAAAATACATAAAGTACTGGAAAATATTCTTAAGCTAAATTTTGACATGACCCCAGCTTTGTACTTATTGAATCTTAATGCAAATAATCAGTTTAAAAAAAAGATGCATTCCAGTTATTTATTGTATTGGTATATTTAGCTAAAAAATGTATTTTGCTACTCTGGTCTGCATCACAAGCTCCATCTTTTAAAATGTTGATATCACAGATTGCTACATGGCTACCATTAGAAAAACTTACCTATGACAAACATAAAAAATCTGATAGATTTTGGTCAATTTGGTCTCCCCTTTGGGAGTACATAAAAGAGCTCTCTTAAAATAACACAACATCCTTGACATTCATTTACATTTTTTGTTATAACCTACTCTAAGATGATGTAATTGTACTTTTAATTATTTTTCACCTATATATTTTTTATTTTTTTATTTTTTACATTAATTTCTCTTTTACTTTAACTCTCAAGACTGTACATTCTCTTTATGCTACAACATTTTGATGTTAATGTTTTGTGAATATGGGCATACAATAAAAAAAAAACAAAAAAAAAAAAACCAATGTTGGTTTTGTCCATATTTAAATGAACGTGTGTAAACGCACGCTTTGATCAAACCTTTTATTCCCCTTGATGATATTGTGCTTTTTTTTCCCCTCAATGCCCTCCAAAGTTTCAATGTTTGGCCGTGTCTGCCATATCTGTTTTGTTTAAAAAAAAAAAAGGAAAAAAAAGGAATGCATCGGTTCCTGCATGTAGAATTCAGAAATCTCATGGCATTGAAAGAAAACTGGCAGCAGTTGAGTGCCGAGGTCAAAGGTCAGATGAGCAGGCATCACACCTGATAAACACCTGGGGCAACTGTACAGTAAAAAAAACAAAAAACAACAAGATTAAGAAATATTGCTTTAATTTGAGAGAGACAAAAAAAACTCTTCCGTGTTAAAATTTGATGTTCCTCCAGCGTTCTTACGTCAGTCTTTAATGTCAGGTGATCCTTCAAATGTCAGTGTAAATTGTTGAGTGTACCATTAGTGCTCAGTCGTGTTTTTCATAGTTACCAGTGCCGATGGAGTTTTTTTTTTTAGAGCGTCATATTCTGCTGGAAAAGTTTCATTTTAATGGTAATATGCCATGAGCGGAGGTGTATGAGTAACTTCACAAGTTGACCATAGTCTAGAGCGATGACATGCTCATCTACTCCCAGAACCTGGCAGAACGAAATGTTGCAGCTCGTCCGGTCTTCAATGATGAGCCCAAAAGAGGCCACTTCACAGAGCCGGCCCAAGGCTTAAGAGAACTGAGAGGCAGGACAAGATGGCGGGCTGGACTTGGTTAACTTTAGATTTTACACAAATCTCATTGTTTTGTTTTTCACCTAAAATAGTAATTAAAACATCCAAGATGTGTTTTGCCTCATCAAAATGTGGAATTTGATCAGCAAACTACTCATTCTAAGACAACTATGCCTTGGGCTAAATGACTTGGCTTCAAGTACGATGCCACACGATTCAGAAGTGAAGGTACAGACTGCACAAACAGATAAACGACATGATGCATCTCATTTCACCACAACTAAAGGCAGCGACAAAAAAAAAGTCAAGCTCTCACGATGATGACATTTCTCATGCAACCCTTTAGCAAGCCTACATAGTATTTATGCCTAAAAGTCACTGCATGGGTAAATAAGAAACAAGCAACACACACACACACACACACACACACACACACACACACACACACATATATATATATATATATATCCATGGGCCACTGTAAAGTAATATGGTTCTGTCATAACGTTTTGAATGAAAATCTGCATTTGGATAAGACACCTTTAGTATAGTTTTGATTTTAAGGCATAATAAAGATCAAATGCAAGTACGAGTGGATTTACATTGAAAATTTCAAACGCATCAAGAAAACCATGTGCTAAGGAAATTTCAAACCATTTGGAACGCACAGAGACGAGCTTTTGTGCAAAAATGAACTTAAAGGTGCCTTTAAAAAAGTGTCAAAGTACTTTTGAAAACAAAAAAGCAAACCCCCAATAGGTGGCAGCAAGAGGCCGCTTTATTTGAGTAAAGCATTGAACGATTCATTCAGCCAAAGAAGCCAATAGGATGAACGGACAGTTGAATCAATCCCTGAATCATCGACTCACCCGAGTCTTCTTGGCGAAGGCCTGAATCGTTCGTGCAGGGAAACGTCGCTGTGTATTATTCAGAGATGGCCAACTGTTCTGCTGTTTATTTTATTATACTTATCGCAATGATTTTACTACTACTATCAATAAAATTAATATTAATAATGATAATATTGCCGGAAGTTGTACAGCGCATGCGTCACGTGTTCATCATCAGCATCCATGACAACCGTCCTGTGGGTGTTGTTTGAATCTCGCTGTGTCGATTGGCATCTGATCTCTGCGTCCTCCGTGACAATTTTTCCAGATTATCGATATTATTGATCGTTGGATACGTCGATTGATCGCCTGCTGTTCCCATCACTCAGGTTTGACCCTTTTTATTACGCTGTGCTTTGTGTTTGTGTTCAGTATGTCTTGTGTTCACTACAGGTTCCAGAGTCGACTCACCTACGACTCGCTCCAGTTTGAAGGCCTCAACATCAGCGCGGGGGAGCTGAAGCGGCAGATCATGAGGAGCAAGAGGCTGAAGTTCTGCCAGCTGAAGATCAGCAACGCCCAGACTGATGAAGGTGAGTTGAGGAAAAGACACTTCAACTGTTCTACGCTAACATTAGATGCGTTACATCAGACACTTCTGGAAGCTGTAAGGTGGTGCTGATGCTGACATGTAGGGATGTTTTGGCTGTTTTAAAAGGCTAATGGCTCTCAAAGTATACCGTGCTCCATAATTATGTGCTGATTCTGATTTTATTTTGCTGTCAGAATACACAGATGATGCTCTCATCCCTAAAAACACGTCGGTCATCATCAGACGGATCCCTGCGGCGGGACTGAAGTCCTCAAACAGAAGATTTGTTGGGTAAGTGCTGTGAAATGAGCACACGCGTCCTCTGTTAGATGTTATATGAAGACTCCTGGTCTGTCCCTGGTGTTTTAGTCACACAAGCTCCTTTGTTTTGCAGACATCAAGCTGGACGCTGGCGTGAACCTTCACCTAGAGCTGATCCTTCACTCCTCTCACTGGAGCAGTTGTTGAAGGTATTGAACAAATGAATAGCACAATAGCAAAACGCAATGTAAAGCACACAATATACGCACACGCACTCAGCTTCTTAGGGAGATTTGAGATTGTTTGAAGGGTTGAGGGTGAAAAAGATTCAAATGTGCAAATGCCTGTGAAACAGACTGAGAATCTGGCTGAGGCAAAGGCGTCAGAGGAGGACAAGCTGAAAGCGGTGATGTACCAGTCCAGCCTGTGCTACTACTCCAGCAGGTGAGCGTTCAGACACTGACAGGTTTGCTTTGTGAGAGATGTCTGAGCTGATTCTCATGGTTCTGATGTTCACTAGTGAGGCCATGAGGCTGCTTGGGATCCCGGGACACCACATTAGGCACTGCCCCACTAATGTGGTAACTGGGTTTTCCAAGCTCACGGTTGCTGTGAACTTGAGCTCTTGTCCTCATCAGTCAGATTGTTTGCTCAGAGTTTGACTGTCACTCCTCAATTCACAGGGCAGCCGCTCCGCGCCGCACAAGCGCATCCGGAAGAGCACAGGGATTCCCCGCAGCTTCCTGTTGGAGGTGGACGACCCAGACCGAAAGGGAGTCATGATAGACGGCAGCGGCCGATACGTCATTCCCATCATAGACGCGTGAGTAAACTGTACTTGGCATAGCCGCATGTTCTAGTGTTTGTCCAAATCTCACATGATGTCTGCTTGTGTGTGTTTGCGCTCGATCTGTTCAGTGAGGCCTATGCTGCTGAGAAGAGAAAGAGGCCGTCCTTCTCCTGCCAGACCGAGCCTTTGCCCTCCTCGTCCTCAGCAGGTGCGGCATCTTCGGTCCGGGACGCCGGAGGGAAACGGTCCCGCTCCCCATCTTCACCAGAGACGCGCGGCGACCAGAAGAGACCACGTCGCTGAGAGACCTTCATCCAAGAGACCTGGAGCCGACGTGTAAATATTGTACATAGTTTATTAATAAAAGATAATAAAGATTATAGCCGCATGAACTGTGTGGACTGGTTAACCTTCACTCCAGCAGTGCAACAAACACACACACATACAGGCATACATGGTTTATGAGGTCAATGTGACTTTTTGGTGGTTTACGGGGACATACCTTTGCCAACATCCTACGAACATAAAACTTGTGCCAAAATTTTTTATTTGAGCTACAAAAGGCAAACAACGCTTAAAAACAGCAATTTTAGTTTCACAACACACTCAAATTAACTATGTGACATTTCACAGGCTTATGGGGACAGACAAAATCATGGTTTACAAGGTCTGTTTACATGTTACACACAAACCTAGCCCCTTCATGGTTTAAAAGGACTGATTAACACATTTTACATATCACACTATTCTGCTATTGCAGTAAGGGTGACAACAGAACAGACTCTGGCTTTCCTCAGCTAGACACCTGCTAAACCCATCTCAGTTGCTAAGGTTCTGCCTGTCACTTCTTAAATGACAAAATACTATTTTGCTTAAAATACACTTTTGATTTAACAATTCTGTAGGCTTATTGTGTTGTATCAGTTAAACAATCTGTTTAATGTACTGTTGAACAATAACCTGAAAAAGACAGCATTTTAACATTAAAGTATGAAGAGTTAATTGTTTAAGGGCCTTTGCTCTTATTTTATAGGACAGTAGATATTTTGAAAGGCAACTTCAGATAAAAAAAGAACATAATTGGCAAAGAACCTTCAACCATGAACAACCAGAAGCACAACTGTACGATAACATATTCATTATTTTATTCTTTTACTTGGCCAGAGCACAAATGTTCCCCTCTGTGAACTCTGTGTGGAGTTTGCATGTTCTCTGTGTTGGAGTGGGTTTCCTCCAGGTGCTCCGGTTTCCCCCACAGTCCAAAGACAAGCGGTACAGGGGATTGAATACACTAAATTGTCCGTAGTGTGTGTGTATGAGTGTGTATGGATGTTTTCCAGTGATGGGTTGCAGCTGGAAGAACAACCGCAACGTAAAACATATTCTGGATAAGTTGGTGGTTCATTTCACTGTGGAAACCCCTGATAAATAAAGGGGTTAAGCCGAAAAGAAAATGAATGAATGAATGATTACAGCTTATAAACAAACTAATGGTATTTTAAAATTTAATTAAGTCGTTCAACAGATTATTCTTTTTCAAATTTAAATATTTATACTAGAACACAACATGGTAGTGCACTAGAATACTGTCAAATACAAAACATTGCCACTCAATGACAGAAATAAAAAAATAAACTTTTTTTATTTTACTTTTGAAGTCCAGGAAAACAGCAGGGGAACTAAACATGTATATACGTTTTATTATGAAATGCATCAACTATTATCGCTCTGACAAGAACAAAAAATAGATGGATAAAAATAGATAAAAAGATAGAAAAAAAGAAAAAAAGATAAAACTAGACATAAAAGTTTGATTCCACAAATTGAATGATACATACAGAATGATATGAACACAAAACAGATTAAAAACTAAATTTCGTAATGTGACAGTAATATAATGTGTTATAATGTGACTAATTAATATCATACACATTTTCACTTTTTTGTCACAGTGACAATATTTGACCATTTTCAAACATGTAAATAAAAAACAAAAAACATGTCTTTTTGCTACTCAACACTGTTGTAAATGTTTAGTCTGAGGGACTGCATTTGTGGGTTATGTATTTTTGTGTGATGGGTATTGCCCAGGCTCATGAAGCAGACGTGGACCTGGACTGTGGAGCAGTACCAGACTGTGGAGTAGTGGCAGACATGGGTTGAGAAGCAGAGGCAAACTGTAGAGCAATGTAGAGACTACCCTAGAGTGATGATGGACTGTGAAGCACTGGCATGGAACAGAAGTGGGTTTGAAAATGGTTAAATATTGTCACTCTGTGACAAGGAAAAAAAATGAAAATGTGTATAATAATAATCAGTCTTTTGAACTCATTACAGCCTTCACGTCTGCTTTTGTCCATGGTCTTCTCATGTAGGTTGTTCTGCCAGTGCTAGAGCCTGAAAGCAAACAAGATGATTAACTGTTAGCATCACTGACTTTTAATAGATCATATCAACTGTTCATCAATATCGTTTAAAAGTCTCTTTCTTGGAAAAAAGGTTAATCCTTAGGTGTGCACTTACACCATGGTTATACATCACACAACTACATGATTTAACAGCAACATATGCGAGTATAACTTTCAGTAGCTGCTTTGAATCATTGTGGACTATTGAAAGTGATATGACCTTTCCATGTAAAGACTTTTCTTAATTTTAAAAAAAGGCAATCAATAATTTCATAATATTCCCTATTATATTTTTCCACTGGAGAAAGTCTTCCGTTTTTTAGTTTAGCTGAATAATAAAAAGGTAAAAACTGCAAAGGTCAATATTATGAGCACAAAAAATAAAATAAAAATATATAAAATTATAAAAATTAAAATTTATTTTTTGATTTTTTTGTCAGCCAGATATCGCAGAGCCCTATTTAAAAATGGCCAGATACAAAAGAGAAAGTGATAAATGGAAGACATTGACGAGAAATGTAGCATAGGAAAAAGCATTTGTGCATTTGCGCTACAAGCACTGCGATAGAAAGTCTGAACGTGTATTGAGTGCTGCTGGAAACATTGCGACTCCAACTAGGTCTGCTTAATCCAGACAATGTGTCAGCATGTTAGCTTTTCTGTCAAATAATTTACCAAAAACAGTGGAGAGTTAGTAGCCTACGCTGTTTTTTCCTCAACATCTCATTTATATTGTTATCAATAGGCTAATATTTTTTGTTCTTCTTTTTATTATTATCATTATTATTATTAGTTACTATTTATATTATCACTGATACTGAAAAGTGTTATTTAGGCTATTTGTGAAGTTCTTAAAAATGTAACATTTAATTATTATACAGGAGGGGGGAACCAGTGAATATTGTCCTCACCACTTAAAAAAATGTGTAAATAAAAACAAAAAAAAAAAAAACTAAAAATAAAGGATAAAAGGAAAAGCATGCTCTTCATCATTTTTCATAATCTGATTTGTACATGCTGCTGTGTGTGTGCACTTAGGCTAGACGAGCAGAGTACACACATCTAAAGTTATCTTACTGTGAGCGTTTTAATGGTCAAATAGGTGTCAAAATGCTGTGTTCAGTGATCATTTATAAGAAGCTTAAAGCACAGTTTGTTTCATATTTTTATTCTATTGTACATATTTCCCTTTGCTCATTTACAGGGAGGAAAATAACTGCATATATACAGATGAAATCCGAATTATTAGCCCCCCTGAATTATTAGCAACCATTTTCCACCAATTTCTGTTTAATGGAAAGAAGATTTTTTTTCAACCCATTTCTAAACATAATAGTTTTAATAACTAATTTTTTATAACTGATTTCATTCATCTTTGTTATGATGACAGCACATACTTTACTATATATTTTTCAAAGTACAAGCATTCAGATTAAAGTACAATTCAAAGGCTTAATTAGGATAATTGGGCAAGTCATTAATATTGACCTTAAAATAGGTTTCAAAATATTTAAACCTGCTTTTATTCTAGCCAAAATAAAACAAATAAGACTTCCTCCAGAAGAAAAAAAATATTATAGAAAATACTGTAAAAAAAATCCTGAATTTGTTAAACATCCTTTTGGAAATATTTATTAAAAAAATATAAATAAAAAATTCACAGGAGCGCTAATAATTTTGACTTCAGCTGAAAAATCGTTTTGAATAATCTTGTTTGCAATTATGACAAAAATAATCGTGATTATGATTTTTCCCATAATAGAGCAGCCCTTACTGTATGTGTAATGTAGCCTACAGTAGATTATGTGATGTGATCAATTAAAAAATACATTTTCTTTTTTCTTAGTAATAAACATGCTTTTACACTATACTGTATGCTTTAGAAAAGATACAATAGATGGTGAGAAGTATAGCCCCAGGCTGCAAAAATTAAACAAATATAAGAATGAAGTTGTTTAGCCTTTATAGCGCCCTATTAAATTGTGTTGGGGTAAAAAGAATGTTTACATTTCTTTGACTATCATGGCGATGTTATTACCTCAAATCTTAAACGTGCGCACATTGCAAGAAATGAAAATCGCGTCACAGCACACACTACAAAATATTAAGGTTATCGAGTCAATGAAACACATCACCTGATTGCAGTATAACTTGCTTTATCAATAATTATTATTATTTATTATAGGCCAGGTTACAAATATTTGAAAATCTGTCACTACAGATGGCACTACAGTGCCAAACACTCAAAATAGGTTCCCTTTTGCATAGCTATTAGTGGCAGTTATGAATTAAATAAATGGGCATATCGGCACGTAAGGTGAGTCGCCTATTATTTATCGTCTGTTTATTTTTCTCTGTTCATTTCTTTCACATGCATGCAGAGTGAACAGTCTGTGCTGTTTCTGCTTGTTTAATAGAGCGCCTCCTCTTATAGCCGGCCTATTTCGGTATAAAGGACAAAAATTTTTTTTTTTATATACTGTATGCTATTCTATCCCCTATATTAAACACAGCAAATGTATAATTAAATATTAGAAACATAAATATTTTAAGTTTCTAAAAGCACATTTTAATGTTTAAGCATTGTTTATTGGCCGTCGGCGTCGATGATGTGCACCTCTCAAAAAATGTAACTACAAGTCGCAACGACACAGAGCGCAAGGTCGTGATTTGTTTGATGGTCGTGATTGGTCGGCTTGGCAGCGCTGACAAGTCTGGGGGCGGGACCAAGAGCCGTGCGAGTGGTGCGAGCCCAATAGAGCGATTGTTTACACGTGTGGAGTCCCATGAAGGAGCTCTGGATAGAAAGTTTTGTTTTGTGTTTATCTCATAGTTAAAGTTGTTCCACGTCCGCCGGTTCCAGCCTCAAAATGAGCGAGTTTGAGTCACTTGCATGTTCAGGAAGCGTTTAGAAAAAACAAAACAACAGCGAAGAAACTCAACACAGAGGAACATTAACACCTCACTGCCAACTAGCGTTTTGAAAGTGTTAATGCAGACCAACAGAGACATTGCGCAGAAGTAAAATAAACAGCTACGCGGGTTGCATGTGCCGTGGGTTACGCCGATCATAACGCAGAAGTATAAACCAGGCTCTATAAACTTTAATTTCATAAGTGCATACAATATAATATTAATAATAATAAGACAATTAGCATGTTTATCAGGGTAGACGACATGCAGTGAGTGGATAATTCCATATGTGCAATATGTACATTTAAATCTCTCCATTTTGCTGTAATGGCTGTGCTGTGTTTGACTGGCAATAGCTTTTAGATTATAACCCGCGACCCACTTATTAATATGCAGCCTTTTTTGATTACATGGGGCCAGTTGCACCAGCAGTGTGTAAGTTAAAATGAAGCCTAGTTGTGACTTAAAGGGACACTAATTTACAATGTACGCACTACTAAATATTTCTGTGTTGCAGCATTTCACTCAGTTTAAACCTAACGCTGTGTTCCAACTAAAAATTTACCGCAGCCTCCCCCCATGTATAATGGTAGAAAAGAGATGACGGTGAGATTAGTTTACATCGAGGAGCTTGCGATGATCTCCCTCTATTCACAGCCTTATTTTCTTCCTAAATCTCGCATTTCTTTCGGTTTGTGAATGAAGAGTTTAATTTTGTTTCAAGAAATGTTTTGTGTTAACATACATTTCTTTATGACTGGGTTTTTTCTCCCTGCTATTTTTTCTTTAACGTGTAGAATATTTAAAAAATCAAGTTGTATGTTTTGATAACTTTGTGTAATTTGTGTGCATTCACAGCAAATTTTCAAAGAACAGTTATATGTAGATGCATTAGTTGCAGAATTCTAAATCAGTTTAACGATTGAAACACTTTTTATTTGATATTAGGTGATTTAATGCAACTATGTATGGCTTTACGGAGAGCTTATGACCTTACTAACTACGGTTTGCCTTAAGAGCATGTGGTGCAACCGAAGTAAAAACAACTTTAGTTATAAACATGCCAGTAGTTATTATTATTATTATTATTATTACTACTACTTCTATTATTATTAGGCAATTTTCTGAAGCAACCCCTGTAACCAATTTAGTGCTTTTGGGTTGTTGTTGTTTTCGGTTAAAGCGCAATGCCCCATTAACACCTCAGCTTCATTAATAGCCAAACATTTTGTTTGAGATGAGGGCAGGGGTATATCTTGAGTATATTTCACAAGCAAGGTTGAAACAAAATCCCCGGTTATATACCTTTTACCTATAGGCCAACTTCTGGTAATGTAGGCTTATATAGGCTGTTTCTATTCACAGCAACTTATGGACTGAACTACGTGTTAATTAAAATTTCTATATTAGGCTCGTAGCAATTGATATTGGGAGTCATGGAATATTGTTTGCATTTATTTTGCATATTGTTTGCAATATCCTACTTTAATAATAATAATAATAATTAATATTATATTAAAAAGTTTTTTCTATTTCTAAATAAATAGCCTACTGTAAATTAGGCCTACAACCATTAATGATTTATATATGAAATTAGAAATGAAATTCTTAATAATATTTGTAAAGGAAACAAATATAGGTCTTATATGTGCCGTTATATATATTTCAATTAATATGGAATATAAGTGCATGTTTTCACCAAAACTATGATAGATTTTTTTTTTAAATGTGTGATTGTGTAAAACAATATACTTTGCAAATAAAATAATGTTTTTTTTTTTCTCTCTCTCTAAAGAAATTGTTACCACCTCGTTTAGAGCATCATTATGGGCATTTTACGTTATAACTAATGTGGGTCAAACAATAGATCTGTGACAGAGAAACTACAGGTTTTGGGACACACTCGTCACTACATCGTTCTTTTCCCAAACGACACATTGTACTATGATATTTCTGCCGCGAGTTACGTTGTTGTTTGGGAAACCCAGCCCTGGTGCAGAGCCAGAGGAAGAAGCGTGCTGCGCTTGTGGAGCAGATAAGAAGCAAGAGAAACTTCTAGACCAGGGGAGAGTTTCCCAAACAACGACATATATCTGAATGAAGGGGTAATCTACTGTATTTTAGCCTAATTATTATTTCTAATGTTTACACACTGTGAAATAGGCTAATCCAATCTTAAAAAAACACACACACTAAATCATTTTTTGTGAATTGTTTTTATTCCAAGCTAAATAACATTTTAGAAAATGTTGCATATCAAGCTGTTGGTATCTCCTCGCGGTTGAAATTGGCTGTTATGCGAAAAAAAACAAAAACAAATATTAGCTCGCAGGCTAGTTGCTTTTTAGATTTAATTTAAGCCTATATTCAGCTGACAGCGCACACTCAGCCGCGATACAGAGAGAAAAAGTAAATAATAGATTCTTTAATGTAAACGACTAAGAAAAACTTCGGCTATATACTCGGGAGAGGACGTAATGAGATCTAGACTGGCTGTAAAATATATACACCAATAGTAATAGTTAATCAACGCATTTTATTTAAAAAAAATCTACTCATTTTAATATTGCGATTTTTACATTTTTTAGAGAATGTCTGTTTTTATTAACTTTTCTGTCATTTATTTCAAATTTGTCATTATTTTATTAATTTGATGATGTTAATATTTTACATAGGCTATTTTATATACACATCTAAAATCATTCAAATTAAGGTTGTGACGATGAGGAAATTTCCCCACCGGTTAATCGACATGTGACAACACCGGTAATACCGGTATCATAGTGGGGGTCGGGGTTTCCTCTTTTCTTTCTGCTTTTAAATAGCTTATAAATGCATATAATACTTTCACTTTCAGTTTTGCGGGAATTGCCAATTCGGCGTAAATTGTTTGAATGGACGAATGTGATGAATGTTAGAATGTTTTTAAAACGAATAAGAAAATAAAATAGCAAGATAAGTAATTAAATTGCACAAAGTTTAAATAAGATTAAACGAATGAACAAGAAACAAATATAAAAGAAAAGCTTTCAAAATTACATTACAAAAATGACAGGTTGACACAGTCTTTAAAAAAAAATAAAAAATAAAACATTGTAAATTGGCATTTATTAACAGTGAGGTTTACTTGTTCTTTGCGAGGAATCCTGGCCAATATGTTGACCATCTCTGGCTTAAGATGGGATCTTGTGGGGCTTACTATGTTCCCCATCGTGCTGAACACACCCTCAGATGAGCAGCTTGTTGCACGTAAAGATACTTTTTGGTTACATTTGCTAACAGGGGGAACATGTTTGGTTGTCTTTTGTTGTCCTACCTGACTTCAATAGAGTGGAGGAACTATGACGTCAATTTGTATGCAAAAACCCGGAAGCGAGTTAGCATTTTAGCACTTCCGGTTCCCTCGTCCCAAAGTCAATGGGTTTTTTGAATGGGGTTTCAGTAAAATCGCTCAAATAAGGTCCGTGGCTAACACCAACTCAATATACTTTCACGTTTTGTTCTACGACATAAAACACATCAGTTACAGCACACTCTTCAACTTTTAAATCGATTATGCTTCTTTAAAAAGACGGTTGCTATCAAGTTGCTAAATGAGACTACAGGCTGCGTCGGGGGCATTATACGTCATCGAGCTGATCTGGTCTGGAGCGCAGCTCGCTTGGGCGTTTGGATTAGTCTGTGATTGAAGTATTTTCAGAATAGTATTTTATAGTTTGTTGTATTATTCTAATTGAGAATTCAGATTGTGTGTAGATAATTCCTTCACATGTAAAGGCTGTCGAGACAGATTCATTTGTTGATCATTCATTTTAATTAAACGATAATATGAAGATACTGCTCAGTTTCTTTCCTGCTCTCAGTAATGCAAACGTGTGAATAAATGTGTAAAAATACATGCATGTTAACTGTCATTTTAACGTGATCAAGTGATTTCTCGTCTTTTTTTCTTCATCAACACATTTAACTCTGTCATAACTGCAATATTTACACTCCTCCATAAAACGTATAGCAGATGTGACTGTATTGGGCTGTTTTTCGCTGTACTTCGTGACACAAAAGGAATATTGAATGTTATTCTGTGTCCATGATGATGAAACCTGCAGGCATTTGATAGACTTGTTCCTCCTCACGCCGTCGTCTGTTAAGGTAAGCGGGCTGTGTGCACGCGAGCGATACACTTATTTAAATATGTCTCATAATAATACTATATAGGCACATTTATACACATTTTTTAAACTTTTAGAACAACCGCAAAGCAAAACATGTATTTCCCACGTAAAAACGATCCAAAAGGCACAAAGGTCTATGTGTGTTTGCGTATTTATTAGTTTATAATATATAGCGTGGATTACAATATAATATACTGAGAGATTAACTCTTTGTCATGGACGTTATTTCTAAAAATAAGCTTGATAAGTCGTCTGTAGTAGGGTGGGGCTGACGTCACTGACGAGCGCCCCGAGGGCGCTGTAGTCCGTTTATAGCCTTATGTTAGCTTTTTAAGTCTTGCGTTTGCATTTAAGATCCAAAAGTGCTCAATGTTATATTTTCGTGTGACAATTATCCGGCTGAACAAAACGTGTAAGTGTAATGAACAGTGTTTGAACACAGAGCGTATTATTCGCAATCTTCGAAAACCCTATGGGAAAATCCTATAGGGATTTTCACGAGGGAACCAGTTTTATGCTAGCAGCCGATTAGCCTACAAAGTGACGTCATAGTTCCTAGTTCCTCCACTCTATTTCTTAATGTATTATTTAGCCTATTGCATTATATATTAATAGCTTAGTCCTTATGAACAATCCGTTTATAATATAGCCTTATTAACGAATTTATAGGCTAGTGAAGAATAAACCGAATATGAAATATGATCCTTGCATAATGATCACAACTAAACAAGCTAGCACTCATTTTATATATAAACTTTAAATAAAAAAGAAAGAAATGTTAAGAAATTAAACATTGTGTAAAAAATCTAAAGACAGGCTAAATAAAAGTAATTTTATTTAACAGGCTAAAAAAATAATCAACATGTAAATGTATAAATATTTCGATAAGTATTGTTATGGAATATTTATAACTATATGATCTTGCTTTTTTTGGTTATATCCATACAAGCTTTGAGCTCTCTTACAAGCACAGTTGACAGGCGCAGGTGTCTTATGTCACTGTCAGTGGCGGATTACACACAGCATACCCTGGCAAGATGTTTTATTTGTTGCCGATTGGCGTGTTGTTCCTTTTTTAAAACACCTTTTGTTTTTAAAATCCCTCAAGGTAATGTTGTCTATCGAGTTATATAGTCTCCCTCGGAGATATTGTAGTTCAGTAACATGCTTCGCAGCATATAACCGTGAAGCTTAAATAGGCTGAGCATATTTTTATTAATTTTAAGACACATTAATACAAACTAGCCACCGTTTGATTTTTTTTCGTTTACGTATATTTTTATCAATCGAAAAATGCAATGAATAGTTTAATTTGGTTTTCATTTTATTAGAATTAATATAATTAATAGGCTACACAACTCCTATTGGCTCGAATTGCGTTTTGACAGATAAGGCGTGACTTTCTGGCTCAAAGATATTTGTGCCTGTTAATTTCAGCGCTGTATTTTGAAAGATTTCGCAAAGGCTTCAGCTGTTCTACCTGTCAGCTGGTACCAGCCTCAGTTTTGCGACTTGACCTGTGTGGCGTTTCGATGTCTGAATGATAGCGAGAGAGAGATGAGATCAGACCTCAGATTCGATGTGTTGCCGCACTTCACAGTTACTTTATAGCAATTTTTAATATTGGCTCACCTAAATTAACTTTTCATTTATTAAAAGCCGAAATATTTCCAGACAGATGAAGCAACTTTCGGTTTTTAAAGACAGCGGCCTCAGTGATAAAAGACGCGCGCACACAGGTTACATTCTTGTACGCATATTCATCTTTTATTTTTTTACATGAAATGCATAAAGTGCAAAAAAGAAGAGCTGAACTTCGGAAAAAGTGCTCACTTCAGTTGCCGTGATGATTGCTTTGTTTCTCTGCAGTTGGCTTGTCGATGGCGCGGCATTGCTACATCATTCTTGTTTTAATAAAAATAAGATATTTATTATTAAACACTGTGAGATGATGGTCGCGTGATTTTTAAAATGAGAGTATGCCTTGCATATTTATTCTCACGTGATAAATGAAATATGACGCATTACTATGTTCAGATTTTAATTATAAAGCATGCTCTGGCCTTAAGTAAATTATTACGAATTCTATTTTCCATTTAATTAAAATAAATATTTAATAAAAAAATAAATAAATAAAACGAATACTTAGAAAAAACAAATGTGAGGACGGTGTCACGGTAAAAACGTGATGTCACCGGTGTTGCGTCTTAAAACCGGTATCACCGTCAACACCGTCTATCGTGGCAAGCCTAATTTGCTTTTTTAACTTGTGAGAGAAAAGCGAATTTTACCTGTCAGTGGCTGCACATTGCTCCTAAATAGCATAAAGCATTTCTTTCTTTTGTAACATTCTTTTTTTTTTTTTTTACTTTAACCCATTAAAAGAAAAAGTGTCATAATAAATACAATTATTATTAAAAATGCAATTAAGTTTTGTCTGTCGCATAGTTAACTATGTGATGTGGGTAAATGGTGTTTCAATGCTGCAAGTCCTATATTTCAAACCTGCGGGAAGCACTGTAATTGATCGTTTTTTTTTCCCAATAAGGTGGTGTAATAAATACATTACAATTTTTAATTAAAAGTTATTCACATTAAATAATAATAATAAAAAACATTGGTTTAAAGAATGTTAAAAACGCAGGATTATGTTTTAAATAACTCCAAATCGAGGCATTCATTTTAGGCCTCTACAAACTACAAAACGTCAATGCAAATTAATGCAATACTATATGTAAAAACAAACTATTATATACTATAGTGGCCTATAAAAAATGGTCAATATTGCCTTATTTCTCGTCTCGCTCAGCACATGTGCATTGAATCGCAAGTGACAGATACAGAGGAAATTAATAAAAATAATATAGGCTAGATTTAAAATAATATAGCCCACCTAGCAGTTTTCTTTAAAATTATAATAGGCCTGTATATAAAAATGGACTGAAAATTCTTGTAGGCCTTTTGTGATGTTCAGTTATAAAAATGCTTATCTGTACATTTGTAAAACTGTCCTGTTTAGGCTATACTGCTTCTGCTTTTGAAAAGGAAAAAAATAGTCTGGGCTATACTTTGAATTAATCAAAAACAGTTATAGGTTCAGTTTGAAATTTAACTTGATAAACAGTTAATAATGGCACCTGATGTTCAAAGAAACATCAATGGGGCGTCGATTAGGGATGTTCGGTTCTGGGTTTTTTGGATGAGACTCTTAACTCCTAATTTTGGAGTCGGTGGAATACATATGCATTCACTTAAAATAGTGCAAGGATTAAATATGCTGTCTCATATCGCACTTTACACAATGCTACTACGTCAATTCCAACATTGTGTTGTTCTCTGGTCAGATAAAACCAGCAGTAAATCATTTCCAGCCAAAATAAAATAGTTATCAACCTAAACTTTTTTACAGCATATTTTAATTGTCTAGTTTAACTAGTTTAGTTTAACTTAGAAAATTACAATGCAATCTTGGAGACATAAAGTTAAAACATAATTTTAATATCAAAATGTTTAATGGAAAGATGAGTGGCAGTTCATTAACAAATAATCCCAACTGAGCCCAAACAATGTTAAAAACTATATAGAATAGTCTAATTATTTAGTATAGTCTAAGTATCTAAATACTTTACAGAGAGAATAAAATAATCTGTGGTTGTTCATTTCTTTGTTTATTGATCGGTTGAAGTGTCAAAAAATAAAGTAGCTAGCTTCTTCATTTGATTTAATGACCAATTAAATATTAAACCACATACATGAAATATTTAACTTAAATAATTCATTCATAAACAAACCTAAAATAATAAATAAAAGCAGTGTGACAGAGCAGTATATGCTTTAAGGCACAGTCTCTCTTATAAATGTGGTTTTCTTTAAAGTGTACTTTTAAATAGCTCATTAGTTTACTCTTAAATATTACTGTTTGTTTGTGCAATTTGTTAATTATTGTAATTTAATAAAGGTGTGTTAATGAGACGGCGGAAGAAAAGGAGTGACTCAGACCTAGTTTTTGAACATTTTACCTTGACTATATTTTTATTTAAAAATCCTCTTTTGGAAGTTTTTGCGTTCCCTCGCAGATGTTTTGCGTTCTCGCAAAACTGTTTTTCCACAAACACTTCCTGTTCACTTCATACATGTCAACCCTCCTGTTTTACCAGGATTCTCCCAAGCCTTCCGTTTTTGCTATGATTCTCCCATATTTCTCTTTCTTTCCATTAAAGCTGTGGGTCGATCATCGCTCTTCATATGCAACCTGTGAATTAGCGAATGCATGTATACGGATGTGCTAGGTATGATAAACTGATCCCAGATCAGCTTCTATACACACCATTTAAAGCGACACCTCTGTTATCAAACAAGTGATGAGCAGCAAATGAATCTCTCATTTTCTTTTATTTCATATCAGAGGTGTCAATTTAAGAATGCACAGATCTATAATGAAAGTATTCCATTACTTAAGTAACTGTTTGTGCTCATTTAAGAGAAAATGAGTTGTGTTTAAAATAAAACACACAGGACGAACATGTTTACATATTGTTAAGTATATTTGTCTGTTTAAACACAGATCTGAATCCTGCACTTTAGCTCCTCTTTAAATGGCATGTACAGAAGTTGATCTGGGATCAGTTTATCATTCCCTGATTCAGAGGTTGCATATGAAGGGCGATGATCAACCCACAGCTTTTAATGGAAAGAAAGTAAATGCAGACATTTTTATATTTGTTTCAGAATGCTTTCAAAAATAAAAATATATGAGAAATATGGGAAAATACTTAACAATAGTATGATAGAGGGATAGAATGGTAAAATACAGGAGGGTTGACAGGTATGAAGTGAACAGGAAGTGTGGATAACGCAAAACATCTTTGTGAGGGAACAAAAACTTAAATATATATATATATATATATATTCCTATCACTGTTTTTTTTCTACCATCCTTTTTTTTTCTCCCACTCAGTTTTTTTTTCTTCCACCCAATTTTTTTCTTCACCATCACGTCCCTTCCGAGTCTCCGTACTAATGCCTTAAAATGTAACTTAATAAATTTTTTTTAATGACATTTGATTGTAACATTTAACTTTTTCCTAACACTGATTTTGGTTGGTTAAGGTTTTGTGAAGCGTGATTCAGTAATGCTGATTTTACTATATTTATTTACCGGTTATAGAATAGTCTAACCGTGGATTAGCTTGCATGTATGGGCATAGTTTGACGTCTTTACCTAAAACTTTAAACCTTTATAGGCCTATTATAGGCCCATATAAGGATAATAATATTTGATATAAAGCACTCGTTTGGCAATGAACCATGATCTGTCTGCGTTGATAAATGGTATAAAATCAATAATAGCAAAACTGCATATCATTATTACTATAAAAAAGTATATTACTGCCTTGAGTCAGTAACTTAGGCAGTAATGCAAAGTAATAATTAATGTGAATAAATAGCCTAAATGAAAGGAACAAGAGGGACCAAAATTAGTCATGGGATTAAAATGCCTCCTCAGTTATGATATCCTGGCGCCGGGCCTGCTACCCTCGCAAGTATATTATAAACATACGGGAAGTAGGGCTATGCAATTAATCGAAAATTCGATTTTGATTATGGCTTCAAACGAATATGAAAATCATTAATCGAGATAAAACGATTGTTGCATCATATATCGTCCTCTTTTCAGTTGTACACATTTGTTGCTCTGCAAAGCTCAGTTTCACGTGAATATTACTAAAAGCATGCATTGTAATTTTGCAGCACGGCATGTGCATCATTCATTGATGTACATTCGAATCATTCATGTTTTAAAAGCATGAATGAGACCGCATGGTTTGTGTATGCGGCACACACATATTCGCACACTGTGTGCTCAGAGCAAAGCACACACATCTAAAGTTATCTTAATGTGAGCATTTTAATGGTCAAATAGGTATCAAAACGCGATGTTCAGTGATTATTCATATTAACTCTCATTTAAGTAATAAACAAACTAGTTGAGAATCAAAAGACATGTGAAAGAGAAACCATAAATCAGAACCGTACTGCTCTTAAAGTGAAAGTGCGTGATATTCCTGCTGCCGACTGTTTTTACCATTAATCAAACAACAAAAGAAGACAATCCCTCACTGTTCTTGTCTGAAGGACTTTAGTAGCTATAATCAAAGTTTTTTTTTTTTTACAGTGAAGATGCTTAAAGCACAGTTTGTTTCATATTTTTATTCTATTGTACATATTTCCCTTTCCTTTGCAGGGAGGAAAATAAATGAATACAGTTGAAATCTAAATTATTAGCCCTACTTTCCCCCCCCAATTTCTGATTAATGGAAAGAAGATTTTTTTTAACCCATTTCTAAACATAATAGTTTTAATAACTAATTTTTTATAACTGATTTCATTCATCTTTGTTATGATGACAGCACATATTTTACTAGATATTTTTCAAAATACAAGCATTCAGATTAAAGTACGATTCAAAGGCTTAATTAGGATAATTGGGCAAGTCATTGTATACCAGTAATTTCTTCTGCTGACCATCAAAAACTATTTTGCTTAAGGGAGCTATTAATATTGACCATAAAATAGATTTCAAAATATTTAAACCTGCTTTTATTTTAGCTGAAATAAAACAAATAAGACTTCCTCCAAAGGAAAAAATATTATAGGAAATACTGTGAAAAATTCCTGAATCTGTTAAACATCATTTGGGAAATATTTATAAAAAATAATAATAATAATTTCACAGGAGCCCTAATAATTTTGACTTGAACTGATAATCATTTTGAATAATTGTGATTAAAATAATGACCAAAAAAATCGTGATTATGATTTTTCCCATAATAGAGCAGCCCTAGCGGGAAGCACTGTAATTGATAAAAAAATAAGGTGTGTATTAAGGACATTTCAGTATTTATTAAGTGTTGTCCACAATAAATAATAATCATATTAATAAAAACACTGATTTAAAAAGTATTTTGTGACACCTACATCTATCATTACAAACACAGGTTTGTTTTAAAATAATAACTCTGTACCAAAGCGTTTATTTTAGGCCTGTATAAACTATAAAACATCTCTCCAAATTAATGCAATGCAATATAAAAAACAAAATTCAATATTTTGTCAATATTGCCTTGTCTCTCAGCGCACAGGCACACGCACTGAACTTCAAGTAACAGACAGAAAAAATAATTTAAAATAATGTAGCACACCTTGCAGCTTTCTTTAAAATTATGATAGGCCTGTATATAAAAATAGCGCCAGACCGTTTCTCAGTATTTCGCTGGTAATGTTTTTAAATAAATAATTAGGCCTACTTAAATATTAATTTGCTATTAATGTACAGTAATTGAGACAAAATAACATAATAGTAAAATATAAATATAATAAAAGTAAAATAAGAGTAATAATAAGAAAAAAATAAGATTTTTAATAGGTAAAAGTAAGAGTAAAATATAATCAACAAAATGTAAATTAAAACTGTGAATTAATAGGTAAATAAAAAGCTTATTTATTGACCATCTTAGTCCTATCACTTTAAAATAACAAACACTGTTTATCACTCTACGACGCAATAGTTTTTATTCATAACAATTTGCTTTTGTATGTTATTATTAGCAGTAATAATTATTATATCCATATTTATATTTGTTTTATTAAAAAAAAGCTTAGATTTGCCCACCTGCAGGTTTTAGACCATATGCGGGCAACATGTTTTTTAGGATATAACTCAGGTTTATGACAACACTTAGTTATTATTGTTCATTTATTCATTTGCTGAAAATTAGAACTGCATTTAGAAATAGTTTTGAAACAAATACTTGCGCTTAACAAACGCAACTAATTATTATTATTAGGCTAACTGATGTCTGTGCGTAAAGATTTTCCTATCCACCAAGAGCGAAAGTGAAAGTAGATCATTTATCTCTCATTCTCGCGCGGTAGATGCTCTGTTTAACAGTTTTCTGTTAAAAATAACTGTTAACTGTTTGCTTGTGAAATGCTCAGTTTTTCCACTTAAACTTACTTTACGTCATGTAAATAGCAAATGCGCTTATGGCACGATGCAAGGCTATTAAAGGGAATGGGAGATGAGACTCTGATTGGTTTATTCTCAAAATACACCTATAACTCATTAAGAAAATAAACTCAACCCTTTAGATCATGCTTAAAATTTGCTTAAAATAAAAAAGGCCTAAAATGCACATTATTTTTAAAGTAATTTTAGTTACTTAGTTTCTTCCTGCATTGTTATTGACAGAAATTCTTAACATCACCACCATCACTGTCTGGCTTCCTGGATTTCTGTCAAGATTCACCTGTTATTTCCTGAAGGGAAAAAGTGAGAGAGACATTATTATTCACTTATTTAAATTATTTAATTATTTTAATTATTATTAGTTTATTTTCTTAATAAATTAAAACGTGCACTCACTGACTTCCATGTTATTATTTTTCCTACTATTGGACTTTTCTACTTTACAAGTTTATTTTTTCTGTTAAACGAAAAACAAGGTATTTTGATGGAAGAAGAAAACCTGCAATCATTGACTTCCAAAATAAAAACACCAAAAATATGGAAGTCAATGAGTACAGGTTTTCATCTTCCATCTTCTTTTGTGTTTAACAGAAAAAATAAACCCATAAAGGGTGTGCAAATGATGACACATTTGTCATTTTTGGGTATGAGCCAGTCACAGAGTTGTTTTCTACAGAGGTTTGTTAATTCTTGACAAAAGAATTAACAAACCTCTGTAAAAAACAACTCTGTGTTGGTCAAAGCGACTGGCTCATGGAGGTACTGAAACAGAAAAGCAAAGATAAAGAAAATTCAACATTCGTTTACTTACTTTTAAAGTCTCGCATAACAAACCATGCCCTCATAAACCATGAAGAAACACATGTTATAATAGTCTACTGCTAGCACCATGTAAACCTACACATACTGTGTCCTCATAAACCATGAAGAAACACAGATTGAAGGAAGTGAAGGATGAGCAAATGATGACAAAATTGTCATTTTTGGGTGAACTATCCTTTTAAGGAGTGTCAAAATAGCATTACAAAAGAATTAACAAACCTCTGTAGAAGACAGCTCTGTTTGTGTTTGTCAAAGTGACTGACTTATAGAGGTGCTGAAAGAGAGAAGTAAAGAAAGATGAAGAAAACATGAAATTCACTTACTGAAAGCTTTAAGTCTTGCAAAACCAATCATGTCCTCATAAACCATGAAGAAACACACACGTTATAAAATAACAGTCTACTGGTAACATTGTAAACCTACACATACTGTGTCCTCATGAACCATGAAGAAACACACAGATTTAATAAAACAATAGTCTACTGCTAAGTCACATCCAATAGACATACTTGGTCCTCATAAACCATGAATAAACACACAGGACTGCTAACCTGCATTTAGCAGAAATAGGAAACTGTTACTTTAGCACTTAAAAGGATGGTTCATCCAAAAATGAAAATGTACTTGCTATTAATATACCCCAAAGCATTCCAACCCTTTAAGGGTTTATTTCTTCTGATAAACAACAAAAACAAGATATTTTGATGGAAGAAGAAAACCTGCAATCATTGACTTTCATAATAGAAAACACAAAAAATATGAAAGTCAATGGTTACAGGTTTCCATCTTCTTTTGTGTTTAACAGAAAAATAAACCCATAAAGATTTAAAACAAGTAAAGGGTGAGCAAATGATGACACAATTGTCGTTTTTGGGTGTACTCCTTTACTCTGCCCTCATAAACCATGAAGAAACATGTTATAATAGTCTACTGCTAGCACTATGTAAACCATTGTAAACCTACACATACTGTGTCCTCATATACCATGAAGAAACACACAGATTTAATAAAACAACAACCTACTGCTAAGTCACATCCAATAGACATACTTAGTTCTCATAAACCATGACTAAACATACAGGACTGCTAACCTGCATTTAGTAAAAATAGGAAACTGTCAATTTTGCACTTAAAGTGATGGTTCACCCAAAAATTAACATTTACTTACTATTAATTTACCCTCAAGTGTTCCAAACTTTTATGGGTTTATTTCTTCTGTTAAACACAAAAGATACTTTGAAAACTGATGAAAACCTGTAACCATTGACTTTCATATTATTGGTATTTTCTATTATGGAAATCTATGGTTACAGGTTTCCATCTTTTTTTTAAAAAGTATTTTCTTTTGTCTTTAACAGAAGAATTAAACCCATAAGGTTTAGAACAAGTAAAGGATGAGCAAATGATGAAACAATTGTCATTTTTGGGTAAACTATCCCTTTAACGACTGTCAAAATAGCTTGACAAAAAATTAACAAACCTCTGTAGAAGACAGCTCTGTTTGTGTTTGTCAAAGTGACGAGCTCATTGAGATACTGAAAGAAAGAAGCACAGAAAGATTAAGAAGCAGGGCTCGAAATTGCGACCATTTTGGTCGCATATGCGCCCGAAAATTAATCTATGCGACCTCATAATATATTTGGGCGCATTAGTGCGACTGCAGATAATGGTTGTAGTGCGACCTGTTTTGGTTTTTTCTAAAAACATGCTGAATCGCTCTTCCCTGCCTCTATATTGGTTCATATTAGCTGTCATTCACTCAAGGTATTGCGCTGTCAGATGACAGGGAAGGAGCTTTTATGACCACAGGAAATGCAAACGGCTGAAGAGTAAAAACTTAAAGCTCACAAGTTTGAAAACCCCACCTAAGTTGAGGCGCAGATGAAAGCGATCATGACACGTCACGTGGTGAATAATGATCCGCCAGCTGTGATCAATCGAGTACGCGCTTCTTGGAGAAGGTGCCCGAATCTCCATGCGTCGCTTTCACTGCGTGTTCAGCGCAAATGTCCGCTGAAAGTCAAATCTAATACTGTACATATCATCGCCAAAGAAGCTCGCCTTTACTAAGTTTACACTGAAACTGCGGCTCATAACAAAGACCGGATTTGCGCCGATGGTTAGCGCAAGAATCTTGCGCTGCCTACTTATTAATTGGGTCGGCTGACTCGCCTGCTTTTCCACAAACACAGAAAAATGAAGATCATCTCAGACTGAACCTTTAAATTGACACAAACTGAAACCAAAACTTTAAAAGAGTGATAGAAGCGAGACTTTACTTTCTTTCTTTTGTCTATTCTTTTTTAAGGTATATATTATTTTTTTATTTATTTACTGATGACTGCTTTGCAGCTTTCATCATTGAATTGAATGATTTATTATAATCTTTTGTTTGTTTTGTAGCAGAAATATTATTTATTAAATTGACATGCATATAAAAACAGCAGTACAAAATTAATATTTCTTACTGCAATGCTTCATTTTTGTTTGATGCAAACTATACAATTATTTTTCATAAAGTAACAGACTTTTAATAGCAGATAACCTACATTCATGCACATTCAAGGCAGTATCATAATGAGAAATGGAATTCATTGTTACTATTATTGTCATTTTCATCATCATTAATATTCTATGGCCTAATTATTAGACATTCATTTTGGAATTATTGCACACAAATATCAATGTCTTCGCAGCATTAGTTAGATAGTTGTTTCTGGTTTTTGTTAGTCCTATTAATGTTGTTTTAAAATACAATAAATCCCTTAAAAAACAATTTGCAGCGGTGCTCATTCATTTTTGGTGGGTGCTCCTAAATTTTTTCTGGTGCTCCTAAAAATTTTTTGGTGCTCCTAAATATTTGAAGTTGGGAGCACCGGTGCTACCAAGTAAAAAAGTTAATTTCGAGCCCTGAGAAGACATGTCATTGGCTTAATGAAAGCTTTATGTCTCGCAAACCAATCATGTCCTTATAAACCATGAAGAAACACACAGATTTAATAAAACAATAGCCTGCTGGTAAGTCACATCCAATAGACATACTTGGTCCTCATAAACCATGACTAAACTCAAAGGACTGCTAACCTGCATTTAGTAAAAATAGGAAACTGTCATTTTAGCACTTAAAGTGATGGTTCACCCAAAAATTTCCTTACTATGAATTTACCCTCAAGTGTTCCAAACCTTTAAGGGTTTATTTCTTCTGATAAAAAACAAAACAAGATATTTTGATTGAAGAAGAAAACCTGCAATCATTGACTTCCACAATAGAAAACACAAAAAATATGGAAGTCAATGGTTACAGGTTTCCACCTTATTTCAAAGTATCTTCTTTTGTGTTTAACAGAAAAAATAAACCCATAAAAATTTAAAACAAGCAAATGGTGAGCAAATGATGACACAATTGTACTTTTGGGTGAACTAGCCCTTTAAGGAGCGTCAAAATAGCTTGACAAAATAATTAACAAACCTCTGTAGAAGACAACTCTGTTTGTGTTTGACAAAGCGACTGGCTTATGGAGGTGCTGAAGGAGAGAAGTAAAGAAAGATGAAGAAAACATGACATTCGCTTACTGAAAGCTTTAAGTCTCACAAAACCAATCATGTCCTCATAAACCATGAAGAAACAAACGTTATGAAATAAGTCTACTGGTAACATTGTAAACCTACACATACTGTGTCCTCATGAACCATGAAGAAACACACAGATTTAATAAAACAATAGTCTACTGCTAAGTCACATTCAATAGACATACTTGGTCCTCGTAAACCATGACTAAACACACAGGACTGCTACACTGCATTTAGCAGAAATAGGAAACTGTAATTTTAGCACTTGAAGGGACTTTTTAAGTCACGCATAACAAACCATGCCCTTATAAACCATGAAGAAACAAGTTATAAGTCAACTGCTAGCACTATGTAAACTTACACATACTGTGTCCTCATAAACCATGAGTAAACACACAGATTTAATAAAACAATAGCCTGTTGCTAACTCACATCCAATAGACATACTTGGTCCTCATAAACCCTGACTAAACACACAGGACTGCTAAATTGCATTTAGTAAAAATAGGAAACTGTCATTTTAACACTCAGAGAGATTGATCACCCAAAAATGAACATTTACTCACTATTAATTTACCCTCAAGTGTTCCAAACCTACAAACAAACTAGATATTTTGACAGAAGAAGAAAACCTGCAATCAATGACTTCCATAATAGAAATCAAAAATAATATGAAAGTCAATGGTTAGAGGTATCCATCTTTTTTCAAAGTATCTTATTTGTTTTGTCAAACAGAAAAAAAGAAACCCATAAAGGTTTGGAACACTTGAGGGTAAATTAATGGTGAGTAAATGTTAATTTTTGGGTGAATCATCCCTTTAAGTGCTAAAATTACAGTTTCCTATTTCTGCTAAATGCAGTGTAGCAGTCCTGTGTGTTTAGTCATGGTTTATGAGGACCAAGTATGACTATTGGATGTGACTTAGCAGTACAATGTTTTTTTTATTAAATCTGTGTTTCTTCATGGTTTATGAGGACACAGTATGTGTAGTTTTACAATGTTAACAGAAGACTGTTGTTTTATAATGTGTGCTTCTTCATGGTTTATGAGGACATGATTGGTTTAAAGTACCAAAATAGCTTGACAAAACAATTACAAAAACCTCTGTAGAAGACAAGTCTTTGTGTTTGTCAAAGTGACAGGCTCATATAGGTACTAAAAGCGAGAAGCAAAGAAAGATGAAGAAAACTACTGAAAGCTTTAAGGCTCGCATAACCAATCATGTCCTCATGAACCCTGAAGAAATACACAGATTTAATAAAACAATAGTCTACTGCTAAGTCACATCTAATAGACATACTTGGTCCTTATAAACCATGACTAAACACGCAGGACTGCTACACTGCATTTAGCAGTGATAGGAAACTGTTATTTTAGCACTTAAAGGGGTAGTTCATCCAAAAATTAACATTTACTCTATTAATTTACCCTCACGTGTTCCAAACCTTTATGGGTTTATTTCTTCTATTAAACACAAAAGATACTTTGAAAACCAATGAATATTGACTTTCATATTATTTGTGTTTTCTACTATGGAAGTCTATGGTTACAGGTTTACATCTTTTTTTAAAGTACTTTCTTTTGTCTTTAACAGAAGAAATAACCCAAAATGGTTTGAAACAAGTAAAATGTAAGCAAATAATGACACATTTGTACCGTTTGGGTGAACTATCCATTTAGGGAGTGTCAAAATAGCATTACAAAAGAATTAACAAACCTCTGTAGAAGACAACTCTGTTTGTGTTTGTCAAAGTGACGGACTCATGAAGGTACTGAAAGAGAGAAGCAAAGATAAAGAAAATTTACCATTCGTTTACTTACTGTTTTAAGTTTTGCACAACAAACCATGCCCTCATAAACCATGAAGAAACACACGTTATAATAGTCTACTGCTAGCACCATGTAAAACTACACATACTGTGTCCTCATAAACCATGAAGAAACACGCAGTTTCCATAAAACAACATCCTACTGCTAAGTCACATTAAATAGACATACTGTGTCTTCATAAACCATGACTAAACACACAGGACCGCTACATTGCATTTAGCTGAAAAAGGAAACTGTAATTTTAGCATTTAAAGGGATGGTTCACTCAAAAATGAACATTTACTCACTATGAATTTACCCTCAAGTGTTCCAAACTTTTATATGCTTATTTCTTCTGATAAACAACAAAAACAAGATATTATGATGGAAGAAGAAAACCTGCAATCAATAGCCCCTTTCACACATACAGACCTTTCCGGAAAATTGCCGGCAATTTTCCGGAAAGGTTGTATGTGTGAACAGGTCCTTTTTGAAAATACCGGTAAATTCGTTCTGGCTATTTTCCGGAAAGAGAAGTTGTAACATTACCGGCAATGTGCCGGAATGCTGCGCTGTGTGAATGCAAAAGGAAGATTCCCGTAATAAGCGCGTGCACGTCTAGAACGTGCTGACGTGAGACGTCTGCTTTAGCCAATCACAACAGTCAGACGCATTTACGTCCGCGCGGTTTGTGAGGATAAAAGCCTTTGAATATTTTTCCAGACACATTTAGCTGCTAGAAGTTAGTCAGATCACGTTTATATGTTCTTCTTAATGATAACTGTGTAAATAATCATCGATGAGATGCTTATGATAAGCCGTTGTTTGTTTACCTTCAAGCTTTGCACATGCACATATTATGAACATCTCGACATGCGAAAGTGATCCTGCGAAAGTTGTTCACAATATTGATCATCCACAGAGTTTGTAATTTAGTCAAATGTTTACAAATACAAGCGCAGCCGTTTAAAGCTCATTTGTGGTGAATGTTGTCAGAATTTACCGGTATTTTGGAATGGATGTGTGAATGCTCTTTTCCGGAAAATTTCCGTAACGTCCTCGCCTGTGTGAACAGCGCTTTTTTGAATATACCGGTAAAGTCTTTCCGGAAATTTTCCAGATATTTACCGGTATCACTGTGTGAAAGGGGCTAATGACTTCCATAATAGAAAACACAAATAATATGGAAGTCAATGGTTACAAGTTTCCATCTTTTTTCAAAGTATCTTCTTTTGTGTTCAACAGAAAAAATAAACCCATAAAGATTTAAAACAAGTAAAGGGTGAGCAAATGATGACACAATTGTACTGTTTGGGTGAACTATCCCTTTAAGGAGTGTCAAAATAGCATTACAAAAGAATTAACTAACCTCTGTAGAAGACAGCTTTGTTTGTGTTTGACAAAGTGACTGGGTCATGGAGGTACTGAAAGAGAGAAGCAAAGAAAGATGAAGGAAACATGACATTCGCTTACTGAAAGCTTTAAGTCTCACAAAACCAATCATGTCCTCATAAACCATGACTAAACACACAGGATTGCTACACTGCATTTAGTCTAATTAAGAAACTGTCATTTTAGCACTTAAAGGGATGGTTCACCCAAAAATGAACATTTACTTACTATGAATTACAGGTTTACATCTTTTTAAAAGTATTTTGTTTTGTCTTTAACAGAACAAATAAAGAAACAAGTAAAGGGTAGGCAAATGAGGACACAATTGTACTGTTGGGTGAACTATCCCTTTAAGGAGTGTCAAAATAACATGACAAAAGAATAAACAAACCTCTGTAGAAAACAACTCTGTGTTGGTCAAAGTGACGGGCTTAGGGAGGTACTGAAAAAGAGAAGCAAAGATGAGATTTTTTTAACATTGTTAAATTACTTTAAGTCACGCATAACAAATCATGCCCTTACAAATTACGAAGAAACACACGTTATAATTGTCTACTGCTAGCACTATGTCAACCTACACATACTGTGTCCTTATGAACCATGAAGAAACACACAGATTTAATAAAACAATAGTCTACTGCTAAGTCACATCTAATAGACATACTTGGTCCTCATAAACCATGACTAAACACACAGGACTGCTAACCTGCATTTAGCAGAAATAGGAAACTGTCATTTTAGCACTTAAAGGGATGGTTCACCTAAAAATTAACATTTACTCACTATTAATTTACCCTCGAGTGTTCCAAACCTTTAAGGGTTTATTTCTTTTGTTAAAAACAAAACATACTTTGAAAAACGATGGAAACCTGTAACCATTGACTTTTATATTACTTGTTTTTTACTACTATGGAAGTCAATGGTTAGAGGTTTCTATCTTATTTCAAAGTATCTTATTTGTTTTGTTAAACAGAAAAAAGAAAACCATAAAGGTTTGGAACACTTGAGGGTAAACTAATAGTGAGTAAATGTTCATTTTTGGGTAAAACTATCCTTTCAAGAAGTATCAAAATAGCTTGACAAAAGAATTAACAAACCTCTGTAGAAGACAACTCTGTGTTTGTCAAAGCGACTGGCTTATGGAGGTGCTGAAAAAGAAAAGTAAAGAAAGATGAAGAAAACATGAGATTCGCTTACTGAAAGCTTTAAGTCTTGTTTAACCAATCATGTCCTCATAAACCATGAAGAAACACACACGTTATAAAACAATAGTCTACTGCTAACATTGCATTCTACATACAGTGTCCTCATAAACCATGAGTAAACACACAGATTTATTAAAACAATATCCTACTGCTAAGTCACATCCAATAGACATACTTGGTCCTCATAAACCATGACAAAACACACAGGACTGCTACACTGCATTTAGCAGAAATATGAAACTGTTATTTTAGCACTTAAAGGGATGATTCACCCAAAAACGAACATTTACTCACTAACAATTTACCCTCAAGGGTTCCAAACCTTTACGTGTTTATTTCTTCTGATAAAAAACAAAAACAAGACATTTGGTGGAAGAAAATCTGCAATCATTGACTTTCATGGTAGAAAACAAGAAAAGATGGAAACCTGTAATCATTCACTCCCATATTATTTGTAAGTATTTTCTTTTGTCTTTAACAGAATAAATAACCCCAAAAAGGTTTGAGACAATTAAAGGGTGAGCAAATGATGACACAATTGTACTTTTTGGGAGAACTATCCTTTTAAAAAGTGTCAAAATAGTTTGACAAAATAATTAACAAACCTCTCAAAGTGACGAGCTCATAGAGGTACTGAAAGAGAGAAACAAAGATAAAGAAAATGTAACATTTGTTTACTAACTGTTTGAAGTCTCGCATAACAAAAAATGCCCTCATAAACCATGAAGAAACACATGTTATAATAGTCTACTGCTAGCACCATGTAAACCTACACATACTGTGTCCTCATAAACCATGAGTAAACACACAGATTTATTAAAACAATATCCTACTGCTAAGTCACATCTAATAGACATACTTGGTCCTCATAAACCATGACTAATCACACAGGACTGCTACACTGCATTTAGCAGAAATATGTAACTGTCATTTTAGCACTTAAAGGGATGATTCACACAAAAATTAACATTTACTCACTATTAATTTACCCTCAAGTGTTCCAAACCTTTAAGGGTTTCTTTTTTCTGTTAAACACAAAAGAAGATACTTTGAAAAACGATGGAAACCTGTAACCATTGACTTTCATATTATTTGTGTTTTCTATTATGTAAGTCAATGGATACATGTTTCCATCTTTTTTCAAAGTATCTCATTTGTTTTATTAAACAGAAAAAAAGAAACCCATAAAGGTTTGAAACACTTGAGGGTAAATTAATAGTGAGTAAATGTTCATTTTTGGGTGAACTATGCCTTTAAGGAGTGTCAAAATAGCTTGACAAAAGAATTAACAAACCTCTGTAGAAAACAACTCTGTTTGTGTTTGTCCAAGCGACGGGCTCATGGAGGTACCGAAAGAGAGAAGCAAAGAAAGATGAAGAAAACATGACATTCACTTACTGAAAGCTTCAAGTCTTCCATAACCAATCATGTCCTCATAAACTATGAGTAAACACACATATTTGATATAACAATAGCTTGCTGCTAACTCACATAAAATAGACATACTTGGTCCTCATAAACCATGACTAAACACACAGGACTGCTACGTTGAATGTAGTAGAAATATGAAACTGTCATTTTAGCACTTAAAGGGATGATTCACACAAAAATTTATATTTACTCACTATTAATTTACCCTCAAGTGTTCCAAACCTTTAAGGGTTTATTACTTCTGTTAAACAACAAAAACAAGATATTTTGATGGAAGAAGAAAACCTGCAATCATTGACTTCCACAACAGAAAACACAAATAATATGGAAGTCTATGGTTACAGGTTTCCATATTTTTTCTAAGTATCTTCTTTTGTCTTTAACAGAAGAAATATCCCAATAATGGTTTGAGACAAGTAAAGGGGGATCAAATAATGAGACAATTGCACTTTTTGGATGAACTATCCCTTTAAGGAGTGTCAAATTAGCATGACAAAATAATTAACAAACCTCTGTAGAAGACAGCTCTGTTTGTGTTGGTTAAAGCCACAGGCTCATGGAGGCGCTGAAAGAGAGAAGCAAAGAAAGATGAAGAAAACATTAAAAGCTTTAAGTCTCGCATAACAAACCATGTCCTCATAAACCATGAATAAACAGATTTAACAAAACAATAGCCTACTGCTAAGTCACATTCAGTAGACATACTTGGTCCTCATAAACCATGAGCAAACACACAGATATTAAAACAATAGCCTATTGATAGGTCAGCAAACTTGACATTGTTTCTCTTGATATCTCAATATTGTAAGCTATAAAAAAAAAGCTTTAAATATTAGTAATATTTGTTATTTCTCAAATGTGGTAAAAAACAATATTATTATAATATGTAGGCCTAGTAATGGTTAAAATGCTCAATTTTGCATAGATCTGGCATGTTAAACTTTAAATTGGTCTTTAATGCACAGGACAGAGATGACATCAGAATACAAATTCAAAATTCTGAAGATGAGTGTTAGATGTATGCTTGCACTCTCTTATGGTCCACATGCAAATAGATCATTTTCACTGGTATAACCAGGCATTTGTCATCATCAGATTTCAACTTGCATTATTTTCATCATTTAACAACAGTAGTTTATACTGCAACTGTGTAAACGTTTAATCTTACACAGGGCTCGAAATTAACTTTTTTACTTGGTAGCACCGGTGCTCCCAACTTCAAAAATTGAGGAGCACCAGAAAAAATTTAAGAGCACCACAAAAAATTTAGAGATGACATTGATATTTGTGTGCAATAATTCCAAAATGTGTATGTATTAAAATTCTAGAATATTAATGATGATGAAAATGACAATAATAGTAACAATGAATTACATTTGTCATTATCATGCTGCCTTGAATGTGCTTGAATGCAAGTTATCTGCTATAAAAAGTCTGTTACTTTCTGAAAAATAAATGTATAGTTTGCATCAAACAAAAATGAAGCATTGCAGTAAGAAATATTTATTTTGTACTGCTAAACAGCATATATATGCATGTCAGTTTAATAAATAATATTTCAGCTGCAAAACAAACAAAAGATTATAATAAAATATTAAATTCAAGGCTGAAAGCTGCAAAACAGTCATCAGTAACTAAATAAAAAAAATATATACATCTCATGAAAGAATAGGCAAAAGAAAGTAAATAAAGTCTCACTTCTATCACTATTTAAAAGTTTTGGTTTCAGTTTGTGTCAATTTAAATGTTCAGTCTGAGCTGATCTTCATTTTTCTGTGTTTGTGGAAAAGCAGGCGAGTCAGCCGACCCAATTTATGAGCAGGTTGAACACCGGCGCAATACCGCTGTTTGTTATGAGACGCAGTTTCAGTGTAAACTTAGTAAAGGCGAGCTTCTTTGGCGATGATACAGTATTAGATTTGACTTTTAGCGGACATTTGCGCTGAACACGCAGTGAATGCAACGCATGGAGATTCGACCACCTTCTCCGAAAAGCACGTACTCGATTGATCTCAGCTGGCGGATCAATATTCACCACGTGTCATGATCGCTCTCATCTGCGCCTCAACTTTAGGTGGGGTTTGCACTTTGCAAACCTGTGTGCTTTACGTTTTCACACTTTAGCCGTTTGCATTTCCCGTGGACATAAAAGCTCCCTCCCTGTCATCTAACAGTGGATAGCCTTGAGTGATTGACAGCTAATATGAACCAATATAGCGGCAGGGAAGAGCGATTCAGCACGTTTTAAAAAAAAAATCAAAACAGGTCGCACTAATGCGCCCAAATATATTATGAGGTCGCATCGATTAATTTTCGGGCGCATATGCGACCAAAATGGTCGCAATTTCGAGCCCTGTTACACATAATACTCACCGTGTGAATAGAGGCTAATCTAAAGAAAAAACTTTGAATTGTTATATTGCGATTCTCAATATAATAATGTATCGCTACACCCATATTAAATGTATTATTATATAAAAATAACTGCACAGATACAGGAACAATAAGAAAATATCTCTTCAGATCAACATTTAAAAGACAATTATATAGACAAACCTCTTTGAAGCTCACTCTGTTCAGAATTCAAAGATAATGGCTCATGAGGAGACTGAAAAACATAATCAAAACACAGAAAATAAAGCTAAAACAACTCAAGTGTGTGCTAAACAGACATTATTAAACATTATATTTAATACTACATACGGTTCAAAATATGCCAATTTTTAAAATAAAATCCAATATACCCTACCTTTGCTTTTTCATGTTTGTTACAGGAGAGAAGGTCAACTCCTCCACATGACACACTCTAAAATTACAATTGTATGTTGTGATATCGTGCAGAACAATGTTTTAAAATTAAACACAAGGTACTTTTTTTTATACAAGATTAAAATTGTAACTCTGCCAAATAAAAACAGTTCTGTCAACACATGAACACTGACTCCACAGAGTATGCATCACAAACTTTTCTGGACAGTGAAAACTGATACAGAAGAAACTAAATCATTGAAAAAATTCATTATGTTGGTTTAATAGTGCACAAAAAGTACACTGTACAGGAAACTGGCCCAAAACAATTATCTAATACTTTACTATTTGATAGTGTCAGGCCCGGATTAAGAACTCAAGAGGTCTGTATTAAAAAAAATAAGAATAGAATACATTTTTTTCAAAACAAATCTATAATATATTGCCCACATTTTTTAAATAAATTATATATATATATATAGTCTACAAAGATTTAACTTATTTTTTAAGAAAATGAAAATTTTCTTATGAAAATGAAAATTGATGGTATAAGTACACTTGTTCAAGTTAACTGAAGCAGTACTAAAATATATATTTTAAAAGGTATTTATTACTATTCTCCACTGTGCTTTGCGAGAGCGCTTACTGAACAGCACGTTCGTTGACATAAGACTGCCCAGGCACGAATGCAATGTGAGTGCAGGCCGTAGGGGGAGACGGAAGGGGGGAAAAGCATGCTTCAGCCTGGTTCATGGCAACTGTACAGTGCGAGTACGCCCTCAGACACACGATGAATCCAGTCTGCACTGCCATTAGCATCCTCCACCTGGTTAATGCTAGCTTGCACATAACATTACCATAACGTCTTCTATACTCTCATTCTCCTCATCATGGGTCTGTTTGAAGGAGTGAATACATGAAACATGCCTCAATAAAGATGCACCCTCTCCTCTTTTTCTCTTGTGATTGCCAAATCCACTTGTTCACTCATTTTGATCTACGGCAAATACTACACTACAGTCCGCTCAATTCAGTGCAGGTTATTTCAAAACTTACAAGCACTTCACCAATTAAAGCATGCTGTTTAGTTAAAAAAAGTAAAGAAGGAAAGGAAAAAATCTGCATGCTTTTTATACATGGTGACATTTTCTGACAATTTAAATACAATGATAATAATAATATATGATAGGGGTGTAACGATTTATCGTTGTACGATTTATTGCGATGCAAAAATGTCTCGATATGCATCGTGGCGTTATGACGATATGATTACGATATGACGTCCGTTTTCTCTTATTAGTTGAGCTGTTTGCACGTGAGCTACGTTCCACCTGCTGTCGCACGTGAGTTCAGATTGCAGCAGCAGTAATGTTAGCAAACCAAGATGAGTGGAGTTGAAATAGAGGATGGCCCATCCTCTCAAAATCAGACGTCTGGCAACATTTCGGTTGTACAGTAATTGCTTTAGACTCGTCCGCTTTTTGACACGCATACTGGGTCACACATCCTAAGTTTTAAAGTCTTCACAGTGATTTACATACTTTGCACAGCGACAGGGATACCTCCTAATGGTGTTGAAAGAGTCACATACTGTATTTATAAGGTACAATTCACCCTAAAATATCATTCTGTCTTCATATGATGTATTGGCGGCCGCAAAATCACACATGACATGAGCTGACCGTGAGCTGTTACTACAAAGGGCGGACTATGATAGACGCGTGCGTATGGCAAGCCGTTTTAACATTTAAACCTTTGATCTGACTATCCATAAATATATTTAGAGATATCTTTAATTATATTTTGACTAGTCATAATTATAATTCGACTAGTCAAAATATAATTAGAGATATCTCTAAATGAATTTAATTAAATATGAATTACATATATTTATGGATAGTCAGAACAAAGGTTTAAATGCTAAAACGGCTTGCCATACGCGCGCGTCTGCTTCAGTGAACAGAACCTGCAGGTTGTGACTAATAAAGTAGTAAACAACATTCAGTTTGTGGAACAGAGTGATCTTTCAGGAGCAGCGTGGGAAGTTTGAACAGCACTTAGCAGTGTAAATGAAACCGAAAACGTACACATTATTTAAACAATCATATCGATTTTAGAGTTATGATTACGACGAGCTAACCCTTTAAAGCTAAATTTGAGTACAGAGGTACACAAAAATGCACGTCAACATGATACACTTGATAGCCTCTCAGACAGATACACATAAGTTCAGGATTATCTTATAGAATTGCTGATTACCTGGAAATGTAGATTTTTTTTTGCACACACAAAAAACGCAAGTGACCAAGCAAAGCCTTAAGCTCTCACTGTTAAATTCAATTGAATAGAAAGCTTATTTTTTTGCACCTTTACTTAAATTGTTCCTTAATTTTGTCTCTGTCATTTCAATAATATTTTTTAAGAAGTTTTTAAATTGTTTTATTTTCCAGAGACAGGCCTGTTTAATATATTTTCTAAAAGAAGGTTCAGTTTAACAAGTTGAAACAAAAGAAATACATAAAAAATAGTTTACTTGGTAAAATTTGCATTTCAGTTAAATTTTCAATTTTTATTCCAAATATCGTGATACATATCGAATCGTGAACACTATATCGTGATACACATCGTATCGTGAGCTGAGTGTATCGTTACACCCCTAATATATGATATTGACTATTTGCTAAGAGGAAATGCCTAGTTTCTAAAAAAATGTTTTTAAAGAGAGGGAGGCAACCTTTATTAAGACATGTGCAACCTATTAAATGCTCTTCAACAGAGCCATGAGGTAGGAGAATATGGGTGAAGTAGCGCTAGTTGTGGCAAATGATAATCGACAGGCTAACCAGGGTTTGGGAAAGGGCGACTAATAGTGGTGTAACGGATCCAAAATCTGCAGTTCGGATCACTCTACGTTTTTTGAGTTATGGATCGGACCATTTTTTGGATCAGCAAAAAAGGGAGGAGACAATTTGCTTTCCATTTATACAAAAATGTTACTGCATAAAACATTGCTTTTAACAAACAGAAAATAGAACCTGTAATTTTAATAAAAAATAAAAATCAGGAAATAACCAGCTAAAAAAAGTATTCAATATGAAATATGATCTTTGCTACTGTTGCTGATAATGCAAAATGTATAGAAATCTTGCACAACATATATTTATCTTCAATTAATGATTCAACAATTCACACATAAAACTTCATGTTTCATTATACTGTAGGTGTATTATATTTGAAAACCTATTCAATTACATAGTTTTGATGTTTGTTTGTCGCCATCTGTTGGTTACACAATGTAGTTGCTTTCACCAGCATCTTGTTTCATTAAACAGTGATTTTATTCTTACCATAATGAATGCATTAATGCAGGCTAAACAAACAGTGACAAAAAAACACCTTAATAGCCAAAAGCATTTATGTAGGTCCCACAACGTCATCATTATATTTTACAGGGAAGCCAAAATGCTTTCATTCATGCAATTTGAATGACACGGGAGGCGATCTCTCTGCGATTGTTATAAATGTTGGATTAACCTACAAGTTCAAAAAAAGTTATTAATCTACGGGTCACGCGCATTCCGAACCGTGGGTTGTGATCCGTATCGATCACGGATCAACAGTGATCCGTTACACCCCTAGTGACTAACGTCACAAATAAATAAATACAAATGAATTCTATTAAGATGTTGCTAACATTTGAAAATAACTTTATTATATATTTAAAATACCTATTTAGAGAAATAAGATAAACATCATCAAAACACACGAGGCACTTGTGACTTTATTTAACATTTGCATTATTTTAAATTTTTTTTAAATGTTTCCTAAAAATAAATGTATTTCCCATCTGATATCCAATGGGGAGAAAAAAAATAAGAATAAGTTCAGCAGACGGTATATTAGAACTCGAGTTGATGATCAATCGCGTCAAAACATGTTGCTGTGCATTACAAGCTACACCACTGGCGCTATTTAGTTATGTTGTCTCTGTCGGTCAGACATCACTTGTCTGACAAAATTTGTGTAAATGGCTTATTCCATCAATGTGTGTTATTAACCATTGGTTAATCAGGCCCTGGATAGTGTACAATCTTTAATAGTTTTAACTTTTCACTAATATGGAAATCATTAATATTAGCATTTTTTAGACTCTTAAATTAAACATTAACATTTTAAAGTGTGGTTTTCAATTAGGACATTTCTTTTTATTATTATTATTATTTAAATGTTATTTGTTGACATTTATAATGTCTTGTCATCAAATCATCATTCATGACTTAATTTTTTTGTGTTAAATTAAACTCCTTTTTGCATCTTAACATTTTATACACTATGCTTATAATGAAACAATAACTGGGGACTACCTGCAGTAAGAAAAAACATGTACAAAACTTTGGTACCTTTGATGTCACTGATGTACCTCCACGTAAGCATGTCTTTATCCTTCCCCAACCTCACATGATGAGCAGCATCTTTCAAAGGATTTAATCCTCTGCTTTGACTCTTACCACCATTCATTCACTGTTAAAATATTATATAAGGTTAAACTTCACAGTTTATAATATCAATACAATACCACATATGCAAAGCAGTATTAATATATGTGACGTAGTGTAAAATTCTCTAAAGAAGACCAAAACAGAAAATAGTAATATAGTTATCAAATTTCATAATACAGTTATCACATTTCAAACCATTTAACAAAATATAAGTTAGTAGTGCACTATTTTGACAATTTGATCAAATAAAGTTATTTAACTTGGGTAAGTTAACCTCTTTTCATAATAAAAGTTCATTTATTCAAATGTACAGTTTAACTGAACACAAGTTTATCACAAAAAAACATTAGAAAAAATAAAACCACACATTTACATTACTAAATTCAAACATTTTGTTCAATCATGCTTAATAATTCAAGTTTAGTAAATTGTTTCTACGTCATATTTATGTTTAATATACCTTGTTACCATGTTATTTATACCATATTCGAATGGTCATTGCTTCTCACATAAAAGTATGTGTAGAAAAAAAATCACAGTTACATAGTGCATCTATCATAACGTTACATCTCATGGAATCAGACGGCGAATTGTTTACCGCGGAGGAGTGAGCTCTGCCCGGTTCTGGGTGAAATCGACACCGGCGCTTCCGAGCCAGATACAGGCCGAGCGCGTGCTATTATTAGCAAATACACATTTTGAAGAACTACGTCTGATGCTGCCATTACAAACACCTATTTCTAACGTTTATTTGTTCTCATCTTCTGTTCCCAGTCACTAATTATTATTGTCTAAAACAGTACGCGCCGGATATAAATATATAAATAAACTTGCTATTTTGAATAACAAGTGGAATAATACAGTACATATAATAATAAATAATGTACAAAGTATTAAAAACAAATGACTTATTTGTTTGATGTTTCACTGCTTGAAGCGCGACTGTCACGTCCACAGTCTTCATGAGGGACGTTTTCCCGCGATTGAATGTATGGCGCGAAATTGTGTAAGATTTGGCGCGAGTGTGTATAGAAATGCAGTACCAAGTTCCGCCTACAGAGGCGCTGTTCAAAGATCACACATACACATCATGGTTTACAAGACCATATTTGTAAAGGTCATAAAAAGCACACCAAGTGTAATAATAACCAAATAACAATGTAAACTTTTGAAACAAGTCTTATAATTATCATTTAGGTCATTGTAATGAATAATCATAATTTAAACCATTTTTAATATCCACTTAAATTTTTAGTTTATGAGACCACCAAAAATGGTCTCATAAACTAAATGGTCTCATAATGCTGGTGGGTAAACCTGAAAATTGGTTCCATAAACCACATATGCCAACACACACACACACACACACACACACACGAATGAATTCATAAACACAATATTATGAAGTTTTGCTTTAATTTAGGAAAAGAGAAACTCTTCTGGGCTAAAATCTGATGGGTTTTTTTCAGCGTTCTTACTTCAGTCTTTAATGTCAGGTGATCCTTCAAATGTCAGTGTAAAGTGTTGAGTACACTATTAGTGCTCAGTCGTGTTTTTCATAGTTACCAGTGCCGATGGAGTTTTTTAAAGCGTCATATTCTGCTGGAAACGTTTCATTTGAATGGTAATGTCCCATAAGCGGAGGTCTTGTGAGTAACTTCACAAGTCGGTCAAAGTCTACACCGGTGACAAGCTCATCTACTCCCAGAACCTGCTACTCTCTACCTACACGTTGTCAGCTGATGTTTCAAAACCTCAACACTCGCGTACAGAACAGCCTCAGCGTCTGCACCACTTATCGGCACTAGCTGCAAGTCTACACCCCCTCTGTCCAGAAGTGAGCACAGCCTCTTGGTACCATCCCAGCAAGCATTTTTTTGGGGTGTTTAAAGGTGCCAACTGACCATCAAAAGTAAAAATGACTCATTTTATCTCATCCCAACAGGGAAACCACCAACAATAAAGAATGAGTTACTATCTGGTGTCATGGCTTTGCAATTAAAACAAGTTTAGTTATAATGGAGGTCATTGGGGGCAAAAACAGCCACTTGAACAATATGAACAATACATAAGGGTTAAAAGTCTAATAGACGGCTTGGTTAAAACCAGGCTAAATCTAGGCTGTCAGTGAGTGTGCACCCCTAACCCCGCCTCTCACAGTGACCTCACTAGCTCCGCTGAGTGCTTTGTGTCTCAGATTGCATGCAAGTCTGCAGCCAGATACTGCTGGAAGCTAGTCATCAAATACACAGGAACGAATGACTACACGTGTCAATCTGTCTATTAAACTATCTAATCTGTCTAGTCAGTCTTTTATTATCTTTTATATGCAAAAATATTCATTCATAAAAACATATGTATATATGAACACTGGGTCAAATAGGGTCCGTGCATTTTAAATCTAATAACAAAAATAACCCAATGTTGGTTTTGTCCATATTTAAATGAACGTGTGTAAACGCACGCTTTGATCAAACCTTTTATTCCCCTTGATGATATTGTGCTTTTTTTTCCCCTCAATGCCCTCCAAAGTTTCAATGTTTGGCCGTGTCTGCCATATCTGTTTTGTTTTAAAAAAAAAAGGAAAAAAAAGGAATGCATCGGTTCCTGCATGTAGAATTCAGAAATCTCATGGCATTGAAAGAAAACTGGCAGCAGTTGAGTGCCGAGGTCAAAGGTCAGATGAGCAGGCATCACACCTGATAAACACCTGGGGCAACTGTACAGTAAAAAAAAAAAAAAAAAACAAGATTAAGAAATATTGCTTTAATTTGAGAGAGACAAAAAAAACTCTTCCGTGTTAAAATTTGATGTTCCTCCAGCGTTCTTACGTCAGTCTTTAATGTCAGGTGATCCTTCAAATGTCAGTGTAAATTGTTGAGTGTACCATTAGTGCTCAGTCGTGTTTTTCATAGTTACCAGTGCCGATGGAGTTTTTTTTTTTAGAGCGTCATATTCTGCTGGAAAAGTTTCATTTTAATGGTAATATGCCATGAGCGGAGGTGTATGAGTAACTTCACAAGTTGACCATAGTCTAGAGCGATGACATGCTCATCTACTCCCAGAACCTGGCAGAACGAAATGTTGCAGCTCGTCCGGTCTTCAATGATGAGCCCAAAAGAGGCCACTTCACAGAGCCGGCCCAAGGCTTAAGAGAACTGAGAGGCAGGACAAGATGGCGGGCTGGACTTGGTTAACTTTAGATTTTACACAAATCTCATTGTTTTGTTTTTCACCTAAAATAGTAATTAAAACATCCAAGATGTGTTTTGCCTCATCAAAATGTGGAATTTGATCAGCAAACTACTCATTCTAAGACAACTATGCCTTGGGCTAAATGACTTGGCTTCAAGTACGATGCCACACGATTCAGAAATGAAGGTACAGACTGCACAAACAGATAAACGACATGATGCATCTCATTTCACCACAACTAAAGGCAGCGACAAAAAAAAAGTCAAGCTCTCATGATGATGACATTTCTCATGCAACCCTTTAGCAAGCCTACATAGTATTTATGCCTAAAAGTCACTGCATGGGTAAATAAGAAACAAGCAACACACACACACACACATATATATATATATATATATATATATATATATATATATATATATATATATATATATATATCCATGGGCCACTGTAAAGTAATATGGTTCTGTCATAACGTTTTGAATGAAAATCTGCATTTGGATAAGACACCTTTAGTATAGTTTTGATTTTAAGGCATAATAAAGATCAAATGCAAGTACGAGTGGATTTACATTGAAAATTTCAAACGCATCAAGAAAACCATGTGCTAAGGAAATTTCAAACCATTTGGAACGCACAGAGACGAGCTTTTGTGCAAAAATGAACTTAAAGGTGCCTTTAAAAAAGTGTCAAAGTACTTTTGAAAACAAAAAAGCAAACCCCCAATAGGTGGCAGCAAGAGGCCGCTTTATTTGAGTAAAGCATTGAACGATTCATTCAGCCAAAGAAGCCAATAGGATGAACGGACAGTTGAATCAATCCCTGAATCATCGACTCACCCGAGTCTTCTTGGCGAAGGCCTGAATCGTTCGTGCAGGGAAACGTCGCTGTGTATTATTCAGAGATGGCCAACTGTTCTGCTGTTTATTTTATTATACTTATCGCAATGATTTTACTACTACTATCAATAAAATTAATATTAGTAATGATAATATTGCCGGAAGTTGTACAGCGCATGCGTCACGTGTTCATCATCAGCATCCATGACAACCGTCCTGTGGGTGTTGTTTGAATCTCGCTGTGTCGATTGGCATCTGATCTCTGCGTCCTCCGTGACAATTTTTCCAGATTATCGATATTATTGATCGTTGGATACGTCGATTGATCGCCTGCTGTTCCCATCACTCAGGTTTGACCCTTTTTATTACGCTGTGCTTTGTGTTTGTGTTCAGTATGTCTTGTGTTCACTACAGGTTCCAGAGTCGACTCACCTACGACTCGCTCCAGTTTGAAGGCCTCAACATCAGCGCGGGGGAGCTGAAGCGGCAGATCATGAGGAGCAAGAGGCTGAAGTTCTGCCAGCTGAAGATCAGCAACGCCCAGACTGATGAAGGTGAGTTGAGGAAAAGACACTTCAACTGTTCTACGCTAACATTAGATGCGTTACATCAGACACTTCTGGAAGCTGTAAGGTGGTGCTGATGCTGACATGTAGGGATGTTTTGGCTGTTTTAAAAGGCTAATGGCTCTCAAAGTATACCGTGCTCCATAATTATGTGCTGATTCTGATTTTATTTTGCTGTCAGAATACACAGATGATGCTCTCATCCCTAAAAACACGTCGGTCATCATCAGACGGATCCCTGCGGCGGGACTGAAGTCCTCAAACAGAAGATTTGTTGGGTAAGTGCTGTGAAATGAGCACACGCGTCCTCTGTTAGATGTTATATGAAGACTCCTGGTCTGTCCCTGGTGTTTTAGTCACACAAGCTCCTTTGTTTTGCAGACATCAAGCTGGACGCTGGCGTGAACCTTCACCTAGAGCTGATCCTTCACTCCTCTCACTGGAGCAGTTGTTGAAGGTATTGAACAAATGAATAGCACAATAGCAAAACGCAATGTAAAGCACACAATATACGCACACGCACTCAGCTTCTTAGGGAGATTTGAGATTGTTTGAAGGGTTGAGGGTGAAAAAGATTCAAATGTGCAAATGCCTGTGAAACAGACTGAGAATCTGGCTGAGGCAAAGGCGTCAGAGGAGGACAAGCTGAAAGCGGTGATGTACCAGTCCAGCCTGTGCTACTACTCCAGCAGGTGAGCGTTCAGACACTGACAGGTTTGCTTTGTGAGAGATGTCTGAGCTGATTCTCATGGTTCTGATGTTCACTAGTGAGGCCATGAGGCTGCTTGGGATCCCGGGACACCACATTAGGCACTGCCCCACTAATGTGGTAACTGGGTTTTCCAAGCTCACGGTTGCTGTGAACTTGAGCTCTTGTCCTCATCAGTCAGATTGTTTGCTCAGAGTTTGACTGTCACTCCTCAATTCACAGGGCAGCCGCTCCGCGCCGCACAAGCGCATCCGGAAGAGCACAGGGATTCCCCGCAGCTTCCTGTTGGAGGTGGACGACCCAGACCGAAAGGGAGTCATGATAGACGGCAGCGGCCGATACGTCATTCCCATCATAGACGCGTGAGTAAACTGTACTTGGCATAGCCGCATGTTCTAGTGTTTGTCCAAATCTCACATGATGTCTGCTTGTGTGTGTTTGCGCTCGATCTGTTCAGTGAGGCCTATGCTGCTGAGAAGAGAAAGAGGCCGTCCTTCTCCTGCCAGACCGAGCCTTTGCCCTCCTCGTCCTCAGCAGGTGCGGCATCTTCGGTCCGGGACGCCGGAGGGAAACGGTCCCGCTCCCCATCTTCACCAGAGACGCGCGGCGACCAGAAGAGACCACGTCGCTGAGAGACCTTCATCCAAGAGACCTGGAGCCGACGTGTAAATATTGTACATAGTTTATTAATAAAAGATAATAAAGATTATAGCCGCATGAACTGTGTGGACTGGTTAACCTTCACTCCAGCAGTGCAACACACACATACACACACACACACACACACACACACACACACACACACGAATGAATTCATAAACACAATATCATGAAGTTTTGCTTTAATTTAGGAAAAGAGAAACTCTTCTGGGCTAAAATCTGATGGGTTTTTTTCAGCGTTCTTACTTCAGTCTTTAATGTCAGGTGATCCTTCAAATGTCAGTGTAAAGTGTTGAGTACACTATTAGTGCTCAGTCGTGTTTTTCTTTTTTTTTCTTTTTTATAACTTTTTATTTGTAGTAGCAATAAACACAGTACAATGATACCACTTAAGAGAAAACATTTCCCACTGCTTAACATTTTTCTTTTTCACAAACTCTAAAGTAACAGAACACAAAAAAATAAAAAATATATAAAAATAAATAAAGGTTTCATCAAATACAATATATGAAAATAACAGTAAAATGGTAACATAAATAATATCAATACTAAATTTCCATAGGTCAGAGAGGGTCAAATCTTTATTTATTCATTCAACTTTAGGTTATTATCAACTGTGAATTACTAATTTAAAAAGATGATTAAGAGGGGGAGTGCAATGGGTCGTAAATTGAAAAAATGTTTGTTATGTGGATGGGAATTAGATAGTAATAGTTTTATATTTCTATGAAGATTGGATGGAGCAATCTAACGTAATCAGTCCACTTGGACCAGATGTTTCTAAATGTATTAATTTGGAGTCGAAGGGAGAATGTAATTTTTTCCATCACATAGATATTATATACCATCTCTAGCCATTCTTGGGTTGTTGGGGATTCAGGAAGTAACCAGTGTCTTGTAATTGCTTTTTTGGCTGCGAGTATTAAAATATCAAGTAAGTATTTATCAGATTTACATATTTGGATATCAGAGCTTCCAAAATAAATAACTATAAATTGAAAGGGTAGTGTAATATTAAGTATGTTTTCTATTACTCCATGTACTTCTACCCAAAATTGTTTTATTACTGGACATTCCCAAAAAATGTGCCAGTGATTAGGTTCCTGAGACCCGCATAGTCTCCAGCACTTAGTGTTCTTTCCTGTGGTGTATGCTCTTTGTTTTGGCGTGATGAAAAATCTCATTAGACATTTCCATCCAAATTCTCTCCACATATGTGAATTAGTACATTTTGATGTAAATCTACATATGTCTAACCATTCTTCCACCGTAATAATGGCATTACTTTCCTTTTCCCATTTTTCTTTAACATATTCTGTTGAATGGGGTTTAATCGATCTAAATCCTTTATAAAGTTTTGAAATTATACCTTTACTCCCACTGCCTTTGTAGGCATCTATAAAAATTTTCAGTATTGAGTCATCCAGATCTGTTTTAATTTTAATATTATTTTCAAAGTGGTTACGTAATTGAAGGTATCTATAAAAATCAGATTTATCCAGGTTATATTCTTTCTTCAGACTTTCAAAATCTTTCAAAAGGCCTTTCTCTGTGATTGAGTAGAATGTTAATATTCCTTTAGAAATCCAGGATTTAAATCTATAGTCCATTTGATTTGGTTTGAATTCAGTGTCATAAGCACACCATTGAATTATTTGTAGTTTATCATTCAGTTTGTATTCTTCTTTTATAATGTTCCAAATTTTTAATTGGGCTTTAATCCATAAATTTTGCGTTTTTTCTATGTATCCCCCCAGGTTTTTATGTGCCAATATCGCTTGTAATGGAGGATCATTCATTAGTGTAATTTCAATGTCTTTCCATTTTGCTTGATATGTTGGGTTACATAGGTTAACCAGATATTTAGTCTGGGCTGCATAAAAGTAATCCTTAAAGTAGGGTAAAGCCATTCCTCCTTGTTCCTTTGGAAGTTCTACTGTTTTTAATTTAATCCTTGGTTTTTTCCCCTGCCAAATGAATCTAGAAATGGTCTTGTTCAATTCTGACCAATGTGTTTGGGGTATTTCTGTTGGGAGAGCTTGGAATAAATAGAGGTATCGAGGAAGGACATTCACTCTTATTGCGTCAATTCTCTGGCTAAAGCTCAAGAAAGAAACGGCATTCCATCTGTGTATATCATTTTTAATATTTATTAGTAGAGGATCATAATTTACTTTTGCCAATGTTGAAATCTCTTTTGTTAAATGAATTCCTAAGTATTTTAGTGATTTCTGATCCCATTTCATATTCAATTTGTCTTTTATAGTTACTGGGGGTGTATATTTAAAAGATAGGGTCTGTGTTTTTTGTATATTTAATTTATAACCTGCATAGGAACCAAATTTCTCCAGTAAAGTCATTAGTTCAGGAAGTGAGGTTGTGGGTGTGCTTAAATAAATCAAAATATCATCTGCATACAATGCCAGCTTGTGAATATCTCCATTTATGTTTATACCTTTAATATTTTTAGTTTGTCTTATCCATTGTGCCAAAGGTTCTATATATAGAGCAAATAACAATGGTGAGATTGGGCATCCTTGTCTTGTCCCACGTTGTAATGTTATGGTGTCTGTGAGGTATCCATTTATTTTTATCCGGGCTACTGGTTTATTGTAAATTGTACGAATGCCTTTTATAAAGTTTTCATGTATGCCAAATCTTTCAAGAGCTTTATATAAAAAAGACCAATTTACAGAGTCAAAAGCCTTCTCCGCGTCAAGACTGATTAAAAGAGCCTCCATTTTGTTCTGATATATATGATTTAGTATATGTAAGGATCTTCTAATATTATCATAAGTTTGTCTTTGCGAGATAAAACCTGTCTGATCTTTATGTATTAGCTGCGGAAGAATCTTTTCCAGTCTTTTGGCGAGAATGCCTGTGTATAATTTATAATCAACATTTAAGATCGAGATTGGCCTATATGAACCGCATTCTAATTTATCTTTCCCCTCCTTTGGTAAAACAGAGATTACTGCTTCATTCCATGATGGGGGCATCTTACCCTCTTTTATAGTGATATTGCACGCTTGGAGTAGGCTTGGAGTTAAGTTTGATCGAAAAGTTTTATACCATTCTGATGAAAACCCGTCGGGGCCAGGTGACTTATTTGATTTAAGATTAGAAATAGCGTTGACTAATTCAGTTTCAGTTATTTCAGCAGTTAATATTTTATTTTGTTCTTCTGTTACAACTGGTAGGTTGATAGAATCGAGAAATTGTTCTATTTGTTGGGCGTTCTTTAAATGTGGCTATGATGAGCCAGGAGACCATAATAACGTTTATAAGCTTTTACTTATGCACAGCAAAACAGTTTACATAACTTTACATGATGGCTTTCTCTTTCTGCCATATCACCGTTGTACATGCGCAGTAGCGGGTTTAGGAACAGAGCATTTAAAGCGACAGAGCACATTCTACATCCTCCTTCTTTAACTTTGACAGTTTCTTCTTAACAAAAGATTATTGCATAACAAATTAAATCAAAATTTCTGTTTTTCTTTGAGAACTGTCTCTAAAAGGTAAGCTGAGCATAAAGATAGACTATACAACTTTTAACAGCTCAGATTTTAAGCATTAAACAACTTTTATACATTCAGTATTGTTACTTAGCGATTGAGTGTTTTCTCTTTTCATCTCAGTCCATGTATTTAGGGTTTGGTTTGCAAAGACGACCAACTCTGGTCACGTAAGGAGTTTTGGGAACAACTTTTGTTGAGTGTTCAATAAATGTTTTTTTCTTGGTTTCTTGTGAGGTGCAATGTTCTTTGATTTCCTCTGGAATGGGATGTTCGTGTTTAGACTCGACAGAGGGGGTCTGGACCGAGGGAAATGACATCACACTTTGCTCAAACGGTTGTGGTGATGGTTCTGTGACTGGAAGAATGTGTTTTCGGTTTCGTCTATATTCTCTTCCTTCTGATTCCACAAGATATGACCTTGGTTCATCCAAAAGTTTTTTAACAAGTCCAATTCGATCATGACCTTTGGATGTTGCCAGTCTCACTACTTCACCTTGCAAAAGTGGTCGCAGTGCTTTACTAGATTTGTCATAGTATTGCTTTTGATATTGCCTCTTCCTCGAGAGTTGTTCCTTGACAGAAACATTGTTTTTCGAGGCAGGCACAAGGGCAGATTTGCTAACTGGTAGAGTTGTTCGAGTCTGCCTAGACATTAATCTTTCTGCGGGAGAACCCAGAGTCTGATCACGTGGAATGTTTCTGATGTTGAGCAAATTTTGAAACACATCCGATCCATCTCTCTTGCTTTTCTCCATTAGTTGTTTTGCACTTTGCACTGCCCTCTCAGCTAGCCCATTAGCTTGTGGATATTCTGGGCTACTGGTGATGTGTGTAAAATCCCAAGCTGCAGCGAATTCTTTAAATCGTTGACTTGTGAATTGGGTGCCATTGTCCGAAAGGACCCTGTGTGGACTCCCGTGAACAGAAAAGTGCCTTTTCAGTTTTGTGATCACTGTGCTGGAGGACATGTCCCGAAGCAAATCAATTTCAAACCATCCCGAATATGAGTCTACTAATACAAGGTAGTGTTGACCATTCCACTCAAAGATATCTGTAGCTACTGTTGACCATGGGAGATCTGGGATGTAGTGTAAGTGAAGAGGCTCTTTTTGTTGATGAGACCTCTGACTGTTACAGATGGAGCACGACAGCACCTGATTTTCAATATCTTTGTTCAGAGAAGGCCAGAAAACAATACCTCGTGCCCTGCGTTTAGTTGCCTCAAGGCCAGGGTGACCTCTGTGAATAATTGTGATATATTCACTACGTAGTGATTCAGGAACCACTAGCTTCTGTCCCTTCATGATTATGTCTTCATCAATTGTGAGTTCGTCCCTGAATGGAAAATACTCACGAATTTCTACAGGCAGTTTTGACTGGCTATACGGCCATCCTGATTTGAGAATACTGCAAAGGCGTTGAAGTACTGGGTCCTGTGCAGTGTGAGTGCGCAACTCATTCAGCCTGAAAGATGAAATATGCTGGACTGACATGACTTCAAAGTCAGTTGAATCATCATAGGGTTCATTTGGGACTGTTCTAGGGGAGCGTGATAGCGTGTCGGCAAGGTACATCTGCTTCCCTTTCTTGTATGTTATTGTGAAGTTGTATTTCTGCAATCTTAGCATCATACGTTGCAGTCTGGCCGGCGCTGTGTAGATGGGCTTGTTGAGGATGGTTACTAGTGGCTGGTGGTCTGTTTCGATGTGAATTTGTTTACCATAAATGTAGTCATTGAATTTTGTACACGCAAAGACCACTGCCAGAAGTTCTTTTTCAATCTGTGCATAATGCACTTCTGTTTGAGTCAATGTCCGTGATGCATATGCAACTGGAGCACCTTCCTGAAGACATGCAGCTCCTAGGCCGAACTGGGATGCATCACAGGTGAGTGTGACAGGTTTTTGAACGTCATAGTATTTTAAGGTAGGTGGACTGGAAATCATCTGCTTCAGATTGTCAAAAGCATCCTGATGTTGTTTATACCAGCACCATTCTGTGTTTTTACAGGTCAGCTCGCGCAGGGGTGCAGACAGCTCACTGAGATTCGGTATGAACTTTCCTAAGTAATTTATCATGCCCAGGAAACGTTGTAATGCAGTAATATTGTCTGGTGGTTGCATTTCTGTGATTGCTTTTGTCTTCTCTGGGTCTGCTCGTAGTCCCTTGTTTGTGAAAATGTGGCCCACATAGCTCACTTCACTTAGACGAAATTTACACTTCTGAGGATTTAGTCTCAAGTTCACTTCACGGGCACGATTCAGCACTCTCCTTAAATTTTCGTCATGTTCCTCTTCGCCATGTCCACCCACTATAATGTCATCCACTATGATTGCACATGGAAAGCCAGCAAAGATTTGTTCCATGGCATGCTGAAAAACTTCGCTGGCAGAATTAATACCAAAGGGCATTCGAAGAAATCTAAATCTACCAAACGGCGTACTGAACGTTGTAAGTAGAGACGACTTTTGGTCTAGTGATATCTGCCAAAAGGAGCTCTTAGCATCTAGCACCGAAAATACAGTGGAATTCGGCATTTGCGCCGCCACTTCTTCCACTGTGCGCATGGGGTGATGTGGACGTTTCAGAAACTTATTTAGGTCTCTGGGATCAATGCACAATCTGATATCATCTGAGTTTTTCTTGTGAGTGGCCACCATAGATGATACCCAGTCAGTAGGTTCCGATACAGGGCTGAGAACACCCATGGCAACCATCTTTTCTAACTCTGCTTTCACCTTGTTTTGCATCGCTGCAGGAATTCTGCGTGCTGGACGAACAACAGGTTGAGCTTCTTTGTCAAGTTTCATGCAGTATGTCACAGGAAGTTTCCCTATTTCGTCTTGGAAAAGATCTGCATATTCTGTGGTGATCTGTTGAGCGAAACTTGTTTCTTTTAGACTGACTTGGTGTACTGCTTTATTGAGAGAGATGAGGCCCATCCGAAGACAATCAGGGAGCCCAAGTAATGGCTGTACATCCCTTTGGACCACGTAGAACTGTAAAGTGTAGATCTGACCATTTAGATGACAAGGTAACACAGTAGATCCAGCCGTTTGAATCTCCTCTCCACCATAAGCAACAAGCTTTACATGGCTCGACACCTGCAGATTTTCATGTTGCTTTACGTGTGCAAATATTTGTGAGGACATGATGTTGCATGAGGCTCCTGTGTCAATTTTCAATTCAGTTGTTTTTCCATTGATTTGGACTGTGCAAGATATTGCAGGTTTCTTCAGCTGCTTTAAATCTGTATTAGTCACATTTTGATGATTCAGAGCAACTCCATCTATAAAGAAGGAGTCTTCACTACTGTTAGAGGTTTTAGAAACTTCAATTTGATTCACAGTTTTTCTTAGATTTCTTGCACTGTGAACTTTAGTTGATTTGCAACATTTCTGGAAGTGATTCCATTTATTGCACCTGTGGCATTGCTGGCCATACGCAGGACATCTCTCCCGTTTAGCTTCGTGGTTTCTTCCACAATTGCTGCAATTATGAATCTGCTGTGAAGCAAACTTGTCTAATCTGGGCTTGGGAGTACGAAATGACTTTCTTTTTATCATTTGTTGAACACTATCCACATTTGACAGGTTATGTTTTGGTCCAGCTAACGTTTTGGTGTGCTGATCTGTCAGTTCATGTATCTGACATGTTTCTATTTCCTTTGCTAATGTTAACTCGTTGTCACGCAACAGCAGTTTTCTCATTCCATCATTAAGTATTCCGCACACGAGTCGATCCCTTATTAACTCTTCCTGCAAATCTCCAAATCTGCAACTCTGTGCTTTGTTTTGCAAATCACTCACGTACGCCTCAATAGTTTCACCAGGCTTTTGATTTCTTGAATTGAATTTGTGTCTCTCCATTGTTATATTTGTTTGTGGACTGCAAAGTTCTCGAAATTTGCGTTTTAGACACTCCGGGTCTTCGCGTGATTCTGCCGGTATGTGTATTCGTCGGTCATCACCCTGACCCGTATATACCGCGGGTGCATAAACAAATGTTCGCTCGCGCTCGATGGCTTCCGAGCCGGCCAGGTTAAGCAGTATGAATGCTTTTGTGCGAGGCTCTTTCTCTGAGTGTGCCGCGGCTATGAATATATCAAATTCCTGTTCAAAAACACGCCAATTTTCGGCGATATTGCCGTCAAAGACCAGCGGATCAGGTCTGCGGAAACCTTCGGCCATGGTTATTATTTTTTTTTTTCTTCTCTGCGACGCTCTTAGACAGCTTACTGTGTCGAAGCACGATGGACGAGCCTTTTTTCCGCCGTCGTCAGAATTCCGTGCAGACCACTTCTGACACCATGTTAGATGATGAGCCAGGAGACCATAATAACGTTTATAAGCTTTTACTTATGCACAGCAAAACAGTTTACATAACTTTACATGATGGCTTTCTCTTTCTGCCATATCACCGTTGTACATGCGCAGTAGCGGGTTTAGGAACAGAGCATTTAAAGCGACAGAGCACATTCTACAGTATACAAGAGCTCGTAATAGTTTTTAAAAGTCTTTTGTATTTCATGTTGTTTGTGTAGTGTATTTTTAGAATTCAAATCCCTTATTTTGTATATTGATCTCTCAATTTGTTGTTTTTGCATCCTTCTTGCTAACAATTTAGTGCCCTTTGGACCAGATTCATAGTATTTTTGTTTTGTAAAATTAATCTTTCTTTCAATTTCTTGTGCATATATTAAATTTATCTCGTTTCTGATTTTCTTTATTTTAGTCATTAAATCAGATTTTTTTTCCTTCTTATGTTGTAATTCCAGATCTTTTAGTTCTTCATTAAGGTTTGTTAATTTTAATCGTTTTTGTTTCTTTTCTTGAGCACATAGTGATATGATTCTACCTCTAATGACTGCTTTTAATGTATCCCATAATATGGCTGGGTTAACTTCTCCATTATCATTCTCTGTAAAAAATAACTTTATATCTTCCTTAATTTGAGTTTGAAATTGTTGATTATTTGTATTTAATCTCCACAATGTTCTTCCTGGATTATCTCTAATATGTATAGTACAAGAGAGAGGGGCGTGATCAGATAGGTCAATCGTTCCAATATCACAGGTTTGTACTCTATGTCGATCTCGCTTGAGTACAAAAAAATAATCTATTCGTGAGTATACATCATGGGGGTTTGAGTAAAAAGTGTAGTCACGGCCTGTTGGATAAAGATCTCTCCAGAGATCTACTATACCTAGCTCATTCATTACAATTTTTATTTTTTTATGTAGGGGTGTGAGTTTAGAGTTTTTTGATGAATCTAGATTTGGATTAAGACGGATATTCCAATCTCCACCACATATAACAATTCCTTTGCCTTCTATCATTAAGTCAATTATTTACCTATAGAAAGATAACTTGCTTCCTGGGGGAGCATATACATTACATACAGTTATATTAATATCTTCAACTTTCCCTGTTACTGAAATATATCTCCCTTCCTTGTCTGAAATTTCTGAGAGGTGTTCAAATGGTATTTTTTGCGAAATTAATATTGCTACTCCCCTTCTATGTCCTGATTTGTAAGAAGAATAATACACTTTGGAAAATCCCATTCTCTTTAATTTTTCATGTTCTATTGGTGTAAGGTGTGTCTCTTGTAACAACACTATCCCTGCATTTTCTTTTTTCATTTTTAACAGTATTTGACTCCTCTTAGCTGGATTCAACACTCCATTTACATTAAATGTAATAACTTTAAGATTACCTTTATTCATATTTTTGTAGTTTACTAACCAACTTAGTTCCCCTCTGCGTCTCTCTTATTGACCGTAGTGTATATTTTGACATTGCCTCTCTTAAATTATAGATACTAAACTGATACCAAATTAGAACAATTTTAAAGAACATTACACCACCGTAACTAACAAGAACAGTTGCTTCCGGTGTAGAGGCTCGATTCTAAAGAGCCTTATAGGGCTTACTGCGTTTTAAGCCTCCGTAAGGGAAATGTCCACTTTATTCAAGAAGTGGGGCCCTATTAATTGGTCGTAAATTAGTCCAGACAACACAAAAAAAAAAGTCTAACTCCAAAAGAAAATTATCCTCGGATGACAGTCAATAATCAAGTACCGACATTTTCAAACATTATTCGAACGCAATTAGGAATATAACGTTATTCATTCAGATGATTGTTTCAAAAACAGTCAGATAGGATAAAATATTGGTGTGAAAGACATATGAGATCTTAGCTGTTTTCCTGGATTAGATGTATAGAATTCCGTTTTTGTTCATTTTCTAAATTGCTTAAGCTTCTCCTTATACTGACTGCGGGAAGCTTTTTTGGGTTGTGCGTCACCGGCCACCTCTCCGTATCTCTGATCTTCTCCCCGGTCCCGTCGTTTCAGTACCGGTTGCCAGGTGGTTAGTTGTTTAGCTGTAATTTCCTCCTGTTCTATTGCCACGGAAGGTTTCACCACCGCGACCGTAAATCCACGCTTGACCAAGTCTTTTGTTGCCTCCGTCGCACTCTGGTACAGTTGGGTGCCATCCTCATAGAAAACACGCATCCTTGCCGGGTATGGGGTCTGGAATTTTATTTGCTTCTCCTTCAATACTTTCTTGACTTCGACATACTCTCCTCGCTTTTTAAGCACCTCTAAAGGGAAGTCGTGGTCTACGAAGAAACGAGTGTCATTAAAATACACCTTTTTTCTCTGCCAGGCCTTTCGAAGCACTTCTTCTTTCGTCCGGTAGCTCGAAAATTTCACTACTTTTGAGCGTGGCTTTGCCTCCGGGTTACTGGGTTTCGGTTGTAACGCTCGATGTGCTCGTTCAATTCCAAGTTCACGGTCCCGGGGTAAGTCCAATGCGTTTTTCAGCAAATTATTTAGAAACTCGATCATGTCTGTGCCTTCCTTGTCTTCAGGTATACCGTAAATCCTTAGATTATCTCTGCGTGCCCGTCCTTCCTGATCGAGCACTCTGGCTTCCAGATTAGCTTGGCGCTGTATGAGGCGTTTGATTAGCGTCGATGCTAATTGTAGCGTGGTCTCGGTCTCTTCAATTCTTTCCTCAGCCTCTTCCAGTCTATCGTTCGTTCTTTTTAATTCCTGTTTGAATTCGTCAAACTGCTCCATGTTATCCTTTCTGAATTCTCGAAGTTCGATGAGAATACACCGCAGACTGACCTCGGGGCCCTCTTCGCCATGAGGTGATGGTGTCCGGGAACGGCTTCTGTTTAACGTTACTTGACTTGTTTCAGGGTTGTTTTCTGATACATTCGATGTTATTTTGCTCCTTGTGGTGACCCCTTTCTCCATCATTACTTTAATACTCCCAAAGTTTCACAAAATCAGGTTTTAGGGGGTTATTTTGTTAACCGTCGGCGAGCTCGAAGATTAAGCAGTCATCCTGTCGGTGGCGCAACCGGAAGTCCTCTCTCAGTCGTGTTTTTCATAGTTACCAGTGCCGATGGAGTTTTTTAAAGCGTCATATTCTGCTGAAAACGTTTCATTTGAATGGTAATGTCCCATAAGCGGAGGTCTTGTGAGTAACTTCACAAGTCGGTCAAAGTCTACACCGGTAACAAGCTCATCTACTCCCAGAACCTGCTACTCTCTACCTACACGTTGTCAGCTGATGTTTCAAAACCTCAACACTCGCATACAGAACAGCCTCAGCGTCTGCACCTCTTATCGGCACTAGCTGCAAGTCTACACCCCCTCTGTCCAGAAGTGAGCACAGCCTCTTGGTACCATCCCAGCAAGCATTTTTTTTGGGGTGTTTAAAGGTGCCAACTGACCATCAAAAGTAAAAATGACTCATTTTATCTCATCCCAACAGGGAAACCACCAACAATAAAGAATGAGTTACTATCTGGTGTCATGGCTTTGCAATTAAAACAAGTTTAGTTATAATGGAGGTCATTGGGGGCAAAAACAGCCACTTGAACAATATGAACAATACATAAGGGTTAAAAGTCTAATAGACGGCTTGGTTAAAACCAGGCTAAATCTAGGCTGTCAGTGAGTGTGCACCCCTAACCCCGCCTCTCACAGTGACCTCACTAGCTCCGCTGAGTGCTTTGTGTCTCAGATTGCATGCAAGTCTGCAGCCAGATACTGCTGGAAGCTAGTCATCAAATACACAGGAACGAATGACTACACGTGTCAATCTGTCTATTAAACTATCTAATCTGTCTAGTCAGTCTTTTATTATCTTTTATATGCAAAAATATTCATTCATAAAAACATATGTATATATGAACACTGGGTCAAATAGGGTCCGTGCATTTTAAATCTAATAACAAAAATAACCCAATGTTGGTTTTGTCCATATTTAAATGAACGTGTGTAAACGCACGCTTTGATCAAACCTTTTATTCCCCTTGATGATATTGTGCTTTTTTTTCCCCTCAATGCCCTCCAAAGTTTCAATGTTTGGCCGTGTCTGCCATATCTGTTTTGTTTAAAAAAAAAAAAGGAAAAAAAGGAATGCATCGGTTCCTGCATGTAGAATTCAGAAATATCATGGCATTGAAAGAAAACTGGCAGCAGTTGAGTGCCGAGGTCAAAGGTCAGATGAGCAGGCATCACACCTGATAAACACCTGGGGCAACTGTACAGTAAAAAAAACAACAAGATTAAGAAATATTGCTTTAATTTGAGAGAGACAAAAAAAACTCTTCCGTGTTAAAATTTGATGTTCCTCCAGCGTTCTTACGTCAGTCTTTAATGTCAGGTGATCCTTCAAATGTCAGTGTAAATTGTTGAGTGTACCATTAGTGCTCAGTCGTGTTTTTCATAGTTACCAGTGCCGATGGAGTTTTTTTTTTAGAGCGTCATATTCTGCTGGAAAAGTTTCATTTTAATGGTAATATGCCATGAGCGGAGGTGTATGAGTAACTTCACAAGTTGACCATAGTCTAGACCGATGACATGCTCATCTACTCCCAGAACCTGGCAGAACGAAATGTTGCAGCTCGTCCGGTCTTCAATGATGAGCCCAAAAGAGGCCACTTCACAGAGCCGGCCCAAGGCTTAAGAGAACTGAGAGGCAGGACAAGATGGCGGGCTGGACTTGGTTAACTTTAGATTTTACACAAATCTCATTGTTTTGTTTTTCACCTAAAATAGTAACTAAAACATCCAAGATGTGTTTTGCCTCATCAAAATGTGGAATTTGATCAGCAAACTACTCATTCTAAGACAACTATGCCTTGGGCTAAATGACTTGGCTTCAAGTACGATGCCACACGATTCAGAAATGAAGGTACAGACTGCACAAACAGATAAACGACATGATGCATCTCATTTCACCACAACTAAAGGCAGCGACAAAAAAAAAGTCAAGCTCTCACGATGATGACATTTCTCATGCAACCCTTTAGCAAGCCTACATAGTATTTATGCCTATAAGTCACTGCATGGGTAAATAAGAAACAAGCAACACACACACACACACACACACATATATATATATATATATATATATATATATATATATATATATATATATATATATATATATATATATATATATCCATGGGCCACTGTAAAGTAATATGGTTCTGTCATAACGTTTTGAATGAAAATATGCATTTGGATAAGACACCTTTAGTATAGTTTTGATTTTAAGGCATAATAAAGATCAAATGCAAGTACGAGTGGATTTACATTGAAAATTTCAAACGCATCAAGAAAACCATGTGCTAAGGAAATTTCAAACCATTTGGAACGCACAGAGACGAGCTTTTGTGCAAAAATGAACTTAAAGGTGCCTTTAAAAAAGTGTCAAAGTACTTTTGAAAACAAAAAAGCAAACCCCCAATATGTGGCAGCAAGAGGCCGCTTTATTTGAGTAAAGCATTGAACGATTCATTCAGCCAAAGAAGCCAATAGGATGAACGGACAGTTGAATCAATCCCTGAATCATCGACTCACCCGAGTCTTCTTGGCGAAGGCCTGAATCGTTCGTGTAGGGAAACGTCGCTGTGTATTATTCAGAGATGGCCAACTGTTCTGCTGTTTATTTTATTATACTTATCGCAATGATTTTACTACTACTATCAATAAAATTAATATTAATAATAATAATATTGCCGGAAGTTGTACAGCGCATGCGTCACGTGTTCATCATCAGCATCCATGACAACCGTCCTGTGGGTGTTGTTTGAATCTCGCTCTGTCGATTGGCATCTGATCTCTGCGTCCTCCGTGACAATTTTTCCAGATTATCGATATTATTGATCGTTGGATACGTCGATTGATCGCCCGCTGTTCCCATCACTCAGGTTTGACCCTTTTTATTACGCTGTGCTTTGTGTTTGTGTTCAGTTTGTCTTGTGTTCACTACAGGTTCCAGAGTCGACTCACCTACGACTCGCTCCAGTTTGAAGGCCTCAACATCAGCGCGGGGGAGCTGAAGCGGCAGATCATGAGGAGCAAGAGGCTGAAGTTCTGCCAGCTGAAGATCAGCAACGCCCAGACTGATGAAGGTGAGTTGAGGAAAAGACACTTCAACTGTTCTACGCTAACATTAGATGCGTTATATCAGACACTTCTGGAAGCTGTAAGGTGGTGCTGATGCTGACATGTAGTGATGTTTTGACTGTTTTAAAAGGCTAATGGCTCTCAAAGTATACCGTGCTCCATAATTATGTGCTGATTCTGATTTTATTTTGCTGTCAGAATACACAGATGATGCTCTCATCCCTAAAAACACGTCGGTCATCATCAGACGGATCCCCGCGGCGGGACTGAAGTCCTCAAACAGAAGATTTGTTGGGTAAGTGCTGTGAAATGAGCACACGCGTCCTCTGTTAGATGTTATATGAAGACTCCTGGTCTGTCCCTGGTGTTTTAGTCACACAAGCTCCTTTGTTTTGCAGACATCAAGCTGGACGCTGGCGTGAACCTTCACCTAGAGCTGATCCTTCACTCCTCTCACTGGAGCAGTTGTTGAAGGTATTGAACAAATGAATAGCACAATAGCAAAACGCAATGTAAAGCACACAATATACGCACACGCACTCAGCTTCTTAGGGAGATTTGAGATTGTCTGAAGGGTTGAGGGTGAAAAAGATTCAAATGTGCAAATGCCTGTGAAACAGACTGAGAATCTGGCTGAGGCAAAGGCGTCAGAGGAGGACAAGCTGAAAGCGGTGATGTACCAGTCCAGCCTGTGCTACTACTCCAGCAGGTGAGCGTTCAGACACCGACAGGTTTGCTTTGTGAGAGATGTCTGAGCTGATTCTCATGGTTCTGATGTTCACTAGTGAGGCCATGAGGCTGCTTGGAATCCCGGGACACCACATTAGGCACTGCCCCACTAATGTGGTAACTGGGTTTTCCAAGCTCACGGTTGCTGTGAACTTGAGCTCTTGTCCTCATCAGTCAGATTGTTTGCTCAGAGTTTGACTGTCACTCCTCAATTCACAGGGCAGCCGCTCCGCGCCGCACAAGCGCATCCGGAAGAGCACAGGGATTCCCCGCAGCTTCCTGTTGGAGGTGGACGACCCAGACCGAAAGGGAGTCATGATAGACGGCAGCGGCAGATACGTCATTCCCATCATAGACGCGTGAGTAAACTGTACTTGGCATAGCCGCATGTTCTAGTGTTTGTCCAAATCTCACATGATGTCTGCTTGTGTGTGTTTGCGCTCGATCTGTTCAGTGAGGCCTATGCTGCTGAGAAGAGAAAGAGGCCGTCCTTCTCCTGCCAGACCGAGCCTTTGCCCTCCTCGTCCTCAGCAGGTGCGGCATCTTCGGTCCGGGACGCCGGAGGGAAACGGTCCCGCTCCCCATCTTCACCAGAGACGCGCAGCGACCAGAAGAGACCACGTCGCTGAGAGACCTTCATCCAAGAGACCTGGAGCCGACGTGTAAATGTTGTACATAGTTTATTAATAAAAGATAATAAAGATTATAGTCGCATGAACTGTGTGGACTGGTTAACCTTCACTCCAGCAGTGCAACACACACACACACACACACACACAAATTAATTCATAAACACAATATTATGAAGTTTTGCTTTAATTTAGGAAAAGAGAAACTCTTCTGGGCTAAAATCTGATGGGTTTTTTTCAGCATTCTTACTTCAGTCTTTAATGTCAGGTGATCCTTCAAATGTCAGTGTAAAGTGTTGAGTACACTATTAGTGCTCAGTCGTGTTTTTCATAGTTACCAGTGCCGATGGAGTTTTTTTTTTTAGAGCGTCATATTTTGCTGGAAACGTTTCATTTTAACGGTAATATGCCATAAGCTGATGTGTATGAGTAACTTCAAAAGTTGACCATAGTCTATATGCAATACAAGTATTGAGTTTCCAAAACATTTTTATTTTATATGACAGGTTAACTTATAGGGACTCAGCCAAATTATTTATATTACTTTATACTATATGCCTAATAAGCTTTTTATTGGACATTGCACAGATATTGATGTTTCTCAGCGTTTTGCTCTTATAGTACACCAAAATATTTGAATTGATAATCTTTTTATTTGCATTTTGCACATATTGTTATGACAGCTGGTCACGGGGATTATGTTTTATTTACTTTAAAAGATTTTTTTTATCAGAATGTTTTTCACTGTATGCATTTTACATTATTTGTATCTATGCTTAGTTTAAAATGTTTACATTGTTCTACACACATTAAATCATAATGCCAAATATCAGAAATGGCAATAGATCATTTAGATTTTATTAATTTCAGTTTTATTGTTATTGACTTAAAGCACTTGACAGATTTGATTCATTCGTCTACCTTTGGCTTAGTCCCTGATTTATCAGGGGATGCCACATTGGAATGAACCGCCCCTTACTTGACAGATTTATGTTTTTTTAATTTTAGGTGATTTGTGTAATGTGTTTTATGTTTGGTAAAATAATTTATAATCGGATCTTTTGTGATTTTCAACTTATTACAATGTCTTGTCCCAATGGGTGGATTTAGATGTTTTTGCAAAAAAAAAAAAGAAGCACTTGTGGATTTAGCTGGTTTTGACGCAAAAGAAAATCTACCACATTAAAAACCAAAGAGTTGTCTAAAGTGACATTTATGAAAAAAAGTAATTTTATTTACTAGCTAATAACCTTATTATTACATATAAAATGAAATTGTTGAGCCTTATCAGAGGAGGCTGATAGAAAAAGCAAAGGTCTGGTAGATTTAAAGGGTTTTTCATCTAAACTTTTCATTTGTTTTTAGTTTTGTGTGATTATTAAGATGTGCATTAAGTTTGTAACTCTTTCCCCACTGAGGGCAGGTGAAGAGCTTCTCTTGGGGTGATAAATTTTAATGCCTTTTAAAAGTTTATGTGAAACTCTTTTCACTCTGATTTGAGAATTTTCTGATTCTTCTCTTTTGTGTGAATTTTCATGTGGCATGTAGAGTGTTGGCGAGGCAGTGGCGCGATAGGTAGTGCTGTCGCCTCACAGCAAGAAGGTCGCTGGTTCGAACCTTGGCTCAGTTGGCGTTTCTGTGTGGAGTTTGCATGTTCTCCCTGCCTTTGCGTGGGTTTACTCCGGGTGCTCCGGTTTCCCCCACAATCCAAAGACATGCGGTACAAGTGAATTGGGTAAGCTAAATTGACCATAGTGTATGAGTGTTGGTGTGAATGTGAGTGTGGATGTTTCCCAGAGATGGGTTGCGGCTGGAGGGCATCCGCTGCGTAAAAACTTGCTGGGTAAGTTGGCGGTTCATTCCGCTGTGGCGACCCCGGATTAATAAAGGGACTATGCCGACAAGAAAATGAATGAATGAATGTAGAGTGTTTATGTACAAACAACTTTTCACACATAAGGCAAGTGAGTTGCCTCTCTCCGGTGTGAAGCCTCATGTGATAAATCAGGGATCCTTCATATTTTAAACACTTTCCACATTAATAACACTTGAAAGATGTATTATTTGTGTATATGGTAATGTCTTTTTATAACCCATTTATTAATTTAGATGGTTTTTGTCTGTTTCTCTGCTTTCTTACATTGTGTGCCAGAAGTAGAACTTGGGAAGAAACATTGATTCGTTGATTAAATATTTGTTTCATTTGTATTACAGCTTTTGGCAGACTTTAACATAAAATTTATAAACAGAATGTAAAAGAATGATTTGAAATATTTGCAAAGATTATATGATTGTATAATCAGCTGTGCAAAGGTAAGGTCAATAAAAGATATCGGTAAAGACATTAGCTAATTCACCAATTTTCTCAAGGCATTTTTGTTGGCATAGTTAGGGCCTGTTTTATATATCCTCCTGCTCTTTCTAACTACAATCTGTGTGCCAGAAACAGGGAGAATGAATACAGTAAAAAACAGTGACTTGTAGCTGATTGTACCTTTCTTCTTTAATACGTGATGAAAGACAATACAATTATTTACAGTAATTACAATACAATTATTGATCCGTCTGTCTCTCCACATTATACATTCACACGTTACAAATATTAAGTAAACAGAATAAAAAGGAAAACGATCGACTGGCAATTCACCTGAAGTCAAAAGGGATCCTGAGATTACTTTGAAGTAAAGCATAACTTCAGTCCTAAATTTAAGACACCTATTTCCTGTCCTCTAAGAATATTTCACAAAGCAATTCTGAAAGCTAAATCTTGTGTGGTGATTGCAGGCTGAGAGAGGGTTGAAAACCTCCTCAAAAAGTTACAGTTTTCTCCAAACTTCTATAGAAAATAGGTAAAATTGTAACACAGTAAAGCAAAGAAACACACATCCACAAACACACACAGTAGCTGCAAAAACTGTAAAACATTATAGGATCAGTCACTATTCGACCACTAACCACTAACCATCTTAAAAAGTTTGTTGATGGTAAACTGCCTTGGAAAAAAATTACATTCATTTTTTTTTAAAATACACAAAAGAGGCCACTGGATAGATTGTTTCTGTCACCTTTTCTCATCACAGTTTTTTCAATATTCAGCAACTGCTGTAAAAAAATAACAAACATAAAATGATATATGGTTTGAAGTAATTATGATTTCAGTAGGTCTCATCCATTTTTCATCTGGTTTACATTTAGTCAAAGTCAAAGGTGAACTCTTTCACATTTTGCCACAAGAAGCATGCTAGAAATTCAATGGTACTGGAATGCAAAAACTTTGAAGCTCAATATCTCAAAATCATTCAGAACACTGATAGAACCTTATGATTCCAAGGTGATGAATTGTGTCTGTGCAGGAAAGTACCGACATTTCCCCATCTCAGGAGATTTTATTCTTAAAGATAGACTAGGGATTGCTGTAACACTAAGTAAACTGTAAGACCATTGTATAAATCAATATCACAATATACCTTCTGAGGTATTGCAGAATTTGTCTATATGACCATCTAAAGAATTATATCATATTATAGACAGTAATATGAAAGTGATTTATCTTTATTGTTGGACACATAAAAGTTATATGAAATTATGAATAGTTTTGCTCTTCATCTTGGATATTTTCAACAAGGGGAGTCACACCAACAAAATATTTTTATAGTGGTTCCAAAAAAGTAAATTATGAACTTGAGAAATGTTTTGTCATTTACTAAATTAGCTTGTAAAATCATTAAGAGTAATTTATTTATTAAACTGCTTGAGACAGTCACATTATAGGACAGTTTTGAGATTTGGCTCAAGCCAAAACTGTAAAATAAAAATAATAGCAGGATTTATAACAAGTGGTCCATTGGAAAACAAAGTTAACCATTTAAATTTTAAACGATGACATTAATTATATTCCAATTATTTTCTTTTTTTTCATGTGTGACATGCAGTGATAATGCAACGTCACGTCAACAACCCATTTTTTTCCACTTATTTATTAAATGCATTGCTTTCTCTGATGTGAACAGCAGGAGAATCGCTGTTCTGCAGTGATGTAGAGTGTGTGTGTGTGTGTGTGTGTGTGTGTGTGTGTGTGTGTGTGTGTGTGTGTGTGTGTGTGTGTGTGTGTGTGTGTGTGTGCGTGTGCGTGTGTGTGTGTCCTGAGCAGCGCGGGTGTGGCGGCAGGTTCCTCCCACCTGTTGTGCTGCGGTGATGAGAGCTGCTCCTCCTGGGAGACACGCAAGACACACACTGTACTCCTGACAACAACAGCCTCTCAAATAATTACTGGAAATATCGTTTTAATCAGCGCCACATAAAGAGACATTTCTAACATTGTACAATGACTGCGAATCATGTGCGAAAGCGTCGAAAAGGAGGGTCAACGGAAAGTTAACGGTAAGAAATTCTGTTTGTATCGTTAGGCCTTTATGTAACGATACTGTTTTCATTCATGAGTCAGCTTCCGTCGCGTACTCACGATTTTTTACCGTGTTCTGTGATACTCTGTTTTAGATGATTTGATAATTAACGACAGCTTCCATCCCTTGGAAGATGCAGCTCCAAACTGGAGTTGTTATAAACTGATTATTGATCCGGGTTTGACCAGCGGAAGTCAGAAAGTGTACCGATATGATGGACAGCACTTCAGCGAACCCGTGAGTACATCTGAGTTCAAGGACATTAATGATATTTTGCTAATATTCATATTATGTAATGTCATTTTTAGTTATTAGACTGAATGAGCTAAAAATAAAAAAACTGATGAAAATGAACCATATGGTTTTTACAACCAAAAAAAAAAACATGGATATCAACTAATTCTTTATAGTTTTGCTACACTACCATGTAACTTACTGCACAAAAGAAAAAAAGTTACCGTATATTAAGGGTATGTTTAACAGTCTGCCAAACAATATTTTTACTAGGTTTTTACTTTAATATAACCATGGTTCATTTTCATTATGGAGTTAAGTTGTATTCTGAATTGTACAAATAAAACCTTAACTGTTGTCTGTTAGCATCCTGAATGTTTTCCGGTGGATGTTGTACGAGATCCAAGAATTACTCGTTTTTGGGCAAAATTTAAAAACGCAGATCTTCCAGTCCCCAAACTCAAGGTTAGTACTGGTTATAACATAAATTAAATTTACAACAAATAATAGTTTGCTTTTTAAATACATCTTATAAAACATAACATTCATTCATTTTCATTTCGACTTAGTCCCATTATTAATCTGGGGTTGCCACAGCAGAATGAACCACCAACTTATCCAGCATATTTTTTACAATGCGGATGCCCTTCCAGCTGCAACTCATGACTGGGAAACATCCATTCACACACATACACTATGGACAATTTAGCTTACCCAATTCACCTATTGCACATGTCTTTGGACTGTGGGGGAAACCGGAGCACCCAGAGGGAAACCCACACTAACACGGAGAACATGCAAACTTTACACAGAAACGCCAACTGAGCCAGCCGAGGCTCAAACCAGTGACCTTCTTGCTTTGAGGCGATTGTGCTACCCACTACGCCACTGTGCAGCCAATACATAGCACAAATTTAAATATTAACAAATTATGTTATTTTTTTATTTACAGGTTCACTTAAAAAATAAAATGTGTTAAATATAATTGTTTTATTAATTTAGTTTTTAAACATTTACTATTTATTATTACAATATAATCTGGTACACCCTATATACATATACTGAAGTGTTACAAATATTTTTAGAAACATTGTTGCGATATAAATTTAGCAGCATTGTGTTTGGGATCAAAAGTACAGCTTGCACAACATTTGATTATTCATTCTGCAAATTGTTATTATATTTTATTCCATAGCCCTCTGAGATGCCAAACAAGTAATTTAACAACATTCAGAGTTCAAGTTTATAATTTTATTTATAAGTTGTTTTCATCTGTATCAGAAGTACAAAATAATGTCAATATCCTTCTTTTTTTAGGTTGATGAGTATTATGTCGGAGCACCTAAGGAGTTGACATTTGCAAGACTTAATGACAACATCAGAGATGGATTCCTATCTGAAATGTGTAAATGCTTTGGAGAGATTCAAGATTTGAAAGTTTTTTATAATCCAAAGAACAAGAAACATTTAGGACTAGCAAAGGTTGTTTTTGAATCTGTAAAAGCAGCAAATAATGCAGTAAAAAATCTCCACAAAACTTCTGTGATGGGAAACAACATTCATGTGGAGCTTGACCCTAAAGGTAAATACATTTCCACTTCCTATGAAAATCCGGCAAATAAAAGCTTTCATCAACATCTCTATGCAATTATTTGCAATTTAAACTTTTACTGTGTTTGCATTCACTGCTTGATTCCTGACTGGTTTTAGGCTTGAAGAGGCATCGATACTTCCAGATGATTGTTAATGGTTTATATACACCTTTTACTCTCCCTGTTGAAGAAGAGGCCTGGGGGCCGCAGTCACCATCTTCCATCACAGACTCCTTAATTGTGAGTCGAAGACCAAATACCAAACATTTTGTGATGTTAATAAATGGTCAAATGGCAGGAACTTGGAATGATTTTAGTTCTGTGAAGACCATTTTGTGTCAGCTAAATTAGCTCCTATTTTATAGAAGAGTAGGAACTACAGGGGTGTAATATATAAAAAAATATACAAAACACTGGCAAGCTGTTTTAAGTCTAACAAGACATTCACATATAGAAAGTTGAAGTTAATGTTGGGATCTTTTCTCAGCATGATGATATGTACATTTAGTTCTCGGGGAACTAGGGGCTAGTTCCTATAATTAAGTTCTTGTAAACACCCAGTGCAAAAGCCCCTAATCTCACCTAAAATCAGGACTATATATATATATATATATATATAGATGTACACAACATCATGTGTATAACATCATACCGGACATGCGAGAATTAGAGATCCACACAAAGAATGCAGGTTGTTATAAAGTCTTTTCTGTTTTTTTCAGGAGTGTGAATCACTAAAGAAGCTCACATATACATTGTCCTCCTCATCCTCAATATGTAATGGCTCCCCTTCTTTGGATTGTTCTACTCCTTTATCTATGGATACCGCCTACTCCAGCATGCATCAGGACACTCCCAGTAGCTTCTGGCAAACACCTCAATACCAAGACACTCCTCGCACCCCTTCTGTGACCCACAGTAGACCAGGCACACCATCTCAGTGTGAGAGGACTCCAAATGAATCTACACTGATAAACACTGGCCCCATTGTCCCTTTTATTCAACAATCCACCCTGAACATCTCACATTTTCAGCCTGGTCAACCAGCTATAAATAAACCTAGCACTATTCAACATGCTGTGCAAAACTTTTGGATGCTAAGTGGGACTCCCTCTCATAACGGCATCTTCTCAAATAGGCAGAGAACCCCAGGTGGCAATTCTCATCCTAGTAATCATGTACGGGGAGGACATCGAGTCAGACCTCTCGAAAGCAAGTACCAAAATGCATACAACCGGAGGCCACAACACCGCCACTATATACACAGACCTGTGTATCGGAGAGGTCACTACCACCGTGCACTTGCTACAAATCAAGTCACTTTGAACAGATTTCAGGAAACTCCAACCACACCTTTATATTCAGATAAGCTCACAGGCCGAAATTTTACCGACTCAATCAAGGGCCTCTGTGTTAATCACATATCTGTTGTTGAAGATCCACTATCTCTTCCTTACTCAGAGAAACTGCCTGAGAAGACTAATAATCACATTCATCCTGATATAGAGAAAAATGTGTATGCTTCGGAAAATACTTTAACTCAAACTGCTTCACCGGTACCTAGCAAGACAACTTACGATGTGAACCAAAATCATTATCCATCACAAGCCCAGTCTTCTCACTCATATGTCCCAAAACTGTGCTCTTCTCCTGAAACAACTGAAGATATTTCAGAGCCCACAGTTGAGTGTCCTTTTCCTGAATTTCCTGCTCCAGAGTCAAAACCTGACAGTCTGGACACTCGCATCCAGATGCTTTTAAGTGCTGGTAGTCCAGTTCTGCCTCTTCTGAACCAAGACAGTTCAGACTCAGAGTCTACTGAAGAGAATGATCATCATCAGCGCTCGTCCAGAGCCCCCAGCCCCACTCAGTCACTGACCACTGGTGTTTCTTTAAATTATGATGATATATCCTCTGTTGTTAGAGATACTAGTTCCTATCCCAGAGAAAATTTATCTGGAATGGAGGATGTGAATCCCACTGCATTGTATGATGTGGCAGAAGACAAACATGAACTTCCGTCACCAAAGAAGCCCTTATCCAAGATGCCCTCCAGCACCATTGTAAGTAATTGATCCATCCATCCACCCGCTCATTCATCTCATAGCCAATACACCTTTAAAATTTTAAAATTGACACTTAACAATGTGTCAATAAATTAAGTTAATAATTTACTTACAGTAAACTCATGCTGTTCCAAATTTGAAAGGTATTAGTCATCTTTGGAACACAAAAAAGTTTAAATTCTTGTATATTCAGGATATTTTTATATATTGTTTCCATTTGTGAGTAAAATTACCATTTAAGGTTACTGTCAAGCTAGGTAATTTCTTGTACCTTAGTTAAAATTTCTATGAATTTCTTTGAATTTCAGCTTACTTTAAATTCTACTGAACATTCTAATTCAGTTGCATCTTCTTTGCTTCTTCAGATAAAAGTTTTGAGTAAATTTGGGATTTAAATTTGGGATTTGGGATCAGACTGTCTCATAAAAAAATTCTGAAAAGTGTACAACCCTTCTGAGTACTTAGTACATTTACAGGGTTTGAATTATATGTATACATTAAGACTCCTTTACATTAAGGTTACTTTTATATAATAGAGCATTTACACATTCACATCAGTACCAAACTCTTTTCTAGGTCAATCCAAATGAAGATCAAGATACTTCAGACCAGCCGTCTAGTATACCAGTGATCTGCACCAACAGGAGCACTTCAACACCTCCTATGTCTGAAATACCCCCACCTCCAATGCCATCTGTTCACTACCCCTTTTTACCTGGGTACTCTCTGCCTACATCTTCTTGCTCATTGTATCCTCCTTCAATCATCAAGCAAGTCTGCAGGCGATCAAACTGGCCGACTAGTTTGGCGCCTCTTCCTATTCCAACTAGAATAACACAAGGGCAAACCTCATTGTCACCCTCTTTCCTCCCTCAGTCCTTCAGCTTTATGACTCATCGTCCACCTTACCCTTCTCCTGGATGTTCATCTACTATGTTGAGGTACAGGCCACCCTGGCCTCCTCCTCCCCCCATTCCCAGGTTTGACCCTTCAGTGCCCCCACCAGGGTACGTCCCCATAAAAGAGTCACCACATAAGGCCACAGTTGATGGAGTTCTGGCTGTAGTTGCTTCTGAACTGCGGGCCATCGTGAAGAAAGACATACATCGCAGGATGATTGAGATTATGGCCTTCAAAGCATTTGATCAGTGGTGGGATGACAAAGAACAGGCAGCCAAGGTGGGATTTGTTACTTATTTTAGATGTAATGTTGAACTAAATGATGTGATTTAAATATTACTTTCCTTAAAGTATTAGTTTACCTAAAAGTTCAAATTCTGTTATTTTTTACTCATCCTCATGTTGTTCCAATCCCCTGAGATTTTTGTTCATCTTCTGAAGGCAAATTAAAATATAGCAAATGAAATCAGAAAGATATCTGACTGTACATAGAAAGAAAAGGTCATAGGACCTGACATTACATGCGACTTGATAGGTTCAAACTGTAATTATACAGTATGATTACTTATAGAACACACTGCATCGTATTGCCCATAGTAAATTAACATCCTGACGACTTGACGAGTGACATTGGCAAACAAAGTGTTCACAAAAAAGTGTTTTTGGAGCTTTGTATGATTACCCTGAGTAATGTTTTGACAATGTTTTTGGTTCTTTTTCTGGAGTTTGAATGTCTCAGGACACTTACAGAATAGGGAGGATGAGGGAGCTCTCAGATTTCATCTAAGGGTGCTATCACATTTAGACATTTGTTCCGGAACCTGTCTCGTTTGCCCAGTTAGCGTGGTTTGTTTGGCATATGTGAATCCAGCAATCATGCTCGAATTCACAACAAATCAATTGCATCAAAACAATCTCCGGAGCGGAGCGATTGTAGTGAGAAAGAAAAACAATCCTCTGAACTAACGAACCAGGCTATATCACAGTGTATTATTAATATGTAATTGCCATATATATATTCCTGAAGTTAACACCTGATAACTTTTCCATATTTTAATCTTATTATATTTTGTATTTGCCCTGTTGTTTTGTTCATTTCTGCACTGACACCCCGGAAAGAAAGATCAACATAGATCTGCTTCATTGTCTGACTGCAGTCTTGGTTTATCTTATATTTCTCTCTATAATTTAAGCATATAATGCATAATTTAAGCCAACGTTTTTTTATAGATAGATAATAGATATATTTTTACAAAACTTGACAACTGAAATAAGCTATATATGAGAAAGTCTGACCTTTTATTTGGTGAGGATGTGGGTGTCAAAATTAAAGTGCACCTTTTGGCTTATCTTATTGCTTATCATCATAAATAAAAATAAAAATGTATGACAGATGAGCGGAGGAACCAATGACCAGTGTGAGGAAAGTTTACTTTCACATGACTTGTTTAAAGTATTTTGGTCCGACCAGGAACAAAAATAAACATTGTAACAATTTTAATCTCTGTATCAGAACAAAACAAACTATCTACAGGTGTGAAAGCACCCTTAAATATCTTATTGTGTGCTCTGAAGATGAACAAAGTCTCAGGAGAGTGAAATGACACGAGAGTGGCTAATTAACAATGTAATTCAATTTTTTTGGGTGAACTAACTCTTTAAATCATGTTTTGCACCTCCAGGTATCTGCCCCAGCTGTTAAATCGGTGGGAAATAAAGACATTAAACTCAGAGTGATGGAGCAGAGCCTGAGATTAGGGACTGCTGGGGGTGAAGGCTGTATACTGGACTCAGGAAAAATAAAGAGTCTACATGGTGCCATTAAATTGCCATCGTTTAAGGTACAAACATGATACTTTTTATGTACTTATTTATTTTACAGTATGTACATTTATATAAACATTATTCAATGTCCTGTCTGAATTGCCCTGCAACTTTTATAATTAAATAGCTTTGAAATACTTGATTTTCTCTTACAAATAAATAATTACTTTTTCCATATAGTTTAACATTAGGCTATGTGTTATGATCGTGGGATCCACTGTTTGATCAAGAAAAAAATGTATTCAAAATGTATAAAATATGCTTTTTTTCATGATAATGAATGGTGATTTCTAATTTTTTTGTCTTTATGCTTGGTTAAAGAGGAAGGGTCCATCAGGTCAGGGCTCCACAGATGTTAAAAGGATATGTCCTTCTCCTGGTCCTGAACACTCTGAAGATGAAGGTTAGCTTGGCATTGACTTTTTAATATATTTAAAAAATATATATATATATATTATTTGTATAGTGGCACAGTGGGTAGCACGATTGCCTCACAACAAGAAGGTCGCTTTCCCCACAAATCCAAAGACATGCACTATAGGTGAATTGGGTAGGCTAAATTGTCCATAGTGTATGTGTGTGAATGGGTGTGTATAAATGTTTCCCAGTGATGGGTTGCAGCTGGAAGGGCATCCGCTAAGTAAAACATGTGCTGGATAAGTTGCCGGTTCATTGCGCTGTGGCGATCCCAGATTCATAAAGGGACTAAGCCAAAAAGAAATTTAATTAATATTATTTGCATTTGTTTTAAATAAAGGATAGAGAAAGAAAAAGAGAAAGACAAACACATAAGAGCAAACCCAATTAGTTGTCATATATTAGTGTTTACCACTAAATTGACCAGGTTTGTATAAAATAAACAGAATGTGGGATCATAAGGAACAACTTTATTCAGTATTGGGTTAAACCTACACAGTTTTACTGGTTTAATATATTACTGGTTTAATTTACTGGTTTAATATATTACTGCTTTAATATATGTCCACATTTAAGCTTTTAAGCCAACAGCCTATGCCTCTTTCATTTGGCTTTAGTGATGCTCAAGTGTGGAAACAATATCAGTTTGAATTATTTTAGAAATTATTAGGAAACAGGCTTTTACAGGTTTGCAATATCATTAACAAAGCAACTGTATGAAGTAGATTGTATACACTGACAAAATATTCCCAACATTTATTTCATGAAGAGTCAGAGCAGCAAACAGCCCCAGATTGTGTTGATGAAACTACAGTCTTAAATGCCAGTGAAGACACCATGGTCAAACGAAGGCATTCCAGGCCTTTAGCCTTAGATAGTGAAGAGGAGGATGATGAAGAGAATTCAGAGAAGGCGGAGGATCCAAAACCAGAACAAGTTCATGCATGTGATCGGGTATTGTTTCAATAAAATAAAAGATTTGTTCATAATATAAAATTAGATAATGTTGTACTGATAGGCACAGTTTGATGATGTCTTGTTTTTTGCAGGTTGACATTAAAAAAGTTACTAAAGACCAGACGAGTGATCCCTGTGTTATCGTTGATGATGAAGATACAGATACTGGTATTCATCATTTCTGTTCATTGTTACATAAAATTATTGCCATTATTTACATTTAATATATTAAAAAAATTAATTTATATTATAATATATTAAATTTGTCTTTCTTTATGAGCATAAGACTTTTCTTTCATAAACAAAAAATACAGACTCCATACTTTTGTACGGCACAGTATAAATATAAACAAAAACGTCCTCAAATATGCACTTATTCAACAATTATACTGTAGTTTAATAAAATATCTGTTTTTATACATTTGGTCTTACAACTTCATTATATTTCTCTTTTTATCCCTCAGAAACTCTCAGCCATTCAAATTCATCTGCTTCTAAAAGCCAAGGATACGACTCTTTAGCCTCTCCCAGAAGTGCCTCTCACTACTCAGCTTGTTCTCCGTCTGTTATCGACTCCCCAGTTTCCTCTAGACCTGTCTTTGTCTCCTCAGATGACAGAAGCGACGAGTCCTCATCTGTGTCTTCTGCTGAGGATGATCAGTCAGATGGTCAAAGTTCTCCTGAAACTCCTCGTGAGGACAGAAGGGTAGTAGAGACTATATGGATTTCTTCAGATGAGGATGATGATGAAAACCAAGAGACTCTTCACACTCCTGTTTTCTTACCTTCACCGCACTCGGAAGAAGATCTCCAACCCCCTGTGACCCCATCAGCTCCAGATTCAATCGAAAGTGATGTAGACAATGACTTTTTTGGTTAGTTCATTGATTTTTTTTTTTATCAATGATAATGATGTTTTGATATTAAGCCTAAATCAGCCTCCATGTGTCCAAAATAAAAACAAAACCATAAATAATATTTTTTTCCACTAGAGGCCACTGAATGGACAAGATGTACTGGGTTCATCACTGAAAATCCTGTCATCGTTTATTCATGTCATTTCAAACATACCACAAATATTTTCATATTTGGAACACAAATTTCTATTTAGATTTATGTTTATAAGTCTTTATATTTTTTGTCATATTTGTAGGATTTTTTTCAAAACTCTTTTTTTTCAAGCTGTTTGATACGACAAAATATTTAGGCATCATAATTTAGGATGAATACATTTTTAATGGAAGGACACAGATTTCATATTTAATTGAAAATATCTCTATTTGTTTTAAGGTTTGACAAAAGATTTATGGGTTTGTAAAGATGTGATGGTAAGTAAATGGTTAAGGCAAACAGAGGTCATTTTGAAAAGAGCTAATCATTTAATGAACCTTTTATACCTTCACCACCTAAAATCCTGTAATATGCAGACCAATAATACAGATTTTACTATTTAAAATGGATCTACATGTTTCATTTATTGTGTTTTTGAGAATTAATATCTTTTTTTCATAGTTATCTTTAAGTTGTAGCAATCAGCTGTTAAAATAAATAATAATAATAATAAATCTTCATCTTCATGGTTTAATCATCATTGTTAAACAATATGATATGTGGTTCTGCTTCAGATTTGGATCCAGCTCAAATGGAAGACCCAGAGGAAGAACTGAGTGTACGAGTGTATATGCAGGGACTAAAACTGCCTGAGCCTCTCAGATACACCTTACAGGACCCTGTGAAACACTGTTTGACAAACAAACTGAAGCTTCCAGACCCTGTGATATTCTTCTCAGATCAGGAATCAGAGCTGCCAAGCCCACCTTCTCCTACATACAGAGGATTATCAGGTGCGGGTGTTATTTTTTTTTTTTTACCTGAGTAATCACTCTTTTCAAATATGTCCTAGTTTCAGATCCCTCAAAATAAACTTTCTGTAGTTATAAATAATTTTTTTAAGATAATTGTTTTTTTTTTTTTACAATTTTGTTTTCAACATATAACCAGAGTTTTTTGCAATAATTCTTTTTATTTTTTTTCCTTTTGTCAAACACTAAAGATATTTTGAAAAAAGTAAGAAACATGTAACCATTGACATTCATAGTAGGAAAAACAAATACTATGGAAGTCAGTGCTTTTGCAGGTTTCCAAATCTTTTTCAAAATCTCTTTTTTTGTGTTCAATAGAAGAAAAAAAACTCAAACATGTTTGGAACAAGTAAAGTGTGAGTAAATTTTGTGAGACAAAAGTCCTATAAAAGATTGAACAAAATTGCTCTTAATCTTAAATCTATATAAAAATGTGATTTTCATAAGGTCTTCATTCCTGTAATTACTTTTTATTTTATTAAGTTATATACTTATATACAAAGAGTGGTGTGAAAAACTGAAATTGAACATTTATGTGATTATAATGTTGTTGAGACAGTCATTAGGTATAATCTGGAAATATTTATACTTTTTTAGCATTATAAAAATTTTTTTTTGAGCTTTAATAACAATTTTTAAAAAGACTTCTTCATTTAAACAGCACTCTTATATTATGGTAATATGTGCATTTCCATTAGCCATTTTAACTTTGGGGACTTTTTAGAGTTAACAAGAAGCTTATGATGCTGTTTCATAAAGCTGTTCTTGAAAGATATGGTATCACAGTGTGGTATCAGTATCTGTACAGTGTAAATCTACGTTGATGCATCACTTAAACACATGATGGAAAATTGTTTGGCATGATGAATATTTTAATCCTCAAGTTTTATATGAGAATTGTGTCCTCCATCAGGTGGAAAGGATTCTAAATGATCTAACTCATTTTTTATTTGTTTCCACAATATGAATCTGGTATGTATGAGATACAGAGTCACAAAGTGTAAGTTGAACCGATATAAGAAATTCTTGGTACCAGTTTCAGTGGGTTTACTTAACAAAAGTTGATCTTAATTAGCATTATAATTATTGTAACTACTTTATTTTGTATTGTTTTTATTGTTTGTTTTTATGGAATGTCTGCAGCAATATGGTGATGTCCATAACAAACTTCCTGTCAGGGACAATAAACTTTTACTAACTATCTCACTAACTAACTAACTAACTATAACTATATTTCTCAGTTAAATGTTCTTTTTATGTCATATTGTAATCTTTACATAAAAAAAATTTACCCAATTTGGCTTAGGCGATTAATCGAAAAGTAATAGAAATCGACATTCATAACCTATAATCGATCAAATTTTTCCATGTCAATTTTTTCAATTAATTTCCCTACCGTGTGTGGAGTCACGTGACCCCGCTTCGTTAACACCTTGTATACGCTTGTATACCTGCGCACCACTTTAAAAAATGTTACTACATGCCAGAGATGCCTTGAGACAGCATTTATTCTATTATGATGTTCAATAAATAATCATAGATTGTTGTGCTTTTCCTTGAATTATTTTAAAATCAAGTAATGCGCCCTTCACTCAGAAATCAATCACTTGTAATATGTGAGCATATTTAATGTACAAAGCTTGTCAGTGAACTATGAGGCCAAAAAATTAAATAATCGTTCATTAATTGGACTAGAGGTAAAATATTTAATTAATCGAGATTTGAATTTAGGCCAAATCGCCCAGCCCTACATTATAGCATAAACAAATAGACCTATACATACAGTAGACCAACATGTGCATAATTGGCATATCAGATCAATCAAATCAAACTGAATATCATATCTTCAACTAATTGTTAGTTGCATCATGTATCTTTGTGCTTTCAGATGATTTGGAGACCCAGTACACTACAGACTCAGAGGACCAGAGAGTCATCATGGAAGCGCTGGAGGATCCCGTGCACCTCAGACCCATCACACCCACTGGATTCTTGTCCGACAGTGACCCTGACATAGAGATGGGACGGAAATTTTCTCCTCCGGCCATCGAGGAGGTAGATCTGCCACACACTCCTGGTAGATGTCTGGAACTAGAGGATGATGAAAATAACATTCTACCACCAGGTCCACCGACACCACTACCACCTCCTCCATCTCCTACAGGCATAAAAGAACTTCCATCCTCACCCCTTTACTACGGTATTCCTCTCCTGTCATCATATCCTGGATATGAGGAAATCCCAAAAACACCAGGCAGAGTCAATGATCCAGGTTTTGTTTTTCACTCTGAAAGAATAACACCACCACAAGAGCCTTCACGAACACTGGAAAGCCCCTGCAATCCCTTTCTGTCTTCTTTTGCTGACAGCGGGATTCCAAGGACCCCAGGGAGAGACATGTCTCTGTCTCCACCTGTGCTAAACCACAGAGAAAGACATGTTCAACACAGAGAGCTGTTGAAATATGGACAGCGTCATCGTAACAGTGATTTTGCACAGTCAGACGTACAAACAAACAATTTTAGTAAAAATAATAGTCACACACCTCGTTCAGACACGGCACGCTTGAAAAGGCGACGAGAGCGTCTTAAAAAAAGACAACGAATGATTGAATTACAACGGTCAAGACGATGCACTGATCTAAATACTCATTCATCTTTACAAGTGAGTAGTGCGACAACAAAACCTACAAATCAAAGTTTGGAGCCTTTGGACAGAGTCTCAAACATCAGGACAGAAGAATCAAACAATAGTCAGCAGATTGAGACTCAAAGGCTTTCAGAGTCGTCCTATGTGAGGAGAGATTCCTCATTGACTCCTCATCTTATCTTCACTCCACGCTCTAAGAGAAGAGAGAAGTTGGTCCTTCATGCTGTGTGGACTAAAGGAGTGAATGAAGAGGAGATCCGGCACCTGAAGGCCTCCTATGAGAGGCTTGTGGTGGAGGATAACGAATATGATTGGTTGAGACGAACTCGCTGGATCCCACATCCTCATATCCTTAAAAGCATAATACATGCCATAGTGAAAGTATTTAAATGTGTGATTTTTTTGTTTTTTATTTTGTATATTTTTTATGTTTTATGAATGTACATTACTCTTTTATTTGTTTCTTGACTCTGGTGCACCAACCAGCACTTCTGACGACAGGCCGAGAAGATGGTTGGATGGGGTCAGGAATCATTTGACAGGTTGTGCACGCAGTGAGGGTTATTACTTCATCAGCAAGAGGGAAAAGCTGCAGTATCTCTGTAATGAGCGCACTGTTTCAGAAGAGTTTACTGCAGATTCTCAGGTGAGAAACTTGTTTATTTCAGTAACTATATTAAAATTTGCTGTACATTTCAGTTTAGTTTTAGTTTTTTCATTAATGGTTTTGTTTGTTTTATGGTGCTTTCACACCTAGACTTTTGCTTCGGAACCTGTCTTGTTTGCCCAGTTGGCGCGGTTCGTTTGGCATTTGTGAATCCACCATCGCTCTCGGATCCGCGCCAAAACAATTGCTCCAAAATCACTTGAATGAGGTGGTCTCGGCTCGATTAAAACAAACTCTGGAGCAGATTGATTGTAGTGAGAAAGCGATACGATCCGAGCCCGGTTATATCACAGTGTTTTATGGATATGTAATAGGCATACGGCTATATGAAGAGAGAATTATGAGCAGGGCGGAAGGTCATTCAACAAAAATTCCAGGTTTCCCGGAAGTTTCAGGAGTCTCACGCAAATGCACAGAGACTCCCGGATCCCTGCAAACAAGTGATAATCTCCGGGAAATCCCGCGCCTCCCTGCCGGTCCTCAAATACGTCGCGCACCCTTCTCACTCCTCCCCACTGCATCCGTCCTCGCTCTTCAGACACGTTGCGCGCACCTTGTAAAACACCACCAAACCACCACCTCCTCCTGACAGCTGAGCTGCACTCTGCAAAATAAACCATGTAACTCTGACCAATTAGAGGAGAGTTTACTCATACATGATTTGTTTTAGCTCTTTTGGTCCGTTTAGAAACTTTGATGTGTGAAAGCGAAACGCAACAAGAGCAAAGAGCAACAATTTAACAGTTTCTGTTTCAGAACAAATGAATCGATTCACTGGTGTGAAAGCACCCTTAGTTTATGTTGTGAACTCATTTCTATGCTTTGTCTATAGTTAGTTTCTGTTTTAGTTTTAGTATGTCTAGTTTTACAGAGTTGACAGAACATGTCCAGTGTGGACCAAAGCAAAGTTCATGGTTTGCATAGTTTACATTAAATGCAAACGTCTTAGCAATAAAATAAAATAATTGTTTGAACAAACACTAAATCCAAAACAATATACATACAACGAATAAAAGTTAAGAATTTAGACAAACCTCTTTATATTAATAATCTTACTGTATACTTATTTCACTACTGAAAGTCATTTACAGTAATTATGTTCTGATCAATGCAGGGAAAGAGTGTTTCAGCACAGGTTTCACATTCATCCAGATCAGGCTCTGAACTCAGAGCAGAACAGCGCCGCCTGTTGTCCTCATTCAGCTGTGACAGTGACCTCCTGAAATTCAACCAGCTCAAGGTGAGACCAGCAGTCTTAAAATATGGAGAATCTAAAAACATCAAAAGCTTTGTTCTTGAATATCAAGATTCTACTACAGTACAGTTTGCCCTACTCGTTTTTTTGGTACAAGGAGCATACATGTTTAATTAAATATATGTTGTCCACTTTACAGTTCCGCAAAAAGAGGCTCCGTTTTGGCAAGAGTCGTATTCATGACTGGGGGCTTTTTGCGGAGGAGCCCATTGCTGCAGATGAAATGATAATTGAATATGTGGGCCAGAGTATTCGGCAGGTGAGATATAAAGCTGTACTCCAAAGAACTCTAATGCTGGGTTCACACCAAATGCAATGAGATCACGAAGAGAAACCACGAAATGCATCACTAGCTCTAGTTTAATCACAGGAAGTTTTTACTGAGTTTTCCGATGGGCGACGCAGTGGTGCAGTGGTAGCACGTTCGCCTCACAACAAGAAGGTTGCTGGTTAGAACCTCGGCTGGGTCAGTTGGTTTTTCTGTGTGGAGTTTTCCTCTGGGGTGCTCCGGTTTCCCCGGAAATCCAAAGACATGGTACAGGTGAATTGGGTATGCTAAAATTGACCTTAGTGTATGAGTGTGTGATTTGGACACTTGAAACTACACCTCTGAAGCTGTAGTTAGAACAGATAGTTCCTTTCTGTGTTCTATTCCCAGTTATCTTCTTAGAAAGCAAATTAAAGTATTTTTACAGTTTAATTTTAGTAATCTTCATATTGACAATTGCGCACCCTTCGTAGTGCACTTTGAAAACAACAATGTCATTTCGAACACAGCTGTGGCTCATGATGACGGAATTTATGTTACGTCTTTAAAGCTTGTGAAAACAAAAATAGATAGCATACGTTAATGCTTTTAATTTATAGTAGGTTATTTAATAAGAAATGTATCTGTACTGTATGTGACATGGGCCTGTTGGTTAGAACTTTTCTGCAGTGGTTTGCATGTCAAATTTTAAAGTAGAATTCAATTTTTTTTTTTAAAGCGTATATATATATATCCTACTTAATAATAATAATAATATTTCTTATATACATATTTATCGTTAATATTATTATTAAAGTATGATTTTTTTCATTTCCTAATAAATAATAAATATAAAATTTAATTTTTTAATAAATAGCCTCATTGTTTAATTACTTTTATGATTTATGTATGATATTAGAATACGTGTTAGCTTTTGTAAGTGGTTTTATGTTTTACAATAGAATATATAATGTTCTCAATAATATCTGTAAAGGAAACATAAGCCCTATCTGTGCCATTTACATACATTTCAATTAATATGGAAAGCGAGTGCATGTTTTTATCAAAACTAATATTGGAATTTTATTTTAAATGCGTGTCTGTGTAAAACAAAATAATTTGCACAAAGAAATGATGGGGTTCTCTAAAGAAGTAGTTACTCCACCCCGTTTAGAGCATCATTATGGGCATTTTACATTATAACTAATGTGGTTCAAATGATGGATCTGCGACAAAAAAACGCACCCCAGAGCAACAAATATTTTTTCCTATATTGGTGTGTTTGCATCAACTTAGTATGTAATCTACTTTGGTGTGAAGTGAGCCCAGCATAACTTGAGACTTTAGCACACTACAGAAAATAGTTTCAACTCGCTAAGCAAGTTGCATTTGCATAGCAACATCTAAACAATCATGCAGAATATCCTAACAACACCCTAGCAACCACTTTATATAAAAAATATATATAAAGTTGCTGTTTATTTTTTTAGTTGTTTTTGAAAATGTGCCTATAATTGAAGATATGCAAGCAAAAAAAGTTAAAGTAATATCATAAAAGAGAGACTGCGAATGTGATTGAGGAAAAATAAATATTTATATATCTCAGAACAACACTACAGAGCTTTATACCTGAATTTACTGGTTTTGGTGTCATGTTTATTTAATCATAAAAAGCCTATACCACCAAAGGTACTATAACAAATATACACTGTAATTATTGTAATCTATAAAAGTACCCCGAAATATTGTGATTTTGTTTTGTTAATATCGCACACCCAATTGCCTCATCCTAACATCCATTCAAAAACCTTAGCAACTACATGATAGCCTCCCAAATACACTTTCATCTGAACAAAAACACTTTACAATTACCCAGAGCATCACCATTTGGTATTGTTATCATGATTTCTTAAATTCTGTCTGTAGGTAATAGCAGACATGCGTGAAAGGCGTTATGAAACTGAAGGCATTGGAAGCAGCTATCTTTTCCGGGTGGACCACGACACCATCATTGATGCAACCAAGTGTGGTAATCTGGCAAGATTCATCAACCACAGTTGCAATGTATGACCAGAAATATTTTAGTCATTGTCAGAAAATCAAACAATTGTTTCATTTTCTTGTTTGGCTATTTGATTTCCTTTTTTAAACTTACTGTTTTATTCATGTGCTTTTCCTTCTGTAGCCAAACTGCTATGCCAAAGTCATCACTGTAGAGGCTCAGAAGAAGATTGTCATCTACTCACGACAACCTATCACTGTAAATGAAGAGATCACTTACGATTACAAATTTCCTATTGAGGATGAGAAAATCCCCTGTCTGTGTGCTGCGGAGAACTGTAGAGGAACCCTCAACTAGACAAGAGCTCATCTAACACATTCAAAGTATTAGCAGTAAACATGAACCTGTTTTTAAGCACAACATTTTGTTCAGGTAAAGTATTGAAACATTTACTTTAACCCTGAACACTACACAAAGGAAAACACAATTTAGAACTGGTAAAACATCATTTAAAATTAAAACATAGAATCCTTCTTTAGATTAATACACTACCTGACAAAAGTCGTCGATCTCAGTTGTAAGAGAAACAAATATTAACCTGACTTCTAGTTGATCATTTGGAAAAATGGCAGAAAGTAGATTTTTCAGAGGAAACGTGTTAAACTGCATCCCGATCATCACAAATACTGCAGAAGACCTATTGGAACCTGCATGAACCCAAGATTCTCACAGAAATCAGTCAAGTTTGATGAAGGAAAAATCATGGTTTGAGGTTACATTCAGTATGGCGGCGTACAAGAGATCTCCATCTCTTGAGTGGATGACAACATTAACAGCCTGAGGTATCAAGACATTTGTGATGCCCATTACAAACCACAGGAGAGGGCAAATTCTTCAGCAGGATAGCACTCCTTCTTATACTTCAGCCTCTATATCAAAGTTCCTCAAAGCAAAGAAGGACAAAGTGCTCCAGGATTGGCCAGCCCAGTCCCCAGATATGACCATTATTGAGCATGTATGGGGTAAGATGAAAGAGGAGGCATTGAAGATGAGAGTCCTGGAAGATTACTTTCTTTGCCATTCCAGATGACTTTATTAATTAGTTATTTGAGTCATTGCAGAGATGTATGGATGCAGTCCTCCAAGCTCATGGGAGTCATACACAATATTAATTTTTTTCCACTGCACCATGATTTTATATTCTATACTTAACATTATTAGTCAGACCTTACTGTCCTAATTAAATAATTATAAATCAAGGCATGATCATATTTTATTTAGGTAAAATAAGTGTAATCTAGGGGCTTTTGCCTTTCATATAAGCCACTACTGATACCATATGATCAACTAAGTCAAGTTATTATTTGTTGTTCCTTAAGCTTGGATAGGCAACAAGACATTTGTCAGGTAATGTACAGTTCATTAGGCTGCGTTTTTAAGGAATTCTTTTAGAGTGTTCATAAGGCATAACATTCCTGGTCAATGTCAAAAGATCAGGTTTTATTTTCTGGTTGATTGCATTTGAAAAATGTTCAAGAATTTCAGGTCATATTTATTTCAGTGGTTACATGTGGTTTTCATATCATGTTGCTTAATTTCATGAGTTTTATTGTGAAATATAAATGAAAATAAAAATATATGTATTTTTCCAAATTTGTTTTGAATTTCTGCTCACTTTAATACTTACTTTACTGCAAAAGAAACTACCTGGCTACATATTTATATATCTTCCATTTGGTTTAAAACTGTATACTCTAAGACACAGTTCAATATGTCACATTTTCATGATGCATTATTTTGTTTTGTGCTTCATGTCAAGGGTAATGTAATGTAATGTAATGTGTATTTATATAGCGCATTTATTGTGTATGGCCATAAACCCCAAAGCACTTTACAATCATGAGGGGGGTCTCTCCACACCACCACCAGTGTGCAGCATCCACTTGGATGATGCGACGGCTGCCACAGGACAACGGCGCCAGTGCGCTCACCACACACCAGCTATTGGTGGAGAGGAGAGACAGTGATCGAGCCAATTCAGTGGAAGGGGATGATTGGGAGGCCATGATCGTAAGGGCCGATAGAGGGACTTTGGCCAGGACACCGGGGTTACACCCCTGCTCTTTCACGAGAAGTGCCATGGGATTTTTAATGACCACAGAGAGTCAGGACCTCGGTTTAACGTCTCATCCGAAAGATGAGAAGGGTACTTCAGTTTGATCAGCTAATGCTAATCCTTTGGTATTGTACAGTAGGTGATAACTGACTTTTATTATTTGTTGTGAAAAGTTTTAAAAGGGAGTCTTTGGTGAATGCAGGTGAATCTCGCTATCTCATTGTAAGTATGCATATTGAAGATTTTCTTAACCAGTAGTGTGTGGTATTAGGAACTACAAACATATGTGTTATATATTTTTATATGCTTGCAATTTGAACATTAAAATTATTCAAATTGCATGACTTTCTAATTGCAAGCAACATTAAATTATTGTCACAACCTGATTATTTTCACAACTATTTATACATCCTATACTTACTACATTTTTTCCTAAGGAAGAGGGAGCCAGTGACGAAGTTTGAGATGAATAAGACATCATGTGTGATGAAATTAAAAGTAAAAATAGTATTTTATTGTGCTTGACTTTCAAATTAAGTGGATATGGAGTCATACAATGCAAACAATGAAATTAGCTTAAACAAGCTCTTGAAAAAATTAACCATGATTTTACTACAAATAGAAAATACTAAATTTGTGGTTCTTCAAATGGTAATCAATATACTGCAAAACTACAGCTTTACTATCATAAAACCATGATCAGTTTTTATATGGGAGTCAAGGGGAAATGGTGTTTCATTTATTAAAAAAAAGGTTTAAATACGTCTGTAGTTCAAGAAACATTTGGGTACTAATTATTATGAATGGCACACGCTTGATAAAGTAAATCATTATCAAGTTTACTGTGCATGTTTTTGAGAACCATGCTTTGAATCACTTGTTCAGAGTGTTTCTGTTGTGCCATTAGGTGTAAGAATGGTGAGGTTTCCTCTTGCATTCTGGTCAGCTTCAATTGCCTCAAACAGGGATTTGAAATTTCCAGCCCCAAAACCCTGAAAGAGACAGATGAATACATATTTTTATTTACATACATTGTTTACTTTCTACATAGGAAGATAAAGGGAGACATTTCTGAGCTAATGCATGTTCTGATACAATTGCGGGAAAAACGACATGTGTCTTACCTGATGGTTGTGTCTCTGAATGACTTCTAAAAACACAGTAGGTCTGTCCTGCACTGGTTTGGTGAAGATCTGGAGCAGGTAACCATTGTCATCGTAATCCACCAGGATTTTAAGTTCCTGTAAAAAATAAAACATGTTATTTTTACATTCAGACCTGCCACTTAAAATACATTTTTGATAGATGCTATAAAGACAATTCAAATGTAGCAGATACTACTGACAGTAAGCTACTTCAAAATACTGTACTTTTTATTGTATTTTAACAGGAAAAACTTTCATCCCACCTCCAGTATGTTGAGGTCCTCAATGATTCTGACTTTGGAAAGCTTCAGTTTCTCCTTGAGCTGCTGGTAGTAAGTGTCAGGAACACTCATGAACTCCATACCACGTTCCTTTAGGTTACGGATCTAAAAGCAGGCCTGTGTCAGTGAATCAGAATTCTAACATTCATAACAAATAAGCATTCTTTATTGGTGAAATAATCATGGAACCTTTCCATCATTCACAAAATGTTTTTTAAAGTTAAAAAAAAAAATCTTTAGATTATTAAGTTGGCTCATTTCACAACACCACAGTTTGTTTTTACCATTTCTAAATCCATTCATTTGATCTCTGGGTCTGCTGTGTGCTCTTTTAGCTTAGCTTAGCATAAATCATTGAATCGGATTAGACCATTAGCATCCATTAGAACCGTTAGAAAATAGTAGCTATTTTCTAGGCAGATATGGCTAGGAACTATACTCTCATTCAAGGAATAATCAAGGAACTTTGCTGCCATTGTTCTGTTGATTTCTCCTATCTTGTCCGATTGTCCTACCTCCCATTGAAAAAGTAGGTAGCACATTATTATGACGCAATGTGCTAACTATAAGATTTTGCTACCAGTGTAAATTTTAATGTGGATTACTGTGATATGAAGTTGCCCTAACCTACCTAATCCCTAATCCCAACCTCAGAGCCATTCAAATACAGTGTTGGTAGCATAATCTGATAGGTAGAATAAAAAGGCCACCGTATCATGGCTGCAGCAGGTGCAATGATTTTATGCAGTAACTGAAAATAGTCCCCAGGTTGTTAACTAGGTAATAGTGCTGAGAAATATCATTTTGTCGGCTGAATTAAAATTATTGGAAACCCCTACAGGAAAATTATTGAAACCCTTTTTTTAAATATGTTTTTTAGCAAGATGCTAATGGCCTAATCCGATTAAATGATTTATGCAATTTAAGCTAAAAATGCTTCTGCCAAACTTGAACAGATGAATGGGATTTAAAAAATGGTAAAACTCACTCATTTGTTAACCTCTAGGGGACTTAGAAATATGCCTATTTTCAAAGTGTTTCTTTAAAATGGTTTTACACTAAGAATAATAGGGTCTTCTCAATGAATCCATTAGTGTGAAATCTGTCTGTAGTTTACTCACAGCTGAAATAATGTCAGAGGTGTTCATAGCGATGTGTTGAACCCCCGCTCCACCATAGTACTCCACATACTCCTAAAAGATAAAAAGACGGTCAGATGAACGGATGGATCCCTGCATGAAGAGGTGACTGTAAGCAGATGTCATGTTTGTAATACGTGCCTGGATCTGAGACTTGCGCTTTCCCATGGCTGGTTCATTGATTGGCATTTTGACAGTTTCTTCATAGTTGGCCACCACTATGGAGCGCAGCGCACTGTATTCAGTCTGCAACTGCTTGTCATCCACTGACCAGAATCTGTGGAACAGCAGGTTCCTCTGATACCTTCATACAAACACAAACAAATTATATAATTAATTCTGATGCAGTTGGCAAAATGCAAGTGTCAAGTGAATATCTGTAAATAGCAGTGCTAAATAAATAGCTGAAGACTAATTTACAGCTGGTTCCCTCAAGATTCTCCTATGGACATAAATCAGTCCACCTTCAGTAATTTCCATAAATCATGTTTATACAATGTTGATCTTCGTCTGAAAATGTAAATGTAAAAATTAGGAATGATCTGTTTTGGCAAATAAACTCTTTTTGAACGGCCCAGCAAAACCCTGACTTAAACCCAATTGAGTATCTCTGCAGAATCCTGGCTGCCTGCCAACATTTACCGTCCAACCTGACAGAACTGGAGAGGATCTGCAAGGAGGAATGGTAGAGGATCTCCAAATCCAGGTGTGAAAAAATATATATATTTTTTTCTTTTTTAAATATTTCTCAAATGATGTTTAACAGAGCAAGGAAATTTTCACAGTATGTCTGATAACATTGGAGAAAGTCTTATTTGTTTTATTTTGTTTAGAATAAAAGCAGTTTTTAATTTTTTAAACGCCATTTTAAGATCAAAATTATTAGCCCCTTTAAGCTGTATTTGTTTTCGATAGTTTTCGATAACTTTTAAATGTCACTTTTAGCTGTATAGAAATTCTTCTCTCCGTTAAACAGAAATTAGGGGAAAAAATAAACATATATATACACACACACACACAGTATGAAATGAGATTTTCCTTGACCTGTTAGTGGGATGTAAAAAGGCTGAGAAAATGAATCGTAAAGCTGTATAATTTTCTCATCCATTTAACAAATTTGTGTTGTTGCTTAAACCATAATTTTCTTTTTTTAAAGACTTAATAACTTAAAGAGATATTTCACCCAAAAATTAATAAACTGTCATCATGTACTCACCCTTCACTTAATGCAAACCTATTCGAGTTTCTTCCTTCTGTTGAACACAAAAGTATGAATTTTAAAAAATGCTGGTTGATGGTAGCCATTGACTTACATGGTACATTTTTGTACAGTTTAAAGGGTCGCAGCAACCAGCATGCTTCAAAATATCTTCTTCTGTGTTCAAAAATATTATAAAAGTTTAAAATCACTTGAGGGAGACAAAACAATGAGGTCATTCTTATTTTTGAGTGAACGATTACCTTGTGGTAATATACTGTGTGTGTGTGTGTGTGTGTGTGTGTGTGTGTGTGTGTGTGTGTGTGTGTGTGTGTGTGTGTGTGTGTGTGTGTGTATATATATATAATTTATTTTATTATTTTTTTTCAGTGTACACACAAGAGCTTTTTGCGATGGGATGGGGTCTGGTTTAGATAATTCAGTTATTCCTTCGCCTCCCTCTTTCTCCCCCTCCCCACTGTGTTTAACCATCTCCAGATGGTGTCGAAGACCCTTTAAAAAGCCATTTTGCTGAGTCATAATTACTGAAAAGTTTTGTTGCGTAACATGCAGTCCTCCTTTCCATAGACTAAAACACAAGCAGCACATCTGCCATCTATTCTCTTTCTCCCAACGTTTCGTCTCTCTCTTTCCTTCATCCTCACCATGGAGATGCTGCCTGATCTCTCGGGATGGCCTGTCTGTGGATCTGACTGGATGGGATGGATTGGGAGTTTCCCCCCAAAGACTTGCACTGTATTCTAGGCGAGTATCTCTTGTGGCTTCTTTTATGCTTTTCAGTCTTACACAACCCTGGCACTGAGATCTGATGCTGCCTGACTGATCAGATCTGAAGAAAGTTCAACAATGTGTTTTCAGAAAAGTTTTTTTTACCACTCCACTATTGGCACCATCTCACTGTCAGGCTGATTTCCAACCACATGGTCGATGAAGTCCAGCTTTCCGCTTGGTCTGTAAAAGAAGAGCCACATTAAAAAGAAAACACACTGGTAGAAAACAAACCATCCATGCACGATCTAAAATATAAAGCTTTGATGTAAGCATGAGGATGATTCTTACACCAAGAATGGAGAGTACTAATAACTAACAAACGATATCAGCATCCATATTAATAATTAACAAAATTCAGGTCATTTTAAAGGGTTAGTTCACTTAAAAATGAAAAAAGTATGTTGTTGTTTATTTACCCTCATGTCGTTCCAGTCCCCTTAGATAATCTTTGGAACAAACATTAAGATATTTTGAATAAAATCTGAGAGCTAAACTGGAATATTGTGAAGCTATAAGAAAACTTGTGAGTGTTCATTAGTACTGTGCACTGATGTACCCCAGACACCACAGGCTTCTGGTCAATATGGCGAATGCCATCATCAATCGCTATTAACTGACGTTCTCGGGGGGAGAAGCCCAGACCAGACGTGTGTTTTTACAACAGTTAATGTGGTCAACAAACACACTAGAATACTTGCTTCACTGACATAAAAAATATATCCATATAAATCTTGACATTTTAAACAAACCCACTTGAAAACAAACGTTTTCTGGTTTTGTAATCTGCATGAAATGAACACGAAGTGCAGTCCGTCCTGTAAAATCCACATCACATGACAGCAGAAACTACTCAAACGCCCACAAATTTGTAAACAAAGAGATTCGCCATCAAGACTAAGTTGTGAATTACTAATGATCATCAGAGCAATCTGATGACCATTATCCAGAGGATGATAATGTGTAAGAAGGCCATAAATGAGGTTGGTGTCGTGATCTCTTTCTTTTCGTGTGTGCATGTGCCTTAGCTTGGCAACCTGATGCAGATTTTGTTTGATTCGAATGTTTAAAACCGAAAACTATGAGACAGCTGTTGCTTAACTTCATTGGTGATTCCAAATATGTAATGTAATCGTAAGCTTGGCAAACAATTGTGTAGAATTTGATGTTTCCCCATTCAGACAGAATCCCCGAGCATACTGCCCGAGATGCGTTTCAAAGATGGTCGCCAAGTGAGGGACTTTGGTAAAAGTCAGATACCAAAATCAACCATAAAGAGCACAGCTCTGTCATGAACATGCACAATATACTGACACTGAGGAGAAGAAACTTCTGAGTAAAGTTTTTATTTTTATTTTGTGTGCACACAAAAGTATTCTTGCAGCTTGATGTTATTCAGATTGAACCACTGAAGCCATGTGGTCTATTTTGAGGATGCTTTTCTTTGAAAAAGTCAAGAACTTTTCTGTTCAAGGGCCTAGGTTTGCTCTTGACATTGGTGGGGACGGGTGAATCAAACTATATATAAATAAATTTATATATATATATATATATTTATTTATTTATTTTATTTATTTTTTTTATTTTTACTGCTATTAAAATATATTAATAATTAATCCTCTCTTTGTACAAATTATTCGGGTGGTTCGAAAGACCAAAAATGTGATTATTATTAATATTATTTTGGATTTTTTTTTTATTATTCCAATGGCCAAATTCTGACTAAGGAAAGTTGAATGTTCTGGGCAGTTTGTTATTATTATATTAAATGCGCACTTAAAATAGTATGGTAAGCAATTTGACAAAGTAGTTGGAAATATTTTTTAATACATCAAAAAGTGTGGTTATGATAACCATCCGACAAGATAATCCAGCAAAAATTAGTTCTTGAAATATCACTAAAATGCAATATTAATAGCTCATAATTAAATCAGGCAAATAACTGCAAAAAGGTTCAGTTTTTAGCCACCCCTTTTAATAGGCTGGCCACAGGCCTGATGCAATGTTAAAAAAAAAGTTTATTAACTGATAAAGAGAGAGTTTAATAAAGATTTTATTTATTTTAGCCATAGTGCAAATGAAACATGTCTATGCCTACACACAGGCTGTATTTCTTCTGATAAATTGTTTCAACTAAAATTGGACATGCTATTCTGAGAGATTAAGAGAACTAGCCGGGATCATGTACTTTAATGTTAGCTGTTTATTCTGCAGTTAGTTTTCAGGGCATATTATTCACAGACTATATTAGTCTGCCATATAGTATATTATATTCTAAGCTATATACTATGAAAACTTGCATTTACAGTATGTGACTTACACTTTCGTTGAAAAAAAGTATCTTATGTTCACCTATTTTTCTGCCGTCATCCTCACTTGTGTGTCACCAAACACAACATACTCTAGCACGGGATAAAAACACTCAGCCTCTCACATGATAGCAGGGAAAGGCACAGCCAATCAAAATGTCTGTATGCATTTTGGGGGCGGGAAAACTCAAGTAATGAACGTGATTTAACATTTTCTAGGTCTCCATAGTTTTGGTTAATTAGGTTAATAATGATTAAATTATTGGTGGGGACATTTCTATGGTCGGTGGATATTGGTGGGGACACGTCACCTCCATCCACCCTATATATTTGCCCCTGTTGCTGTGCCTGGATGCAAGTCTGCAGACACCCCATATAGGGAGGATGAGGGAGCTCTTTGATTTCACCTGCATATCTTCATTTGTGTTCAGAAGTTGAATAAAGGACTTGGGGATTTGGAACAATTGATTGTGAGTAATTAATAACACAATTAACATTTTTGGGTGAGCTGACAATTTAAGCACATGCTGCAGATTTGTAAAAAAAAAATTCTTAAATATGTATACGGTGTATCTCGTTCCTCTATGGTGCTGCAGTTATTCTAGTGGTGTGAACTCAATTTTTCTTCTAGACAATTGTGTACAAAATTGAAAAATTTTCATAAATGATCACACATTCTGAACACACCACTCACAGTTTGGCCAGGAAAGGATCACAGAACAGGGGAGCATGGAATCCTGGGAGAAAGAGACCATTATATCCTGTCCGCTCTACAAAAGTATGAGTGGTATCACCATACTGCAAAAAAACAAACAAAAAACGATCAGAGATGAAGTATTTTTTTAAAAAGTATAGAATAAATATGATTTTAAAAGTTAGGAAATCAATATTTGGTGGAATAACCATTAATAATTGATAGGTTTTGTTAACTTTTTTAATCACAATTAAACCACTAGCTTATTACCTGCCTATTATTAAGATATTAACTGTTCATTAGAAGTTTTAAATGTCATTTATCTAATCCTACCCAAAACCTAAACCCAACTAGTACCTTACTAACTATTAATAAGCAGTTGATTAGTTGTTTATTTACCTAGTAGTGTTAGTAGTGTGCTAGTAGTGTTATCATTTGTTAATACATATAAAAGTATTACAAAAGTGTATAATAAAGTTATAATTATTAAAAATATATAATTCATATTTTTGGTCCCACTTTATATTAAGTGGCCTTAACTAATTTGTACTTACACAGGAACTTATAGTTTGTTACAATGTACTTATTGTGTAAATACATGTATTTACTTAGTACTTATGCTTGCTTAAAAACCTGTATGTAATTACATTTGTAATTAACTTCTATAATTGCATTTGTAAATACACTGCTGACCATTCCCTACACCTTAACCCACCCCTAAACCTACCCACACCACCAAACCTGTCCATAACCCAACCCCTATCCCAACTCAAGAGCACCACGTGTTCTCAAATACATTATGAACAAAGTAAGTACATTGTATTTATTAATTTTTTTTATTTATTTTTTTTGATGCAAGTACATGTTAAGGACACTTAATATAAAGTGGGACCATATTTTTTCATATTTTTCAAAATTATTCATTGTAAAATTGTACATTTATTTAATGTCACCCATTAAGTTAGTTTAATTGCTATCTTTATTTATGTATTGAACCTCTGCTAAATAAATAATACATATTTTCAAAGATAATACATACTGTCTGTACCACTGCCATTTTCACCCTTCCAAACTTATCCTCCACAGCATGAGACTCTTTAATGATGATGGCACCTCGTTCTCTTGCTTTCTACCGACAAAATTAATCAAACAAATGCTGATTATTACAAATAATCCCCAGTGATTTTAAACTGTATTAATAATAATGATCATTCACCTCTACCAGGAAGTCACAGTTCTCAACAGTGAAAGCAACATCTTTAACACCATCGCCATGTTTCACCAGGTGATCTCCCATCTCTGTTCATGAAAAGCAACATAATATTTTATAACAAATGTGGTTTTAATGATAAAACCCAAAAATATCAGTTTATCAGCCTTACCTTTATTACCAGGATTCAAGGCAGAAGTGAAGACATAAATAATCTACAGGTAATAGAAAACAGACCAGTCAATGACTTTTTATTATTCTGACTGAACTGACTGTTCTCTTTCTTCAAGTATAAAGGGGACAGACAAGAACGATGACGAAATCTCTCACCTTGCCCTGTTTGACAGCATGAGACACAACATCACGACTGCCCGTCTCCAGCCCACGATACGCCAATGGCTCAAAACCCAGTTTATTACAGTAATAAGATGCTGCCTGAGGTAGAACAGAGAAGAAAACAAAGAGGACAGCAGGATGGTGGGATTTCAACTTTAAGTAATAAAATAATATTATTTGTATTTTAATTATATCCAAACTTTACATTTTGAACGTTCAAATGAAATTATTCACTTATTCTTTAAAAGTGAAACTATATATTGTTTTTCCTAAGCATAAATAATAGCTAGCTTTCATACATTTTACCATGATGCACAGGAGACCACCCCCTGAAATTTCACTCAGTGTAACAGCAATTTATACACCAAACAATATTGTCAATTAATATGTAAAGACTCTGTTTGAGGAGACATATTTTAGCTTCCAAATAATTACTTACTGTAACTGTCATTTTAAATCTATACACTTTGCCTTCAAGCCAATTTGCAGGAAAGTGTTTTAAATCATTTAAATGATAATGAAACTGAGTATGTATATACAATATTAGTGCTGAGCAAAAATGAATCATGATTTAATGCATGCAAAATAAAAGATGTAAAATCATTATGCATATAAAAATACACACATGCACGATTATATTATATTTGAGGAAATTTGTATTTTCTGCCAAAAATCATTATAACATTAAGTTTATATCATCTTCCATAAAGATATTTTATAAATTTCCTTTCTCAAATGTATCCGAACATTTTGATTAGTATCATGCATTGCTAAGAAATCAATCTGGAAAACTTTAAAGGTGATGTTCTCAATATTTTGAAACCATCGCATACCAGATTTTCAAATAGTTCTATATCAGCCAAATATTATCCTATATTCCTACAAACCACATGGTTTACATCTGATGATGTATAAAAAACACACAGGACTGGTTTTGTGTTGCAGGTTCACATATTTGAACACACAGATGTCATTATAAACATGTTGTTTCATTTGTGCATAATTTGAAACATTAAATTTGACATTTGGTTTCTGCTATCTGTTAATTATGTGAATTAATATTATTAATCCCATAATTTCACATTTTATTTTGCCCTTTTAGATTTTTTTTTATTCTGTCTATCAATGTAATAATGCAGAAACAAAATGCTAAAATTTCTCTTTGACCCAGACATCTTTCATTTTTTTTCTTCCCCCGTTAGTAGATCTACAGTTTGATAATTGCCCCATCTACTGGTGATATCAAAGTATTGCCGATAAAAGTCTCAATATGGAACAAATTAGTAAGTGGAGAGGATGGTGTTTTTCTCCCACCCCTGAAAAGAGCCAATAGCATCTCCCTACAGAACAACTCCTCTAACATTCAAACAAACAGATCCTACAAACATATGTTGTTTAAGAATTACCTGTTTGGCATTTCCAACCCAGAAAGTGATGTGGTCAAAGCAGATGAATTTGCCTTCCTCGTGCTGTTGGGGTGCATACAAATATAACTTTTTAAGTATATTCTTATTCTCAAGTTAATCTTAAATTTAAATGATGGAGTTTGCAAGTAAGTAAAGTTTCTCTCACAAATAGAGAGAAAAAACATTTTCATTTAGACAAATTAATAAAAATCATGACATTATAGCTTACCTTTTCTCCTTTGTCAATGTACGATGTCTGGAAGAAAAGATAGGATAGATTTAGGTTTCTTTGGTCAGTTTGCAAATAAAACTGTTCATTTAAAATAAAATCCAGTGCCTTACCATGTTGTAGTGGTTTTTGCAGGCTTCTTCTTGAGTGAGTGCAGAAATGAGGAGAGGTGAGTGCAGATGCTGCAGATGTGAATTTGTAGTTCTGAATGAGGCTCCGCCCAGAGGCTCAAGTGCTCATGGTGCTCCCATATAGGCTAGTTATGCTCAGTGTGCGAAATCTACATTGACCACTGAGATTGAGTTTTTTTTTTTTTTTTTTTTTTGTAGTAGTAGTAGTAGTTTGTGTAGAAGACCATATATGCACACAGCAAGGCTTATTGAATCAAATATATAAGTTTAATTTAATGACAGCTCATTAATTAAAAAAGCCACTAGAAATAGGCTTTAATCCGACTTACATTTAAACTATGTATAGTTAAAAACACATATTTTATAAGAAAAAATATCCATTGAACATTTAAAGTGTCAACCATTATAGGGGCGGTCAATTTTGTATTTATATTAACTTAAAAAATATTTTTATTATGACTGTTAGTATTCAATATACATATTTGTGTAAACTACATATCCACCATTTAAAGGACCCACCCACACATTTTGTATTAAGGTTCAAGGTATTAATTAAGGAGGTATTATTTATAAATTTAAACACCCCCCCCCCCCTCATATTATTATAATTTTTTTAGAATAATACAGTCTTCAAATAAGGATAAGTCCAAAACTCCAAACTAAATATAGGTTTACCCATAATGATAATTGATCGCTGAACATGTGCCTGTTTTATACTGTAACTAATTGCTGTGTTTTTTTTTTAGTTTTGTTTTTTGCTGTTTGCTGTTTGTCTGCATGCAAAAGAGGAGGCACTCGGTTCCTTCAACTCCATTGGCTCGTTGAGTTGGGCTTGCAGTCTTCAGTGAGAGTCTGCATGCTATAGTTCTGATGTCTATATGCTAGATATTGAAAACAAATGTGTATTTTGTAAATCTCTATTTTGTAAAAAAGACAAATGTTGAAATTTGTTTAAATCATTTGACATCATTTTCTTTTATTACAACTCTAAATCTTTGCATTCATGGCTTTTTACTCACAAGTGTTTATTTTTGAAAAAGACTCCAATTCTGGCTATTTGTAATATGTTTTGTCTTTAATGGGCATAAAAAACTAAAAATCTTGAGCTTTCAGTGTATAACCTTAAATCATTTTGCCGTTTTTATTCTTTCTTTCTTTATTTTTTTACTATATGTTTTTTTTTTTTAATTTTCTGTTTTCTTTAAAATGTATTATGCAGATTGTAACACCAGCTCTGTATTTTTGTTTAAAGTTATTCTATGTTTATGCAATCTATTGTTAACTCGTTTTAAAATCAATAATAAAACTTTAAACTTAAAAAAAATTAGTTCTGATGCATGAAGACTGATACGCATCTGTCAGCTAAAAGTTTGAGGTTAGAGGTTAAACAAACCTCTGTTAAATTGACAGATTTTTTATTTATGCATTTCTTTTAATTGTTTAAAAGTTTCTCAGCATTAATGTCTACACTGTAAAATGGGAGCTTTATCGCTTATTAGCCTAACTAGTTCAGCCAGTTTCTCTCTTCAAAATGTTACTTTTATTTAAACTGCTATATTTTTAGTTGGCCCAAACCTGACTCAGATTTTTAATTTGTGTATTAGTAAAGTTTGTCCATTCTAAAAGTAGGTTTCTGAATGTTTTTAATGTTGCCTATTTTTTGTGAGTGAAAATACTCTTGATTTAACATTGTATGATTTTGCAGATGTGCACTCTCAGAAATAAAGGTATGCAAGCGGTTACTGGGGTGGTACCTTTTCTACAGGTAAAGGTCCATATTAATACCTCAAGGTAGTGCAAAAAAGTGCAGAAGTGTTCCTCCTAAAATGTTTAGGTACTAATATTTACTTTTGAGTAACCAAAATGAACCCTTCAATTACAAATATGTTCCTTTTGAAAAGGTACCACGCCAGTGACAGCTCGCGTATATCTTTATTTCAGAGAGTGGTGTAAATCCAAGCAAAAATGATTATTCAACTTTTTGCAGGTTCCAGCATTTTATAAGACCTTATAGCTGTTTTATGGTGTACAGAAATTCAGTGTTTAAAATTTGAACCATTTAAATATCATCAGACCAAATAAATATTTCATATTTCATCATTTATTTGTTTTTTATGAAGAACTTCTGAAGAAACATTTCTAAAGAACTGCAGAGTCATACTGACGGCTAAACTTCAGCCACCCCCTGTCACTCCCCTTCAACAAAAAAATGCAGCATTATGGTAAACCACGTTTGCTGTAATAGCCCCATTCCCACCTTTCAACCAGCTTGCAAAATGTTTTTAATTCACTAGGGACTTCATTAAGAGACTTTGAGAACCGTGTGGATACTCTGGACAGTTATGTGAGAAGTGATGTAAATTACATATTTGCATTTACATTTATTCTTTTGGCAGATGCTTTTATACTTAATACACTGGTAAAACGCTTTTCTTTCTTAGATTTTTTTTATGTTGTTTCTAGCCCAAATATTTAAAAAATTCTAAATCAAAAAGCAATTTCTAGACAAGCAAAACATAGTGTCTTGTTTGAAGAAATAATTGATTCTTGATTTAAGAATTTATTTGGACTAGCAACAACATATTTGCTATCACTTTTGCAGTGTATAAAGCCACTTAATAACGAAAAATCTTTTTTTTTTCCTTTTTTCCTTTTTTTTTAAACAAAACAGATATGGCAGACACGGCCAAACATTGAAACTTTGGAGGGCATTGAGGGGGAAAAAAAGCACAATATCATCAAGGGGAATAAAAGGTTTGATCAAAGCGTGCGTTTACACACGTTCATTTAAATATGGACAAAACCAACATTGGGTTATTTTTGTTATTAGATTTAAAATGCACGGACCCTATTTGACCCAGTGTTCATATATACATATGTTTTTATGAATGAATATTTTGCATATAAAAGATAATAAAAGACTGACTAGACAGATTAGATAGTTTAATAGACAGATTGACACGTGTAGTCATTCGTTCCTGTGTATTTGATGACTAGCTTCCAGCAGTATCTGGCTGCAGACTTGCATGCAATCTGAGACACAAAGCACTCAGCGGAGCTAGTGAGGTCACTGTGAGAGGCGGGGTTAGGGGTGCACACTCACTGACAGCCTAGATTTAGCCTGGTTTTAACCAAGCCGTCTATTAGACTTTTAACCCTTATGTATTGTTCATATTGTTCAAGTGGCTGTTTTTGCCCCCAATGACCTCCATTATAACTAAACTTGTTTTAATTGCAAAGCCATGACACCAGATAGTAACTCATTCTTTATTGTTGGTGGTTTCCCTGTTGGGATGAGATAAAATGAGTCATTTTTACTTTTGATGGTCAGTTGGCACCTTTAAACACCCCAAAAAAATGCTTGCTGGGATGGTACCAAGAGGCTGTGCTCACTTCTGGACAGAGGGGGTGTAGACTTGCAGCTAGTGCCGATAAGAGGTGCAGACGCTGAGGCTGTTCTGTATGCGAGTGTTGAGGTTTTGAAACATCAGCTGACAACGTGTAGGTAGAGAGTAGCAGGTTCTGGGAGTAGATGAGCTTGTTACCAGTGTAGACTTTGACCGACTTGTGAAGTTACTCACAAGACCTCCGCTTATGGGACATTACCATTCAAATGAAACGTTTCCAGCAGAATATGACGCTTCAAAAAACTCCATCGGCACTGGTAACTATGAAAAACACGACTGAGCACTAATAGTGTACTCAACACTTTACACTGACATTTGAAGGATCACCTGACATTAAAGAATGAAGTAAGAACGCTGAAAAAAACCCATCAGATTTTAGCCCAGAAGAGTTTCTCTTTTCCTAAATTAAAGCAAAACTTCATGATATTGTGTTTATGAATTCATTCGTGTGTGTGTGTGTGTGTGTGTGTGTGTGTGTATGTGTGTGTTGCACTGCTGGAGTGAAGGTTAACCAGTCCACACAGTTCATGCGGCTATAATCTTTATTATCTTTTATTAATAAACTATGTACAATATTTACACGTCGGCTCCAGGTCTCTTGGATGAAGGTCTCTCAGCGACGTGGTCTCTTCTGGTCGCCGCGCGTCTCTGGTGAAGATGGGGAGCGGGACCGTTTCCCTCCGGCGTCCCGGACCGAAGATGCCGCACCTGCTGAGGACGAGGAGGGCAAAGGCTCGGTCTGGCAGGAGAAGGACGGCCTCTTTCTCTTCTCAGCAGCATAGGCCTCACTGAACAGATCGAGCGCAAACACACACAAGCAGACATCATGTGAGATTTGGACAAACACTAGAACATGCGGCTATGCCAAGTACAGTTTACTCACGCGTCTATGATGGGAATGACGTATCGGCCGCTGCCGTCTATCATGACTCCCTTTCGGTCTGGGTCGTCCACCTCCAACAGGAAGCTGCGGGGAATCCCTGTGCTCTTCCGGATGCGCTTGTGCGGCGCGGAGCGGCTGCCCTGTGAATTGAGGAGTGACAGTCAAACTCTGAGCAAACAATCTGACTGATGAGGACAAGAGCTCAAGTTCACAGCAACCGTGAGCTTGGAAAACCCAGTTACCACATTAGTGGGGCAGTGCCTAATGTGGTGTCCCGGGATCCCAAGCAGCCTCATGGCCTCACTAGTGAACATCAGAACCATGAGAATCAGCTCAGACATCTCTCACAAAGCAAATCTGTCAGTGTCTGAACGCTCACCTGCTGGAGTAGTAGCACAGGCTGGACTGGTACATCACCGCTTTCAGCTTGTCCTCCTCTGACGCCTTTGCCTCAGCCAGATTCTCAGTCTGTTTCACAGGCATTTGCACATTTGAATCTTTTTCACCCTCAACCCTTCAAACAATCTCAAATCTCCCTAAGAAGCTGAGTGCGTGTGCGTATATTGTGTGCTTTACATTGCGTTTTGCTATTGTGCTATTCATTTGTTCAATACCTTCAACAACTGCTCCAGTGAGAGGAGTGAAGGATCAGCTCTAGGTGAAGGTTCACGCCAGCGTCCAGCTTGATGTCTGCAAAACAAAGGAGCTTGTGTGACTAAAACACCAGGGACAGACCAGGAGTCTTCATATAACATCTAACAGAGGACACGTGTGCTCATTTCACAGCACTTACCCAACAAATCTTCTGTTTGAGGACTTCAGTCCCGCCGCAGGGATCCGTCTGATGATGACCGACGTGTTTTTAGGGATGAGAGCATCATCTGTGTATTCTGACAGCAAAATAAAATCAGAATCAGCACATAATTATGGAGCACGGTATACTTTGAGAGCCATTAGCCTTTTAAAACAGCCAAAACATCCCTACATGTCAGCATCAGCACCACCTTACAGCTTCCAGAAGTGTCTGATGTAACGCATCTAATGTTAGCGTAGAACAGTTGAAGTGTCTTTTCCTCAACTCACCTTCATCAGTCTGGGCGTTGCTGATCTTCAGCTGGCAGAACTTCAGCCTCTTGCTCCTCATGATCTGCCGCTTCAGCTCCCCCGCGCTGATGTTGAGGCCTTCAAACTGGAGCGAGTCGTAGGTGAGTCGACTCTGGAACCTGTAGTGAACACAAGACATACTGAACACAAACACAAAGCACAGCGTAATAAAAAGGGTCAAACCTGAGTGATGGGAACAGCAGGCGATCAATCGACGTATCCAACGATCAATAATATCGATAATCTGGAAAAATTGTCACGGAGGACGCAGAGATCAGATGCCAATCGACACAGTGAGATTCAAACAACACCCACAGGACGGTTGTCATGGATGCTGATGATGAACACGTGACGCATGCGCTGTACAACTTCCGGCAATATTATCATTATTAATATTAATTTTATTGATAGTAGTAGTAAAATCATTGCGATAAGTATAATAAAATAAACAGCAGAACAGTTGGCCATCTCTGAATAATACACAGCGACGTTTCCCTGCACGAACGATTCAGGCCTTCGCCAAGAAGACTCGGGTGAGTCGATGATTCAGGGATTGATTCAACTGTCCGTTCATCCTATTGGCTTCTTTGGCTGAATGAATCGTTCAATGCTTTACTCAAATAAAGCGGCCTCTTGCTGCCACCTATTGGGGGTTTGCTTTTTTGTTTTCAAAAGTACTTTGACACTTTTTTAAAGGCACCTTTAAGTTCATTTTTGCACAAAAGCTCGTCTCTGTGCGTTCCAAATGGTTTGAAATTTCCTTAGCACATGGTTTTCTTGATGCGTTTGAAATTTTCAATGTAAATCCACTCGTACTTGCATTTGATCTTTATTATGCCTTAAAATCAAAACTATACTAAAGGTGTCTTATCCAAATGCAGATTTTCATTCAAAACGTTATGACAGAACCATATTACTTTACAGTGGCCCATGGATATATATATATATATATATATATATATATATATATATATATATATATATATATATATATATATATATATATATATATATATATATATATATATATATATATATATATATGTGTGTGTGTGTGTGTTGCTTGTTTCTTATTTACCCATGCAGTGACTTTTAGGCATAAATACTATGTAGGCTTGCTAAAGGGTTGCATGAGAAATGTCATCATCGTGAGAGCTTGACTTTTTTTTTGTGGCTGCCTTTAGTTGTGGTGAAATGAGATGCATCATGTCGTTTATCTGTTTGTGCAGTCTGTACCTTCATTTCTGAATCGTGTGGCATCGTACTTGAAGCCAAGTCATTTAGCCCAAGGCATAGTTGTCTTAGAATGAGTAGTTTGCTGATCAAATTCCACATTTTGATGAGGCAAAACACATCTTGGATGTTTTAATTACTATTTTAGGTGAAAAACAAAACAATGAGATTTGTGTAAAATCTAAAGTTAACCAAGTCCAGCCCGCCATCTTGTCCTGCCTCTCAGTTCTCTTAAGCCTTGGGCCGGCTCTGTGAAGTGGCCTCTTTTGGGCTCATCATTGAAGACCGGACGAGCTGCAACATTTCGTTCTGCCAGGTTCTGGGAGTAGATGAGCATGTCATCGGTCTAGACTATGGTCAACTTGTGAAGTTACTCATACACCTCCGCTCATGGCATATTACCATTAAAATGAAACTTTTCCAGCAGAATATGACGCTCTAAAAAAAAAAAACTCCATCGGCACTGGTAACTATGAAAAACACGACTGAGCACTAATGGTACACTCAACAATTTACACTGACATTTAAAGGATCACCTGACATTAAAGACTGACGTAAGAACGCTGGAGGAACATCAAATTTTAACACGGAAGAGTTTTTTTTGTCTCTCTCAAATTAAAGCAATATTTCTTAATCTTGTTGTTTTTTTTTTTTTTTACTGTACAGTTGCCCCAGGTGTTTATCAGGTGTGATGCCTGCTCATCTGACCTTTGACCTCGGCACTCAACTGCTGCCAGTTTTCTTTCAATGCCATGAGATTTCTGAATTCTACATGCAGGAACCGATGCATTCCTTTTTTTTCCTTTTTTTTTTTTAAACAAAACAGATATGGCAGACACGGCCAAACATTGAAACTTTGGAGGGCATTGAGGGGAAAAAAAAGCACAATATCATCAAGGGGAATAAAAGGTTTGATCAAAGCGTGCGTTTACACACGTTCATTTAAATATGGACAAAACCAACATTGGGTTATTTTTGTTATTAGATTTAAAATGCACGGACCCTATTTGACCCAGTGTTCATATATACATATGTTTTTATGAATGAATATTTTTGCATATAAAAGATAATAAAAGACTGACTAGACAGATTAGATAGTTTAATAGACAGATTGACACGTGTAGTCATTCTTTCCTGTGTATTTGATGACTAGCTTCCAGCTGTATCTGGCTGCAGACTTGCATGCAATCTGAGACACAAAGCACTCAGCGGAGCTAGTGAGGTCACTGTGAGAGGCGGGGTTAGGGGTGCACACTCACTGACAGCCTAGATTTAGCCTGGTTTTAACCAAGCCGTCTATTAGACTTTTAACCCTTATGTATTGTTCATATTGTTCAAGTGGCTGTTTTTGCCCCCAATGACCTCCATTATAACTAAACTTGTTTTAATTGCAAAGCCATGACACCAGATAGTAACTCATTCTTTATTGTTGGTGGTTTCCCTGTTGGGATGAGATAAAATGAGTCATTTTTACTTTTGATGGTCAGTTGGCACCTTTAAACACCACAAAAAAATGCTTGCTGGGATGGTACCAAGAGGCTGTGCTCACTTCTGGACAGAGGGGGTGTAGACTTGCAGCTAGTGCCGATAAGAGGTGCAGACGCTGAGGCTGTTCTGTATGCGAGTGTTGAGGTTTTGAAACATCAGCTGACAACGTGTAGGTAGAGAGTAGCAGGTTCTGGGAGTAGATGAGCTTGTCACCGGTGTAGACTTTGACCGACTTGTGAAGTTACTCACAAGACCTCCGCTTATGGGACATTACCATTCAAATGAAACGTTTCCAGCAGAATATGACGCTTCAAAAAACTCCATCGGCACTGGTAACTATGAAAAACACGACTGAGCACTAATAGTGTACTCAACACTTTACACTGACATTTGAAGGATCACCTGACATTAAAGAATGAAGTAAGAACGCTGAAAAAAACCCATCAGATTTTAGCCCAGAAGAGTTTCTCTTTTCCTAAATTAAAGCAAAACTTCATGATATTGTGTTTATGAATTCATTCGTGTGTGTGTGTGTGTGTGTGTGTGTATGTGTGTGTTGCACTGCTGGAGTGAAGGTTAACCAGTCCACACAGTTCATGCGGCTATAATCTTTATTATCTTTTATTAATAAACTATGTACAATATTTACACGTCGGCTCCAGGTCTCTTGGATGAAGGTCTCTCAGCGACGTGGTCTCTTCTGGTCGCCGCGCGTCTCTGGTGAAGATGGGGAGCGGGACCGTTTCCCTCCGGCGTCCCGGACCGAAGATGCCGCACCTGCTGAGGACGAGGAGGGCAAAGGCTCGGTCTGGCAGGAGAAGGACGGCCTCTTTCTCTTCTCAGCAGCATAGGCCTCACTGAACAGATCGAGCGCAAACACACACAAGCAGACATCATGTGAGATTTGGACAAACACTAGAACATGCGGCTATGCCAAGTACAGTTTACTCACGCGTCTATGATGGGAATGACGTATCGGCCGCTGCCGTCTATCATGACTCCCTTTCGGTCTGGGTCGTCCACCTCCAACAGGAAGCTGCGGGGAATCCCTGTGCTCTTCCGGATGCGCTTGTGCGGCGCGGAGCGGCTGCCCTGTGAATTGAGGAGTGACAGTCAAACTCTGAGCAAACAATCTGACTGATGAGGACAAGAGCTCAAGTTCACAGCAACCGTGAGCTTGGAAAACCCAGTTACCACATTAGTGGGGCAGTGCCTAATGTGGTGTCCCGGGATCCCAAGCAGCCTCATGGCCTCACTAGTGAACATCAGAACCATGAGAATCAGCTCAGACATCTCTCACAAAGCAAACCTGTCAGTGTCTGAACGCTCACCTGCTGGAGTAGTAGCACAGGCTGGACTGGTACATCACCGCTTTCAGCTTGTCCTCCTCTGACGCCTTTGCCTCAGCCAGATTCTCAGTCTGTTTCACAGGCATTTGCACATTTGAATCTTTTTCACCCTCAACCCTTCAAACAATCTCAAATCTCCCTAAGAAGCTGAGTGCGTGTGCGTATATTGTGTGCTTTACATTGCGTTTTGCTATTGTGCTATTCATTTGTTCAATACCTTCAACAACTGCTCCAGTGAGAGGAGTGAAGGATCAGCTCTAGGTGAAGGTTCACGCCAGCGTCCAGCTTGATGTCTGCAAAACAAAGGAGCTTGTGTGACTAAAACACCAGGGACAGACCAGGAGTCTTCATATAACATCTAACAGAGGACGCGTGTGCTCATTTCACAGCACTTACCCAACAAATCTTCTGTTTGAGGACTTCAGTCCCGCCGCAGGGATCCGTCTGATGAGGACCGACGTGTTTTTTGGGATGAGAGCATCATCTGTGTATTCTGACAGCAAAATAAAATCAGAATCAGCACATAATTATGGAGCACGGTATACTTTGAGAGCCATTAGCCTTTTAAAACAGCCAAAACATCCCTACATGTCAGCATCAGCACCACCTTACAGCTTCCAGAAGTGTCTGATGTAACGCATCTAATGTTAGCGTAGAACAGTTGAAGTGTCTTTTCCTCAACTCACCTTCATCAGTCTGGGCGTTGCTGATCTTCAGCTGGCAGAACTTCAGCCTCTTGCTCCTCATGATCTGCCGCTTCAGCTCCCCCGCGCTGATGTTGAGGCCTTCAAACTGGAGCGAGTCGTAGGTGAGTCGACTCTGGAACCTGTAGTGAACACAAGACATACTGAACACAAACACAAAGCACAGCGTAATAAAAAGGGTCAAACCTGAGTGATGGGAACAGCAGGCGATCAATCGACGTATCCAACGATCAATAATATCGATAATCTGGAAAAATTGTCACGGAGGACGCAGAGATCAGATGCCAATCGACACAGTGAGATTCAAACAACACCCACAGGACGGTTGTCATGGATGCTGATGATGAACACGTGACGCATGCGCTGTACAACTTCCGGCAATATTATCATTATTAATATTAATTTTATTGATAGTAGTAGTAAAATCATTGCGATAAGTATAATAAAATAAACAGCAGAACAGTTGGCCATCTCTGAATAATACACAGCGACGTTTCCCTGCACGAACGATTCAGGCCTTCGCCAAGAAGACTCGGGTGAGTCGATGATTCAGGGATTGATTCAACTGTCCGTTCATCCTATTGGCTTCTTTGGCTGAATGAATCGTTCAATGCTTTACTCAAATAAAGCGGCCTCTTGCTGCCACCTATTGGGGGTTTGCTTTTTTGTTTTCAAAAGTACTTTGACACTTTTTTAAAGGCACCTTTAAGTTCATTTTTGCACAAAAGCTCGTCTCTGTGCGTTCCAAATGGTTTGAAATTTCCTTAGCACATGGTTTTCTTGATGCGTTTGAAATTTTCAATGTAAATCCACTCGTACTTGCATTTGATCTTTATTATGCCTTAAAATCAAAACTATACTAAAGGTGTCTTATCCAAATGCAGATTTTCATTCAAAACGTTATGACAGAACCATATTACTTTACAGTGGCCCATGGATATATATATATATATATATATATATATATATATATATATATATATATATATATATATATATATATATATATATATATATATATATATATATATATATATATATATATATGTGTGTGTGTGTGTGTTGCTTGTTTCTTATTTACCCATGCAGTGACTTTTAGGCATAAATACTATGTAGGCTTGCTAAAGGGTTGCATGAGAAATGTCATCATCGTGAGAGCTTGACTTTTTTTTTGTGGCTGCCTTTAGTTGTGGTGAAATGAGATGCATCATGTCGTTTATCTGTTTGTGCAGTCTGTACCTTCATTTCTGAATCGTGTGGCATCGTACTTGAAGCCAAGTCATTTAGCCCAAGGCATAGTTGTCTTAGAATGAGTAGTTTGCTGATCAAATTCCACATTTTGATGAGGCAAAACACATCTTGGATGTTTTAATTACTATTTTAGGTGAAAAACAAAACAATGAGATTTGTGTAAAATCTAAAGTTAACCAAGTCCAGCCCGCCATCTTGTCCTGCCTCTCAGTTCTCTTAAGCCTTGGGCCGGCTCTGTGAAGTGGCCTCTTTTGGGCTCATCATTGAAGACCGGACGAGCTGCAACATTTCGTTCTGCCAGGTTCTGGGAGTAGATGAGCATGTCATCGGTCTAGACTATGGTCAACTTGTGAAGTTACTCATACACCTCCGCTCATGGCATATTACCATTAAAATGAAACTTTTCCAGCAGAATATGACGCTCTAAAAAAAAAAAACTCCATCGGCACTGGTAACTATGAAAAACACGACTGAGCACTAATGGTACACTCAACAATTTACACTGACATTTAAAGGATCACCTGACATTAAAGACTGACGTAAGAACGCTGGAGGAACATCAAATTTTAACACGGAAGAGTTTTTTTTGTCTCTCTCAAATTAAAGCAATATTTCTTAATCTTGTTGTTTTTTTTTTTTTTACTGTACAGTTGCCCCAGGTGTTTATCAGGTGTGATGCCTGCTCATCTGACCTTTGACCTCGGCACTCAACTGCTGCCAGTTTTCTTTCAATGCCATGAGATTTCTGAATTCTACATGCAGGAACCGATGCATTCCTTTTTTTTCCTTTTTTTTTTTTTAAACAAAACAGATATGGCAGACACGGCCAAACATTGAAACTTTGGAGGGCATTGAGGGGAAAAAAAAGCACAATATCATCAAGGGGAATAAAAGGTTTGATCAAAGCGTGCGTTTACACACGTTCATTTAAATATGGACAAAACCAACATTGGGTTATTTTTGTTATTAGATTTAAAATGCACGGACCCTATTTGACCCAGTGTTCATATATACATATGTTTTTATGAATGAATATTTTTGCATATAAAAGATAATAAAAGACTGACTAGACAGATTAGATAGTTTAATAGACAGATTGACACGTGTAGTCATTCTTTCCTGTGTATTTGATGACTAGCTTCCAGCTGTATCTGGCTGCAGACTTGCATGCAATCTGAGACACAAAGCACTCAGCGGAGCTAGTGAGGTCACTGTGAGAGGCGGGGTTAGGGGTGCACACTCACTGACAGCCTAGATTTAGCCTGGTTTTAACCAAGCCGTCTATTAGACTTTTAACCCTTATGTATTGTTCATATTGTTCAAGTGGCTGTTTTTGCCCCCAATGACCTCCATTATAACTAAACTTGTTTTAATTGCAAAGCCATGACACCAGATAGTAACTCATTCTTTATTGTTGGTGGTTTCCCTGTTGGGATGAGATAAAATGAGTCATTTTTACTTTTGATGGTCAGTTGGCACCTTTAAACACCACAAAAAAATGCTTGCTGGGATGGTACCAAGAGGCTGTGCTCACTTCTGGACAGAGGGGGTGTAGACTTGCAGCTAGTGCCGATAAGAGGTGCAGACGCTGAGGCTGTTCTGTATGCGAGTGTTGAGGTTTTGAAACATCAGCTGACAACGTGTAGGTAGAGAGTAGCAGGTTCTGGGAGTAGATGAGCTTGTCACCGGTGTAGACTTTGACCGACTTGTGAAGTTACTCACAAGACCTCCGCTTATGGGACATTACCATTCAAATGAAACGTTTCCAGCAGAATATGACGCTTCAAAAAACTCCATCGGCACTGGTAACTATGAAAAACACGACTGAGCACTAATAGTGTACTCAACACTTTACACTGACATTTGAAGGATCACCTGACATTAAAGAATGAAGTAAGAACGCTGAAAAAAACCCATCAGATTTTAGCCCAGAAGAGTTTCTCTTTTCCTAAATTAAAGCAAAACTTCATGATATTGTGTTTATGAATTCATTCGTGTGTGTGTGTGTGTGTGTGTGTGTATGTGTGTGTTGCACTGCTGGAGTGAAGGTTAACCAGTCCACACAGTTCATGCGGCTATAATCTTTATTATCTTTTATTAATAAACTATGTACAATATTTACACGTCGGCTCCAGGTCTCTTGGATGAAGGTCTCTCAGCGACGTGGTCTCTTCTGGTCGCCGCGCGTCTCTGGTGAAGATGGGGAGCGGGACCGTTTCCCTCCGGCGTCCCGGACCGAAGATGCCGCACCTGCTGAGGACGAGGAGGGCAAAGGCTCGGTCTGGCAGGAGAAGGACGGCCTCTTTCTCTTCTCAGCAGCATAGGCCTCACTGAACAGATCGAGCGCAAACACACACAAGCAGACATCATGTGAGATTTGGACAAACACTAGAACATGCGGCTATGCCAAGTACAGTTTACTCACGCGTCTATGATGGGAATGACGTATCGGCCGCTGCCGTCTATCATGACTCCCTTTCGGTCTGGGTCGTCCACCTCCAACAGGAAGCTGCGGGGAATCCCTGTGCTCTTCCGGATGCGCTTGTGCGGCGCGGAGCGGCTGCCCTGTGAATTGAGGAGTGACAGTCAAACTCTGAGCAAACAATCTGACTGATGAGGACAAGAGCTCAAGTTCACAGCAACCGTGAGCTTGGAAAACCCAGTTACCACATTAGTGGGGCAGTGCCTAATGTGGTGTCCCGGGATCCCAAGCAGCCTCATGGCCTCACTAGTGAACATCAGAACCATGAGAATCAGCTCAGACATCTCTCACAAAGCAAACCTGTCAGTGTCTGAACGCTCACCTGCTGGAGTAGTAGCACAGGCTGGACTGGTACATCACCGCTTTCAGCTTGTCCTCCTCTGACGCCTTTGCCTCAGCCAGATTCTCAGTCTGTTTCACAGGCATTTGCACATTTGAATCTTTTTCACCCTCAACCCTTCAAACAATCTCAAATCTCCCTAAGAAGCTGAGTGCGTGTGCGTATATTGTGTGCTTTACATTGCGTTTTGCTATTGTGCTATTCATTTGTTCAATACCTTCAACAACTGCTCCAGTGAGAGGAGTGAAGGATCAGCTCTAGGTGAAGGTTCACGCCAGCGTCCAGCTTGATGTCTGCAAAACAAAGGAGCTTGTGTGACTAAAACACCAGGGACAGACCAGGAGTCTTCATATAACATCTAACAGAGGACGCGTGTGCTCATTTCACAGCACTTACCCAACAAATCTTCTGTTTGAGGACTTCAGTCCCGCCGCAGGGATCCGTCTGATGAGGACCGACGTGTTTTTTGGGATGAGAGCATCATCTGTGTATTCTGACAGCAAAATAAAATCAGAATCAGCACATAATTATGGAGCACGGTATACTTTGAGAGCCATTAGCCTTTTAAAACAGCCAAAACATCCCTACATGTCAGCATCAGCACCACCTTACAGCTTCCAGAAGTGTCTGATATAACGCATCTAATGTTAGCATAGAACAGTTGAAGTGTCTTTTCCTCAACTCACCTTCATCAGTCTGGGCGTTGCTGATCTTCAGCTGGCAGAACTTCAGCCTCTTGCTCCTCATGATCTGCCGCTTCAGCTCCCCCGCGCTGATGTTGAGGCCTTCAAACTGGAGCGAGTCGTAGGTGAGTCGACTCTGGAACCTGTAGTGAACACAAGACATACTGAACACAAACACAAAGCACAGTGTAATAAAAAGGGTCAAACCTGAGTGATGGGAACAGCAGGCGATCAATCGACGTATCCAACGATCAATAATATCGATAATCTGGAAAAATTGTCACGGAGGACGCAGAGATCAGATGCCAATCGACACAGCGAGATTCAAACAACACCCACAGGACGGTTGTCATGGATGCTGATGATGAACACGTGACGCATGCGCTGTGCAACTTCCGGCAATATTATCATTATTAATATTAATTTTATTGATAGTTGTTCTGAATTCTTTATACTATGGCTGTAACACGATTTACTGAGTGTTCTGTAAAGGGCTTATATTATGAATGTAGGATGTAACTTCCGGAGGATGCATATTTGAGTCCATATATGAGAAGTTGAATGTGCTGACTCATCTGAGTAAGACGCGATTGCCATCCGTGAGATATTGTGAAGTGCGGGGTAAAGTTATTGCCAAGTGAGTTTGTTCCTTCATATCATGTTTGTAATTACCCTTGTATGCTTGATATTAAGTGCGTGATGTTTTTAATGACCCGCGATCGGCCGCGAGCATTAGTTTCCGTGTAAACCAAAAGTGAAAGTGCTGCTACCATCAGCATCGCGGCTAATCCCGATGTCCTCGTTGAGATCTCGTTTGTTTTATTATGATTCAGTTTACTATATTCTACATTTGTTATGCCTTATGCTGTCACATGCCCTTTATATAATGCAGCTTTAGTCATTGATGTCTATTTATATTCTGTTTACATTCAGCATACATTAGTCTATTGACTGCACTTTAAGAGAGCTGCAAATACTGTGTTGTTTGGTTTGGGATATTTATTGTGTCAGTACATATATATATATTTTCGTGTTTGATATTTTATTATTTATGTATACTTATTGTTTATTACAGGAAACTACCTCCCTGCTCATAAATAAAAGATTGAAATTATCTCCTGACTCCTACTCCTTAACCAGAGTGCTGAAGTGGTCAGCAACATTTAAAGAACTGGCATTCTAAATTGGGCAATACCCAACAAATGGTCCTTCGAGCCGGAGCACTGACTGCTTCAGAATGTCAGCAGATGGCAATCCAACATCTCCTTCTCATGCCAGACCATTACGACAATGTCAAGCCCCCAGGTATCTAGAGGATTATGTCCTTGACTCCCATCACCGACCTGCCCTCACCTCTAGTACGGTTCACAGTGTAATGGAGGAGCCAAAAGGCGCAGCAGCCGCAGTGTATTCGAGTCAAGCAGATGTAACCTCCAGTCAAGGTAGACATCTGGTCACACCCAGTCCAAGTCAAGCAGACTTATTGAGTATGGACTCATTAACTAAATTAATGGAAACCATAAACGAGAAGGACGAAGAAGAAAATGCTGAAATGCACAGTCTTCTCAGGAAATTAGAGCAGCTCAAGAAACGGAAACAACGCAGAGAGGAGATGATGGAGCACATTACGTCTTTCATAAGGGAGGAACAGGGAAATGAGAACAATGAACCAGTACAGTCTTCTCCTGCACCTTCTAATCCATCAAGTCCTCCACCCTTACCCTCATGGGACACAGTACCACAATCAGAGCACCAAGTTGCTGCAGGCTTATCAATGGGACCAGAGAAGTCGTCACATCAGCTGTCAGTTATGGTTTCTAGACCAACGGTGGGGAGCCATAATGCTGCTTATGAATCAGTCAATCAGAGTCGTCCACAAACTACAGGTTTATTGTGTTCCCCTCCCTCATCTGGCATGGCATCTCCTGTTCCCCATCCGCCACAGTCACAGCTATATGAGCCCATGTCCTCTCAGGCTCCCAGACCTCTCCCTAGGCAGGAACAAGCTAGCACTGCTCATTCAGAACGATCATTTCACCCCCTTGAACCACAGGTGATTTCGCCAACACCAGTCTATCCACGTTCTATGGCACCTTATGGCTATATTGCAACACCATACTCACAAATGCAGTTGGTGAATGCACCCAATTCACACAATCTTGCCCCGCCGTATCAAGCAATGATGTCATCAACATTACTTCCCCAAAATATGTTCTCAGGCCCAATGCCTTCAGTGAGCACGGCTGCAGTCGCACCACAGTTGGTCACAGCTCAGGTAGCAGCACCACCCAATGGTAGTATGCCTCAACGTGCCCTATACAGCCCCCCAAAACCAAAAATTCCAGACTTCACAAACGACAGTGAACGAGATTTTGCTAATATGAAGCTAGCATTGGACAATTTGCTTGAACCTCACCCTGAACTAACAGAAAAGTACAAATACCATGTACTATTGGAGCATCTTAAACTTCCTGAAGCTCAGATGATAGGGCAGTCATGTAGGCATCATCCATATCCCTATTCAGCAGCTATGCAAGCCCTTCAATTACAGTATGGTCAGCCCCATCAACTGGCTCAAAGTGAAATAGCAGCCATCCTCACATCACCAGATGTAAAGCCCAATGATGGTCATTGCTTTCAGAGTTTCGCTTTGAGAGTTCATCTTCTGGTCAGTATGCTGCTGTCACTAGAGGGACCCAGAGGGATGGAGCTTAACTGTTGCTCGCATGTGGACCGCTTGCTTAGCAAGCTACCAAAATACCTTCGAGATGGCTTCATTGAGTTCCTTCAACAGCAGGGAAAACTTAATGCCTTAAGTTTGAACCCTTATAATCTGCAGGACTTCGCTGGGTGGCTACAAGTCAAAGCACAGCAGCAGCGGCTGTCTAATCGACTAATGCAACGCTATCAACATGAAAGGCATTCAAGTATTGGAAAGGAGAAAACTCAAGCCAGAACAAAGGGGACAAGTTTAGTACTTTATCAGGGTGCGGCCCCAAATGAGACTGCTCTCCCTACCCATCCTAAAGAGAACAAACAAAGGAAGCCACTTAAGGTACAATGTCTGTTCTGCAATAGTAAAGAACATTACATTACACGCTGCGACAATATCAAAGAGCAGTCAGTCGCAGAGCTCCATAAGTGGATTTCAGATGGAAGGCGATGCTGGAAATGTGCACGATTTCATGCACCAGAGATGTGCAACCTCAAAAAGCCATGCAGTGACTGTGGTAGAATACATCTACAGGTGCTCCATCGTATCGCACCTAATGATCAACCAAACACATCAGGTACGCCAGAGAGTCGTATTTACCTCACCCCTGCCAGTGTGACCTGTAGAGTGCTTCTTAAAGTGGTTCCAGTGTTGCTACATGGCAAGTTCAAATCAGTAGAAACCTATGCTATACTAGATGATGGAGCGCAACGAACCATTGTCTTACCAATGGCTGCACAGATGCTTCAGTTGAAAGGTGAACCTGAAGTACTGACTTTACGCACAGTGCGAGCAGATGTTACCCATCTTTCTGGATCCAAGATTAATCTGGAAATTTCCCCAAAAGGCGAACCCAATAAACGTTTCCAGATACTTGACGCCTTCACAGCTTCCGGTTTGGATCTAGTTGAGTAATCATATCCAGTACAGAGACTTCAAAAGCTGTATGCTCACCTTAGAGGGCTCCCTCTACAGTCCTTCCACAACGTACGCCCACTAGTACTGATCGGATCAGATCATGTTCATCTTATCACAGCCGATAAGCCAGTCCACCAAGGAGTCAAAGGTGGCCCAGTTGCAATACACACAGCCCTCGGATGGGCATTACAAGGAGCAGAGAGGAGCACACCAATCCACAATTCAGTACAGCAGTGTCTTTTTACATCGGCCTCCTGTCCCAATGACTTGCTTTATCGCAGTGTTGAAAAGTTATGGCAACTAGACATCTTGCCTTATCGAAATGAGAAACTGGTGGTTAGATCCAGGGAAGACCAAGAAGCAATCAAACTTCTTGAGTGTAAAACACAGACAATTAATGTGGAGGGTGTCCAGCGGTATGCCACCCCTCTCCTGCGCAAACCTGGGGCTCCTACACTATTGAGTACGACTCGATCCGTCATGCCTACTTTGAGAAGTATTGAGAGGAAACTCCAGAGAGACCCTGAGAAAGCAACCATCTACTCTCGTGAGATTGAGAAGCTCATTAAAGCAGGCTATGTCACTAAAATTCGTCCAGAAGAAATCAGCCAGTCCAAAGAGGCCTGGTACATACCCCACCACCTGGTGTGTCACAATGATAAACCAAGACTGGTCTTCAATTGCTCATTCAGGTCTCAAGGTCAGTCTCTGAACGATCAACTTCTCCCAGGGCCTGCACTTGGTCCATCATTATTGGGCGTTCTTTTAAGATTTCGTCAATACAATGTGGCTGTAAGTGCAGATATCCGGGGAATGTTCCATCAGGTTCGCTTGTTACCTGAGGACAGACCTCTTCTCCGCTTCATTTGGCGAGATCTGCAATATGAGAATTGTCCAGATGTATATGAATGGCAGGTTTTGCCATTTGGTACAACCAGTAGCCCATGTTGTGCCATTTTTGCTGTGCAGCAGCATGCTCGCAATAATCAAGAGAGCTACCCAAGTGCTTTACAGACAATCCAGCAAAGCTTCTATGTGGACAATTATCTAGCGAGTTTTCCCACCACATCGGAAGCCAGGGTGTCCGTTGATCAACTGCGCAGCCTACTAGCTACAGGTGGCTTTGACCTTAGACAATGGGCTAGCAACCAGCCCGCAGTGATCTCACATCTACCCACTGAGGCAAGATCTTCAGCTGCAGAACAGTGGCTTGCACAAAATAGAACTGATCCAATGGAACCAACTCTGGGCCTCAGGTGGAACTGTGCTGCTGATACACTGGGATACCACTATCGTCCAATAGAACATGCTACCCTGACAATGAGAACAGCGTATCAAATACTAGCCACACAGTATGATCCACTGGGCTTCATTGTGCCCTTTACCACACGAGCCAAGGTGCTCATTCAACAGTTGTGGTCTAAAAAGCGAGATTGGGACGACCCAAATTTACCACAAGATCTCAGCAGGGCCTGGGAAACATGGGAGAATGAGTTAAAACATCTCAGCGATATAACCATACCTCGTTGCTACTCATCTATTCCCCACGATGCACAACAACAGTACGAACTACATGTGTTCTGTGACGCATCCGAACGGGCTTATGGGGCTGTGGCTTACTTGGTGGAGTATGCAGATGTTATTCATTCAACCTTTGTCATGGCCAGATCAAGAATTGCACCTAAGAGGCAACAATCCATACCTCGACTGGAGTTATGTGCTGCATTAGCAGGTGCACAGCTGGCAAAGCTCCTGAAGGAGGAGATCACCCTTAAAATCCAGCAGATAGTTTTATGGACTGATTCTACAACTGTGCTAGAGTGGCTCCAGTCCGATTCATGTCGATTTAAAGTTTTTGTTGGAACACGGGTCTCAGAAATCCAGGATCTGACTGAGCATAGTACTTGGCGCTATGTTGACACACAGCAAAACCCAGCAGATGATATCACCAGGGGTAAACCACTCCAAAGTTTTACCATTCCTGGGCGCTGGAGTCAGGGACCCTCATTCCTAAACCTGGGTCCTGAGCACTGGCCAAAAAGACCTGAACCATCAGGGTCAGAAGGATTACCTGATTTAAAGGGTGCCAACATCTGTTGTTTAATGACTGCGGTGCCAGATCATAGTTTCCCCGATGCCACTCATTTCCATACATGGAAAGAGTTAGTGGAAGCGACTCGACAGGCCGATGGAAAGGCGACAGGTAGTCAACCAGATACTCAACTCATGGACCATCGCACAGCAGAATTGGAATTAATAAAAGGGTGTCAGGCTCAAAGCTTTCCGCAGCCCTCAAAATGCACAAACCTGTACCAAATCACAGTCGATTAAGATGTCTTGCTCCCGAGTGGGATCCGGTGATGGAGGTAATCAGAGTCGGAGGACGATTACGAAGGCTGGAAAGCCTAAATGCTGAGGAAATTCACCCTATAGTATTAGACCCACAGCATCCAACCACAAAGCTTCTCATCAAAGAGTTTGATGAGCGCCTGCTCCACCCAGGTACAGAAAGAGTGTACGCCGAACTTCGGAGACAATATTGGATCTTGAGGGGGCGGCAAGCTGTCAAACATCACCAGCTTAAATGTTCATCATGCCAACGATGGAGAGCTCAGCCTAAGGTACCAAAAATGGCAGACCTGCCACCAGAGCGGCTCAGGATTCTTTGCCCACCATTCTACTCTACTGGAGTAGACTGTTTTGGTCCATATCAGGTAAAAATAGGCAGACGAGTGGAGAAACGTTGGGGAGTCATTTTTAAATGTCTCACAACAAGAGCGGTTCACATTGAGCTCCTCAACTCCATGGATGTGGATGCCTTCTTGCTTGCTTTGCGACGATTCATAGCCAGACGTGGCAGACCAAAGGAGCTTAGGTTAGATTGTGGTACAAACTTCCGTGGGGCTGATCGAGAGCTAAGAGAAGCCTTTGCTGCCATGGAATCCCCATTAAAAGAGCGGCTAGCTGATCATCAGATCACATTTAAGTTCAACCCTCCTCATGCACCGCATTTCGGTGGCACTTGGGAACGAGAGGTTCGTTCCATAAAGACTGCTCTACGGGCAGCAGTTGGTGGCCAGTCTGTCTCAGAAGATGTCCTCACTACTGTATTAGTAGAGGTAGAGGGCATTTTAAACTCAAAACTGCTTGGATATGCCTCCACGGATATTGCAGATCCAGATCCTATTACACCAAACCTTCTCCTCATGGGGCGGCGGGATGCGTCACTCCCACAAGTGACTTATGCTTCAGGGGAAATGGGACGGCGCAGATGGCGCCATTGTCAAAATCTTGTGGATCAGTTCTGGACTCAGTTTACAAGGAATTACTTGCCCACACTACAAACCCGCCAAAAGTGGCAAACTTCATCCGACAATCTAAAAGTGGGTTCAGTGGTTTTGATTGTTGACCCACAATTGCCCAGGGCTCAGTGGCCCATTGGCAAAGTGGCCGAGACTGTTATCAGTGATGATGGTTGTGTAAGATCTGCAAACATAAATGTTCAAGGTAAAGTGTACACTAGGCCAGTAGCCCGGCTTATTCAGTTGCCAGCCTTTCAAGATGACAGGAAAGACTCCTAAAGAATTCTCTTGACTTGCACATTTGCTGTTCAAATGTGGGGGCGGCTGTTCTGAATTCTTTATACTATGGCTGTAACACGATTTACTGAGTGTTCTGTAAAGGGCTTATATTATGAATGTAGGATGTAACTTCCGGAGGATGCATATTTGAGTCCATATATGAGAAGTTGAATGTGCTGACTCATCTGAGTGAGACGCGATTGCCATCCGTGAGATATTGTGAAGTGCGGGGTAAAGTTATTGCCAAGTGAGTTTGTTCCTTCATATCATGTTTGTAATTACCCTTGTATGCTTGATATTAAGTGCGTGATGTTTTTAATGACCCGCGATCGGCCGCGAGCATTAGTTTCCGTGTAAACCAAAAGTGAAAGTGCTGCTACCATCAGCATCGCGGCTAATCCCGATGTCCTCGTTGAGATCTCGTTTGTTTTATTATGATTCAGTTTACTATATTCTACATTTGTTATGCCTTATGCTGTCACATGCCCTTTATATAATGCAGCTTTAGTCATTGATGTCTATTTATATTCTGTTTACATTCAGCATACATTAGTCTATTGACTGCACTTTAAGAGAGCTGCAAATACTGTGTTGTTTGGTTTGGGATATTTATTGTGTCAGTACATATATATATATTTTCGTGTTTGATATTTTATTATTTATGTATACTTATTGTTTATTACAGGAAACTACCTCCCTGCTCATAAATAAAAGATTGAAATTATCTCCTGACTCCTACTCCTTAACCAGAGTGCTGAAGTGGTCAGCAACATTTAAAGAACTGGCATTCTAAATTGGGCAATACCCAACAGATAGTAGTAGTAAAATCATTGCGATAAGTATAATAAAATAAACAGCAGAACAGTTGGCCATCTCTGAATAATACACAGCGACGTTTCCCTGCACGAACGATTCAGGCCTTCGCCAAGAAGACTCGGGTGAGTCGATGATTCAGGGATTGATTCAACTGTCCGTTCATCCTATTGGCTTCTTTGGCTGAATGAATCGTTCAATGCTTTACTCAAATAAAGCGGCCTCTTGCTGCCACCTATTGGGGGTTTGCTTTTTTGTTTTCAAAAGTACTTTGACACTTTTTTAAAGGCACCTTTAAGTTCATTTTTGCACAAAAGCTCGTCTCTGTGCGTTCCAAATGGTTTGAAATTTCCTTAGCACATGGTTTTCTTGATGCGTTTGAAATTTTCAATGTAAATCCACTCGTACTTGCATTTGATCTTTATTATGCCTTAAAATCAAAACTATACTAAAGGTGTCTTATCCAAATGCAGATTTTCATTCAAAACATTATGACAGAACCATATTACTTTACAGTGGCCCATGGATATATATATATATATATATATATATATATATATATGTGTGTGTGTGTTGCTTGTTTCTTATTTACCCATGCAGTGACTTTTGGGCATAAATACTATGTAGGCTTGCTAAAGGGTTGCATGAGAAATGTCATCATCGTGAGAGCTTGACTTTTTTTTTGTCGCTGCCTTTAGTTGTGGTGAAATGAGATGCATCATGTCGTTTATCTGTTTGTGCAGTCTGTACCTTCATTTCTGAATCGTGTGGCATCGTACTTGAAGCCAAGTCATTTAGCCCAAGGCATAGTTGTCTTAGAATGAGTAGTTTGCTGATCAAATTCCACATTTTGATGAGGCAAAACACATCTTGGATGTTTTAATTACTATTTTAGGTGAAAAACAAAACAATGAGATTTGTGTAAAATCTAAAGTTAACCAAGTCCAGCCCGCCATCTTGTCCTGCCTCTCAGTTCTCTTAAGCCTTGGGCCGGCTCTGTGAAGTGGCCTCTTTTGGGCTCATCATTGAAGACCGGACGAGCTGCAACATTTCGTTCTGCCAGGTTCTGGGAGTAGATGAGCATGTCATCGGTCTTGACTATGGTCAACTTGTGAAGTTACTCATACACCTCCGCTCATGGCATATTACCATTAAAATGAAACTTTTCCAGCAGAATATGACGCTCTAAAAAAAAAAACTCCATCGGCACTGGTAACTATGAAAAACACGACTGAGCACTAATGGTACACTCAACAATTTACACTGACATTTGAAGGATCACCTGACATTAAAGACTGACGTAAGAACGCTGGAGGAACATCAAATTTTAACACGGAAGAGTTTTTTTGTCTCTCTCAAATTAAAGCAATATTTCTTAATCTTTTTGTTTTTTTTGTTTTTTTTTTACTGTACAGTTGCCCCAGGTGTTTATCAGGTGTGATGCCTGCTCATCTGACCTTTGACCTCGGCACTCAACTGCTGCCAGTTTTCTTTCAATGCCATGAGATTTCTGAATTCTACATGCAGGAACCGATGCATTCTTTTTTTTCCTTTTTTTTTAAACAAAACAGATATGGCAGACACGGCCAAACATTGAAACTTTGGAGGGCATTGAGGGGAAAAAAAAGCACAATATCATCAAGGGGAATAAAAGGTTTGATCAAAGCGTGCGTTTACACACGTTCATTTAAATATGGACAAAACCAACATTGGGTTATTTTTGTTATTAGATTTAAAGTGCACGGACCCTATTTGACCCAGTGTTCATATATACATATGTTTTTATGAATGAATATTTTTGCATATAAAAGATAATAAAAGACTGACTAGACAGATTAGATAGTTTAATAGACAGATTGACACGTGTAGTCATTCGTTCCTGTGTATTTGATGACTAGCTTCCAGCAGACTAGCTTCCTGCAGACTTGCATGCAATCTGAGACACAAAGCACTCAGCGGAGCTAGTGAGGTCACTGTGAGAGGCGGGGTTAGGGGTGCACACTCACTGACAGCCTAGATTTAGCCTGGTTTTAACCAAGCCGTCTATTAGACTTTTAACCCTTATGTATTGTTCATATTGTTCAAGTGGCTGTTTTTGCCCCCAATGACCTCCATTATAACTAAACTTGTTTTAATTGCAAAGCCATGACACCAGATAGTAACTCATTCTTTATTGTTGGTGGTTTCCCTGTTGGGATGAGATAAAATGAGTCATTTTTACTTTTGATGGTCAGTTGGCACCTTTAAACACCCCAAAAAAATGCTTGCTGGGATGGTACCAAGAGGCTGTGCTCACTTCTGGACAGAGGGGGTGTAGACTTGCAGCTAGTGCCGATAAGTGGTGCAGACGCTGAGGCTGTTCTGTATGCGAGTGTTGAGGTTTTGAAACATCAGCTGACAACGTGTAGGTAGAGAGTAGCAGGTTCTGGGAGTAGATGAGCTTGTCACCGGTGTAGACTTTGACCGACTTGTGAAGTTACTCACAAGACCTCCGCTTATGGGACATTAACATTCAAATGAAACGTTTCCAGCAGAATATGACGCTTCAAAAAACTCCATCGGCACTGGTAACTATGAAAAACACGACTGAGCACTAATAGTGTACTCAACACTTTACACTGACATTTGAAGGATCACCTGACATTAAAGACTGAAGTAAGAACGCTGAAAAAAACCCATCAGATTTTAGCCCAGAAGAGTTTCTCTTTTCCTAAATTAAAGCAAAACTTCATGATATTGTGTTTATGAATTCATTCGTGTGTGTGTGTGTGTGTGTGTGTGTGTGTGTGTGTGTGTGTGTGTGTGTGTGTGTGTGTATGTGTGTGTTGCACTGCTGGAGTGAAGGTTAACCAGTCCACACAGTTCATGCGGCTATAATCTTTATTATCTTTTATTAATAAACTATGTACAATATTTACACGTCGGCTCCAGGTCTCTTGGATGAAGGTCTCTCAGCGACGTGGTCTCTTCTGGTCGCCGCGCGTCTCTGGTGAAGATGGGGAGCGGGACCGTTTCCCTCCGGCGTCCCGGACCGAAGATGCCGCACCTGCTGAGGACGAGGAGGGCAAAGGCTCGGTCTGGCAGGAGAAGGACGGCCTCTTTCTCTTCTCAGCAGCATAGGCCTCACTGAACAGATCGAGCGCAAACACACACAAGCAGACATCATGTGAGATTTGGACAAACACTAGAACATGCGGCTATGCCAAGTACAGTTTACTCACGCGTCTATGATGGGAATGACGTATCTGCCGCTGCCGTCTATCATGACTCCCTTTCGGTCTGGGTCGTCCACCTCCAACAGGAAGCTGCGGGGAATCCCTGTGCTCTTCCGGATGCGCTTGTGCGGCGCGGAGCGGCTGCCCTGTGAATTGAGGAGTGACAGTCAAACTCTGAGCAAACAATCTGACTGATGAGGACAAGAGCTCAAGTTCACAGCAACCGTGAGCTTGGAAAACCCAGTTACCACATTAGTGGGGCAGTGCCTAATGTGGTGTCCCGGGATCCCAAGCAGCCTCATGGCCTCACTAGTGAACATCAGAACCATGAGAATCAGCTCAGACATCTCTCACAAAGCAAACCTGTCAGTGTCTGAACGCTCACCTGCTGGAGTAGTAGCACAGGCTGGACTGGTACATCACCGCTTTCAGCTTGTCCTCCTCTGACGCCTTTGCCTCAGCCAGATTCTCAGTCTGTTTCACAGGCATTTGCACATTTGAATCTTTTTCACCCTCAACCCTTTAAACAATCTCAAATCTCCCTAAGAAGCTGAGTGCGTGCGTATATTGTGTGCTTTACATTGCGTTTTGCTATTGTGCTATTCATTTGTTCAATACCTTCAACAACTGCTCCAGTGAGAGGAGTGAAGGATCAGCTCTAGGTGAAGGTTCACGCCAGCGTCCAGCTTGATGTCTGCAAAACAAAGGAGCTTGTGTGACTAAAACACCAGGGACAGACCAGGAGTCTTCATATAACATCTAACAGAGGACGCGTGTGCTCATTTCACAGCACTTACCCAACAAATCTTCTGTTTGAGGACTTCAGTCCCGCCGCAGGGATCCGTCTGATGATGACCGACGTGTTTTTAGGGATGAGAGCATCATCTGTGTATTCTGACAGCAAAATAAAATCAGAATCAGCACATAATTATGGAGCACGGTATACTTTGAGAGCCATTAGCCTTTTAAAACAGCCAAAACATCCCTACATGTCAGCATCAGCACCACCTTACAGCTTCCAGAAGTGTCTGATGTAACGCATCTAATGTTAGCGTAGAACAGTTGAAGTGTCTTTTCCTCAACTCACCTTCATCAGTCTGGGCGTTGCTGATCTTCAGCTGGCAGAACTTCAGCCTCTTGCTCCTCATGATCTGCCGCTTCAGCTCCCCCGCGCTGATGTTGAGGCCTTCAAACTGGAGCGAGTCGTAGGTGAGTCGACTCTGGAACCTGTAGTGAACACAAGACATACTGAACACAAACACAAAGCACAGCGTAATAAAAAGGGTCAAACCTGAGTGATGGGAACAGCAGGCGATCAATCGACGTATCCAACGATCAATAATATCGATAATCTGGAAAAATTGTCACGGAGGACGCAGAGATCAGATGCCAATCGACACAGCGAGATTCAAACAACACCCACAGGACGGTTGTCATGGATGCTGATGATGAACACGTGACGCATGCGCTGTACAACTTCCGGCAATATTATCATTATTAATATTAATTTTATTGATAGTAGTAGTAAAATCATTGCGATAAGTATAATAAAATAAACAGCAGAACAGTTGGCCATCTCTGAATAATACACAGCGACGTTTCCCTGCACGAACGATTCAGGCCTTCGCCAAGAAGACTCGGGTGAGTCGATGATTCAGGGATTGATTCAACTGTCCGTTCATCCTATTGGCTTCTTTGGCTGAATGAATCGTTCAATGCTTTACTCAAATAAAGCGGCCTCTTGCTGCCACCTATTGGGGGTTTGCTTTTTTGTTTTCAAAAGTACTTTGACACTTTTTTAAAGGCACCTTTAAGTTCATTTTTGCACAAAAGCTCGTCTCTGTGCGTTCCAAATGGTTTGAAATTTCCTTAGCACATGGTTTTCTTGATGCGTTTTAAATTTTCAATGTAAATCCACTCGTACTTGCATTTGATCTTTATTATGCCTTAAAATCAAAACTATACTAAAGGTGTCTTATCCAAATGCAGATTTTCATTCAAAACGTTATGACAGAACCATATTACTTTACAGTGGCCCATGGATATATATATATATATATATATATATATATATATATATATATATATATATATGTGTGTGTGTGTTGCTTGTTTCTTATTTACCCATGCAGTGACTTTTAGGCATAAATACTATGTAGGCTTGCTAAAGGGTTGCATGAGAAATGTCATCATCGTGAGAGCTTGACTTTTTTTTTGTCGCTGCCTTTAGTTGTGGTGAAATGAGATGCATCATGTCGTTTATCTGTTTGTGCAGTCTGTACCTTCATTTCTGAATCGTGTGGCATCGTACTTGAAGCCAAGTCATTTAGCCCAAGGCATAGTTGTCTTAGAATGAGTAGTTTGCTGATCAAATTCCACATTTTGATGAGGCAAAACACATCTTGGATGTTTTAATTACTATTTTAGGTGAAAAACAAAACAATGAGATTTGTGTAAAATCTAAAGTTAACCAAGTCCAGCCCGCCATCTTGTCCTGCCTCTCAGTTCTCTTAAGCCTTGGGCCGGCTCTGTGAAGTGGCCTCTTTTGGGCTCATCATTGAAGACCGGACGAGCTGCAACATTTCGTTCTGCCAGGTTCTGGGAGTAGATGAGCATGTCATCGGTCTAGACTATGGTCAACTTGTGAAGTTACTCATACACCTCCGCTCATGGCATATTACCATTAAAATGAAACTTTTCCAGCAGAATATGACGCTCTAAAAAAAAAAACTCCATCGGCACTGGTAACTATGAAAAACACGACTGAGCACTAATGGTACACTCAACAATTTACACTGACATTTGAAGGATCACCTGACATTAAAGACTGACGTTGTTGGACTTCAAAGGGTCCAGTGCATGTTCAAAAATGGGTTCGGAGTCAATCTGTCAAAAATTACAAGTTTTATTTGCTCAAGCAGGAAAGAAACCAAAAGCAATACACTGCGCAGGAGAGGTACAGTTCTCAAAACTCTCCTTCAGAGACACATCCTTTTATACCACAGTTGTCTTCCGTGCATCTTCTCTTAAGAGTTAACCTTTTAAGGCAAATGTCTCCTCTTAGCACACACATGGCTCATACATCCTGTCATTCTTAGAACTCGCACCTATATTCAATAACAGGATGTAACACTGGTCTATACCGTGCTCACAATATGGCTGTTAACCCTTCAGACGATTTCATAGTAACCAACACCCTATGGATCAATCATTAAAGACTTCTTATGCAAGGAAAACATATCAAAATTATATTTAAACTGAAAAACACCACAAATCCCTCTCTTGGCCTCTGAAAGAGGCCACACCCTATTGTATTCAATAAATCTTTAAACTACCACAATTAGGTCTATATGTTAAATAAAATTTTTAAAAACTCTTTTCAGCAAATATTTCCAGATGAGCCTGGGTCGAAAACCTCTGAGGAAAGACACCCATGCGACCCCCTAGTTGACTTATGGGCAGCCACCACATGTTCATCTGAGGCATCATATCAGACTATTATTGTAGATCAACATTTCACCCTTGTCTACATTGTACACACATAAAATTCAAAAATAAAAATCCCTATAAATGCCCTTTAAACCAGTGTGCTCAGACAGGACTGGGCCGAAAACCCCTGTGGGGAAAGACACCCAGTCGGTCCCCTAATTGACATGTGGGCGACCACAACAAGTCAGCTGAGTCAATCACACAAAACAAAAAACAAAACAAAACAACAAAAAAAAAAAATCTAAGCTAAACTTTTCGATAGATTCCTTTTAGACTCAAAATATCTACTTAACATTTCTTATAACACAAAATATATGATGAATCAGTATCTGCAAGGAAGCACAGTTAGTAGAGAGACATTTACACACGGCTTTCCTCCTCTTCCTCCTCCTCAGCAGATATTAGTAATGGCATTGTGTAAGGGGGTGGTGGTCCATCTTTCTTTTCAATTGCTGTTACTATCACCCTGTTACACAATGACCTGATGCATGGGACACAACAACATCCACATGTCACCATTATAGCTACAAAGGTAGCAATTGAGATGAAAACTAAAGTTATCATAGTTTTATATTTTAAAACACACGGGTCATCCATTCATCAAAAAGGTTATCTATACCAAAGTGTTCTGCCATCGCTTTTGAGAGTATTTTAATTCTTCTAGGGCCCTGGTTATAGACCCGTTATTATTTTATTTTTTCTAAAATTTTTTCAATCTAATTTGTGTAATTAATTCATTCATTTTCTTTAAGGCTTAGTCCCTTTTTAAATCTGGGGTCGCCCCAGTGGAATTAATCGCCAACTTATCCAGCATATTTTTACACAGCGGATGCCCTTCCAGCTGCAACCTATCACTGGGAAACATCCATACACACTCAATCACACACATACACTACGCCCAATTTAGCATACCCAATTTTTGGATTTGTGGGGGAAACAGGAGTATCTGGAAGAACACTGTCCAATTTATTGACACCCTGTCCCATTCATTTCCCTTTTTTTTTTCATTCTTTCTTTACAATTTTTGGCATCGAGATGCTTTTGATGTTGTTTTCCTTACAATTGTCACTCACACACTTTGTCAGATTGTCTTGTGTTAGTAAGTCAGTCTTTTTTTTTCTTTCTATTTTAAAATTTAACATTGTATTTGTTTCCCCTTTTTGTGTTGGCCTGTATCTAATATACAGTTGGCCTCATGCATTGGTGTTGCAGCATGTTCATCTCCTACACCAATACATGCTTACACACTCCAGTTAGTCAATTGTCCCCAATTAGTCCTCTGTTAATTAATCTCCCCCTTTCGGCCTGGAGCTAGGTCCAGGCCGCTTTTACACCCCTATGTTGACTGTCAAGTTAATCCGGCCAGCTTCACACCTTCAGCAACCTGTTCAGAAACAATTGTGAATAATGTTGTTAATTTGTCATAACATAATCTCTACATAAGTGATTCAGTGCACATCAAAGCTGCACCAGGTCCCTGAAACTGCAGTCCTGTAAACAGTTCAAAAATCATTAATTCCATCATTTTGTTCCATAATTAACTAATATCCCTTAATATGATTTTTATTTTATTTCCTTTTAGTCTGTGTACAGATTTTTGCCAGTTTTGTTTTCAAATTTCTATTAATTCTCTTGACATTTCCCTGTAATTATTATTTTTTACACCATTTCTAAAATCATGTTTCAGGCCCAGTGCCTACTCCACTAATTTAAAATATTCCTTATTCCAGTGTTTATCATTATCTAATCTAATTTTCCCACAACATCTATTTATTTCTAGATTGTTATTCATTAAACACTTAATCACTGTCTGACTGTACTCTTTGCTTGCTGACCAGTCCTCCAGCCATCCAGTATAGCTGTCAATCATGACGAGCAGATATCTTTTTATTCACCTGTTCTCCCATATCTCTATAATCAATTATAACCTTAACCTCATTCTTCTCCTGCAGTTTCTAATACCTCTAAATATGATTTTAGTCTATAATCTGTATTAGTCCTATTAACGTCTTTTACAGTCACCAGTTTACGGTTATTTGAAATGACGTATTTATTTTGCGATCTGACTCCACCTATCACCTATCCTAGACACCATTTGTCCCAATATTGTGGCGTGTTATCAATTCAATTATATTTTAATTTACTTTCTTTAAATCTGGTTCCCTATAAGTGTCATAACACCTGCTTGCTTCCAATCAATTAGGTGTCCACTATTTTTTAGCTAGTAAAATATATCGTAAATATCGTATATAGAGTAACACTCCCTCTGTCAAGTGGCAATCACTCAGCGGGCCTCGCAGGGCATGATTTAACAACCCTGGAGACAATATTAATTCTTGTGGTACTCTGGTGTACCTGTATTGCTGCCCCCTAAAGGTAAATGAAAACACATCCTTCAAATTTGGTGCCAGTGTTAAAGAGAAAAAATTCATTGGCTAAGTCTAGACATTAAAATCACTTATTCTCTTGGTGTAAAGCTGGTAATGCAGTGAATCAATTTGGAACTGGTATTGTGGCGTTTTTCACTACTGCATTAACTTTTCTTAAATCATGAGCCATTCTGTATTTTCCTGTATTTTGTTTTTCTACAGGTAAAATTGGAGTGTTTGGGTGTGAGGTCGATGGCTCTAACACAACTATAGTCAACCATTCTTTAATTGTGTCTGCAATGCCGGCTTTAGCTTTGGGTTTGTGAGGATACTGTAGCTGCCATATCGGCCTTTCATTATTTAACTCCATTATTAAACTTTAATTTATGTCTGAGAGTGAGGAGCAAAAAACCCACATCTGCTGGTCCTGTAGACCATAATTGGCTTGGTAAACTGTACAGCATTGGTGCCGTCACCTCATTATCCGTTCTTTCTCTTCCATGCCACCTTGTGACCCATATATGTTTAGTTAATCTGCCAACCACACCCTTCTAATTAATTTTTTTTCTTTCAGTTTAGTTTTGGTCACAGATTAAAGTCATATGCGGTGGGTTGGTGGGAGGCATGTATGGTGCAATAAGAGTTACCCAAGGTCTCCATTGAGCATAAAGTGAGAGAAGGCCGTCTCCCGGAATGGTTTCAGGCTACAGTTTGCCCCAGTAAATGTCAGCTCCTACAGGCTCTCGCATCGATGACAGCAACTATTGTCCTCCCAGGTGAGGTGTGCCCAGTGAACAGTTCTTAGTCGTCCCTGTAGGAAATCTCACCATAACACCATCATCACACCATAGAATGATTCATCAAGCTTTATCAGCAAGTCTCTGCCCCATAAGTTCGTGTGGGCTCTGTCTGACAACAGAAAGTGATGTTTCAGTTGTTGTCCATCAACAGACACTGGTATTAGCTCAGTTAAAGACAGTCTTTCACATTCCTCAGTGAAACCCATTACTTCCACAGTTTTTTGTGAAATCAAGTCCTGATTGACGGGGTTAATCAATGTTGAATAGGTCGCACCCGTGTTGACCAAAAAAGTCCAGGCAGTCTTTATGACCTCCATAGAGAACAGTGGCTCCACCTTAGCCTCGCTTGGGTCTCCCTGTGGGCCTCCTCAGAAATGCTCCCATCTTCCCCAGAGTGGATAGTGTTCCACCCTGCCCTGGGTTCTGTCCTCCAGGGTTTGGAGCTTGCCCTGCAAGTGGTGCCACAAAGCCTTTGCCTCCTTGCACGCCCCCTCTCTTTTTTCCATTGCGATATCTTGTCGAAATGTGTCCCAGCTGACTGCACGTGTAGCATTGACTAGCCTGGCAGTTGCGATGTAGCTGACTTAGGCGGCCACACCTGAAACAACCCTCTCCAAATCCACACTCTCTGTAAGCCCCCGGGACCCCCTTGACCCTAATGCCTCCCCTATTCTGTCTTCTAAATTGAGGTTGGCATTTAGGTGTTTGGTTTGATGGCTGTTTGTACACAGGTGCCATGTAAGATTGTTCAGGGTCAGGCGACTGCACCAATTGTTTGCCTTTATCTTTCTCATTTGATCATTGACTTCTTGTCTGGCTTTGTTCATTTGTAATTTCACTAACTGGTTTTTCAGTTCCTCAATCTCAGACTGACTCTCATCAGCTTTATCTTTAGCTCTATTGATGTAATGGAGCAAGTGTCTCTCCCAGGTGGCCGAAGCACTTCCTGGTATGTCAGGGGTTATTATTTATGTATTTTTATTTTATTATTATTATTATTTTAGTCATTTAACACAGCTTGAAGTATCCTCAACCACTCCTTTATGAATTGGTTAGCCTGAATATGTGTCCCAGTCTGGGCTTCTCACTCCAGTTTACATCTCAATACATATGCTGCTGATGTTTCATCTGCCTTAGGGGTGGACTTTATGTTATGTATAGCACGAGGTGGTGCAGAAAATTTTCTCCTTATTACTGTGCCCCACGCAGTTGCTACTTTGCCAAAAGGAGTGTCTGATTTACATTAATTTGTATTAGCTACCTGTTAAAATTGTCACAATTCTCCATTAGTAATCTTAGAATAACAACAAACTTTTATTATTATTATTATAATCTTCTTTAATTATTATTATTATTATTTTTTTTGCACCTAAACACAATTTCATCCTCTAATATCAAGTCTTAGTTCCTCAACTAGTTACTTCCTTAAAGAGTTATAGCTTTTTCTAGTTTCTATCTCATCTGTTTAATATCTCTCTTTTTTTTTATATATATATATTTTAGACATATTTTAAACTATAATCTTTTTGACATTTCTTTCTATTAAACAATAATTAGGAGTCTGTTTTTCTGCTTTTAATTTTTCCTTATTTTTTTTTTTATTATATTATTATCTTCCTTATTTATTTGGCCAGTAACACTTCAGTTAACCATTTTCAACCAGTCAAATGTTCTTTTCTAATTTTCCTCTCCATCGGCCGAAGACTCCTCAATTTTATCTCTTTGCTGTTTAACAGCTTATTTTCTATTTCTTATTTCAGTTCTTCATTTTCTTCTAATGTATCTATTCTAATGTTTCTTTAGTAGCTGGTCTTTGTGTTGTATTTTATTTTCTCTTTATTATTTATTATTATCATTATTTATTTATTTATTTATTCACATAGCTTCAAGGTCCATTTCAATTATTATAACTATATTAAGTATATCTCCCATTATTTTTAATTTCACTTGTCTTTTTTTATCCTGCATTATAATAGATCTGTTTATTTAGTACCTTATATATCTCTAATTATTATGTCAACATTTATCAGTATTTGATCAAATATATATATTTATTTTTTATATTTTCTTTTACTATATTCTGCCTAACTGTTTCTTCCTCATGAAAAGGCATGGCTCCAGTTAACTTCCTTTTTTTTTTCGTGTCTGTCTAACCCTGTCTGCCTTTACCTTGTCAACCCCGTATCTTTGTCTGAATTTGTCGCTATGCCTGCCTTTTGTGGACCAATTGCAAATCTTGTAGAACACTTTGTGATGGATGGAAATTTTCTTTTTGGTCTTTTCCTACAGTATATGTTTATGTGTTAGTGTGTCACCTCCTTCTGCAGTGGTCTCCTTCCTGGTTGCCTCCCTTTCTTGGACCCAAGAGACTTAGCTAGTTCCTGTTTAAGACACAACTACACATATACTTTTAACTTTCACATTAACATTGTTTTCAGGCTATGTTGTCACTCATCCTCACACTTCATACCAACACATGACCTCGTCAGGTCAGTGCTTTTCCCTACACTGTCCTAATCCTGGTTCTCTAGAACCTTTTCTTCTAGTCCCTATTCTACAGTATATTTCATATTTTCTATAGTAGTTCATATATATACAGTATATCATATTTTCTTTATGTTCCTTAAATTGCAATATTAACTTTTTATCTCATTTATTTTTCTTTTAACACTCCCTCTCGTATTCTTCTTCCACGACGTCTTTCCTGTATTCGCGCGTTAGATGTTTTGAGCTCTTTTCCCTACTCTGACCCTCAGTATATGGCGTCACCCACGCCCGGGGCTACCTAAGCTGTCCCTACGTCTTTTCAGAATTTTTTATTTTTATTTTATTATTTTTTTATTATTTATTTATTTTTTATTTTGTTCCCTACTCTGTCTTTTCCTGATACCTTAGCCAAATTTTTCAGGAATAATCACAATCTCATAAAATAAAATTTGTATTCGAAAGTTTCCAGTTTCCGTCAAAACAGGAGTGGCTTCCAAAATGCCTCCACAGGGAGGAGGACTTCCACTTTTACAAAGACCTGACTTTCGGTCTTTGTCCCTGGTATTAAAAGCTTCTTACCTTCGTCAAGAGTAAGGTCACCTTTAATTTTTTACCTCCTAAGGGACGAGGATTTTCCCCGAATTCTCTTGCGCGAAAATTCGCCCTTATACCTTGTAGGGACAAGGATTTACCTGAATTCTAGTAATTCACCCTAGTTCATTCTCGCCTTGCAGGGACAAGGACTTTCTCTTTAAATTCTAGCAATTTACCCTGATATCCTCTCTCAGACGTCTCACAATAACTCTTCAAAAATGTCAAAAATGTTAAATATTACTTTTGGTTTCTCTGTTTTTTACTTACATCAGGATTATGCTGAATTCAACACTTAATTTGAAGTATTCAATCGCAGAATTTATTTAAAAGGTTTCTGCTTACCTTATTTTTTAGGCGCGCCTTTGTGTTGAATTCAGTTCATCCCTCTGTCCAGCAAAATTCCTCCTTTTCCCATCACGTCGTGGGTCACCAAAATTGTTGGACTTCAAAGGGTCCAGTGCATGTTCAAAAATGGGTTCGGAGTCAATCTGTCAAAAATTATAAGTTTTATTTGCTCAAGCAGGAAAGAAACCAAAAGCAATACACTGCGCAGGAGAGGTACAGTTCTCAAAACTCTCCTTCAGAGACACATCCTTTTATACCACAGTTGTCTTCCGTGCATCTTCTCTTAAGAGTTAACCTTTTAAGGCAAATGTCTCCTCTTAGCACACACATGGCTCATACATCCTGTCATTCTTAGAACTCGCACCTATATTCAATAACAGGATGTAACACTGGTCTATACCGTGCTCACAATATGGCTGTTAACCCTTCAGACGATTTCATAGTAACCAACACCCTATGGATCAATCATTAAAGACTTCTTATGCAAGGAAAACATATCAAAATTATATTTAAACTGAAAAACACCACAACGTAAGAACGCTGGAGGAACATCAAATTTTAACACGGAAGAGTTTTTTTTGTCTCTCTCAAATTAAAGCAATATTTCTTAATCTTGTTGTTTTTTTTTTTTGTTTGGTTTTTTTTACTGTACAGTTGCCCCAGGTGTTTATCAGGTGTGATGCCTGCTCATCTGACCTTTGACCTCGGCACTCAACTGCTGCCAGTTTTCTTTTAATGCCATGAGATTTCTGAATTCTACATGCAGGAACCGATGCATTCCTTTTTTTTCCTTTTTTTTTTTTAAACAAAACAGATATGGCAGACACGGCCAAACATTGAAACTTTGGAGGGCATTGAGGGGAAAAAAAAGCACAATATCATCAAGGGGAATAAAAGGTTTGATCAAAGCGTGCGTTTACACACGTTCATTTAAATATGGACAAAACCAACATTGGGTTATTTTTGTTATTAGATTTAAAATGCACGGACCCTATTTGACCCAGTGTTCATATATACATATGTTTTTATGAATGAATATTTTTGCATATAAAAGATAATAAAAGACTGACTAGACAGATTAGATAGTTTAATAGACAGATTGACACGTGTAGTCATTCGTTCCTGTGTATTTGATGACTAGCTTCCAGCAGTATCTGGCTGCAGACTTGCATGCAATCTGAGACACAAAGCACTCAGCGGAGCTAGTGAGGTCACTGTGAGAGGCGGGGTTAGGGGTGCACACTCACTGACAGCCTAGATTTAGCCTGGTTTTAACCAAGCCGTCTATTAGACTTTTAACCCTTATGTATTGTTCATATTGTTCAAGTGGCTGTTTTTGCCCCCAATGACCTCCATTATAACTAAACTTGTTTTAATTGCAAAGCCATGACACAAGATAGTAACTCATTCTTTATTGTTGGTGGTTTCCCTGTTGGGATGAGATAAAATGAGTCATTTTTACTTTTGATGGTCAGTTGGCACCTTTAAACACCCCAAAAAAATGCTTGCTGGGATGGTACCAAGAGGCTGTGCTCACTTCTGGACAGAGGGGGTGTAGACTTGCAGCTAGTGCCGATAAGAGGTGCAGACGCTGAGGCTGTTCTGTATGCGAGTGTTGAGGTTTTGAAACATCAGCTGACAACGTGTAGGTAGAGAGTAGCAGGTTCTGGGAGTAGATGAGCTTGTCACCGGTGTAGACTTTGACCGACTTGTGAAGTTACTCACAAGACCTCCGCTTATGGGACATTACCATTCAAATGAAACGTTTCCAGCAGAATATGACGCTTCAAAAAACTCCATCGGCACTGGTAACTATGAAAAACACGACTGAGTACTAATAGTGTACTCAACACTTTACACTGACATTTGAAGGATCACCTGACATTAAAGACTGAAGTAAGAACGCTGAAAAAAACCCATCAGATTTTAGCCCAGAAGAGTTTCTCTTTTCCTAAATTAAAGCAAAACTTCATGATATTGTGTTTATGAATTCATTCGTGTGTGTGTGTGTGTGTGTGTGTGTGTATGTGTGTGTTGCACTGCTGGAGTGAAGGTTAACCAGTCCACACAGTTCATGCGGCTATAATCTTTATTATCTTTTATTAATAAACTATGTACAATATTTACACGTCGGCTCCAGGTCTCTTGGATGAAGGTCTCTCAGCGACGTGGTCTCTTCTGGTCGCCGCGCGTCTCTGGTGAAGATGGGGAGCGGGACCGTTTCCCTCCGGCGTCCCGGACCGAAGATGCCGCACCTGCTGAGGACGAGGAGGGCAAAGGCTCGGTCTGGCAGGAGAAGGACGGCCTCTTTCTCTTCTCAGCAGCATAGGCCTCACTGAACAGATCGAGCGCAAACACACACAAGCAGACATCATGTGAGATTTGGACAAACACTAGAACATGCGGCTATGCCAAGTACAGTTTACTCACGGGTCTATGATGGGAATGACGTATCTGCCGCTGCCGTCTATCATGACTCCCTTTCGGTCTGGGTCGTCCACCTCCAACAGGAAGCTGCGGGGAATCCCTGTGCTCTTCCGGATGCGCTTGTGCGGCGCGGAGCGGCTGCCCTGTGAATTGAGGAGTGACAGTCAAACTCGGAGCAAACAATCTGACTGATGAGGACAAGAGCTCAAGTTCACAGCAACCGTGAGCTTGGAAAACCCAGTTACCACATTAGTGGGGCAGTGCCTAATGTGGTGTCCCGGGATCCCAAGCAGCCTCATGGCCTCACTAGTGAACATCAGAACCATGAGAATCAGCTCAGACATCTCTCACAAAGCAAACCTGTCAGTGTCTGAACGCTCACCTGCTGGAGTAGTAGCACAGGCTGGACTGGTACATCACCGCTTTCAGCTTGTCCTCCTCTGACGCCTTTGCCTCAGCCAGATTCTCAGTCTGTTTCACAGGCATTTGCACATTTGAATCTTTTTCACACTCAACCCTTCAAACAATCTCAAATCTCCCTAAGAAGCTGAGTGCGTGTGCGTATATTGTGTGCTTTACATTGCGTTTTGCTATTGTGCTATTCATTTGTTCAATACCTTCAACAACTGCTCCAGTGAGAGGAGTGAAGGATCAGCTCTAGGTGAAGGTTCACGCCAGCGTCCAGCTTGATGTCTGCAAAACAAAGGAGCTTGTGTGACTAAAACACCAGGGACAGACCAGGAGTCTTCATATAACATCTAACAGAGGACGCGTGTGCTCATTTCACAGCACTTACCCAACAAATCTTCTGTTTGAGGACTTCAGTCCCGCCGCAGGGATCCGTCTGATGATGACCGACGTGTTTTTAGGGATGAGAGCATCATCTGTGTATTCTGACAGCAAAATAAAATCAGAATCAGCACATAATTATGGAGCACGGTATACTTTGAGAGCCATTAGCCTTTTAAAACAGCCAAAACATCCCTACATGTCAGCATCAGCACCACCTTACAGCTTCCAGAAGTGTCTGATGTAACGCATCTAATGTTAGCGTAGAACAGTTGAAGTGTCTTTTCCTCAACTCACCTTCATCAGTCTGGGCGTTGCTGATCTTCAGCTGGCAGAACTTCAGCCTCTTGCTCCTCATGATCTGCCGCTTCAGCTCCCCCGCGCTGATGTTGAGGCCTTCAAACTGGAGCGAGTCGTAGGTGAGTCGACTCTGGAACCTGTAGTGAACACAAGACATACTGAACACAAACACAAAGCACAGCGTAATAAAAAGGGTCAAACCTGAGTGATGGGAACAGCAGGCGATCAATCGACGTATCCAACGATCAATAATATCGATAATCTGGAAAAATTGTCACGGAGGACGCAGAGATCAGATGCCAATCGACACAGCGAGATTCAAACAACACCCACAGGACGGTTGTCATGGATGCTGATGATGAACACGTGACGCATGCGCTGTACAACTTCCGGCAATATTATCATTATTAATATTAATTTTATTGATAGTAGTAGTAAAATCATTGCGATAAGTATAATAAAATAAACAGCAGAACAGTTGGCCATCTCTGAATAATACACAGCGACGTTTCCCTGCACGAACGATTCAGGCCTTCGCCAAGAAGACTCGGGTGAGTCGATGATTCAGGGATTGATTCAACTGTCCGTTCATCCTATTGGCTTCTTTGGCTGAATGAATCGTTCAATGCTTTACTCAAATAAAGCGGCCTCTTGCTGCCACCTATTGGGGGTTTGCTTTTTTGTTTTCAAAAGTACTTTGACACTTTTTTAAAGGCACCTTTAAGTTCATTTTTGCACAAAAGCTCGTCTCTGTGCGTTCCAAATGGTTTGAAATTTCCTTAGCACATGGTTTTCTTGATGCGTTTGAAATTTTCAATGTAAATCCACTCGTACTTGCATTTGATCTTTATTATGCCTTAAAATCAAAACTATACTAAAGGTGTCTTATCCAAATGCAGATTTTCATTCAAAACGTTATGACAGAACCATATTACTTTACAGTGGCCCATGGATATATATATATATATATATGTGTGTGTGTGTGTGTGTTGCTTGTTTCTTATTTACCCATGCAGTGACTTTTAGGCATAAATACTATGTAGGCTTGCTAAAGGGTTGCATGAGAAATGTCATCATCGTGAGAGCTTGACTTTTTTTTTGTCGCTGCCTTTAGTTGTGGTGAAATGAGATGCATCATGTCGTTTATCTGTTTGTGCAGTCTGTACCTTCATTTCTGAATCGTGTGGCATCGTACTTGAAGCCAAGTCATTTAGCCCAAGGCATAGTTGTCTTAGAATGAGTAGTTTGCTGATCAAATTCCACATTTTGATGAGGCAAAACACATCTTGGATGTTTTAATTACTATTTTAGGTGAAAAACAAAACAATGAGATTTGTGTAAAATCTAAAGTTAACCAAGTCCAGCCCGCCATCTTGTCCTGCCTCTCAGTTCTCTTAAGCCTTGGGCCGGCTCTGTGAAGTGGCCTCTTTTGGGCTCATCATTGAAGACCGGACGAGCTGCAACATTTCGTTCTGCCAGGTTCTGGGAGTAGATGAGCATGTCATCGCTCTAGACTATGGTCAACTTGTGAAGTTACTCATACACCTCCGCTCATGGCATATTACCATTAAAATGAAACTTTTCCAGCAGAATATGACGCTCTAAAAAAAAAAACTCCATCGGCACTGGTAACTATGAAAAACACGACTGAGCACTAATGGTACACTCAACAATTTACACTGACATTTGAAGGATCACCTGACATTAAAGACTGACGTAAGAACGCTGGAGGAACATCAAATTTTAACACGGAAGAGTTTTTTTTGTCTCTCTCAAATTAAAGCAATATTTCTTAATCTTGTTGTTTTTTTTTTTTTTACTGTACAGTTGCCCCAGGTGTTTATCAGGTGTGATGCCTGCTCATCTGACCTTTGACCTCGGCACTCAACTGCTGCCAGTTTTCTTTCAATGCCATGAGATTTCTGAATTCTACATGCAGGAACCGATGCATTCCTTTTTTTTTTTTTAAACAAAACAGATATGGCAGACACGGCCAAACATTGAAACTTTGGAGGGCATTGAGGGGAAAAAAAAGCACAATATCATCAAGGGGAATAAAAGGTTTGATCAAAGCGTGCGTTTACACACGTTCATTTAAATATGGACAAAACCAACATTGGGTTATTTTTGTTATTAGATTTAAAATGCACGGACCCTATTTGACCCAGTGTTCATATATACATATGTTTTTATGAATGAATATTTTTGCATATAAAAGATAATAAAAGACTGACTAGACAGATTAGATAGTTTAATAGACAGATTGACACGTGTAGTCATTCGTTCCTGTGTATTTGATGACTAGCTTCCAGCAGTATCTGGCTGCAGACTTGCATGCAATCTGAGACACAAAGCACTCAGCGGAGCTAGTGAGGTCACTGTGAGAGGCGGGGTTAGGGGTGCACACTCACTGACAGCCTAGATTTAGCCTGGTTTTAACCAAGCCGTCTATTAGACTTTTAACCCTTATGTATTGTTCATATTGTTCAAGTGGCTGTTTTTGCCCCCAATGACCTCCATTATAACTAAACTTGTTTTAATTGCAAAGCCATGACACCAGATAGTAACTCATTCTTTATTGTTGGTGGTTTCCCTGTTGGGATGAGATAAAATGAGTCATTTTTACTTTTGATGGTCAGTTGGCACCTTTAAACACCCCAAAAAAATGCTTGCTGGGATGGTACCAAGAGGCTGTGCTCACTTCTGGACAGAGGGGGTGTAGACTTGCAGCTAGTGCCGATAAGAGGTGCAGACGCTGAGGCTGTTCTGTATGCGAGTGTTGAGGTTTTGAAACATCAGCTGACAACGTGTAGGTAGAGAGTAGCAGGTTCTGGGAGTAGATGAGCTTGTCACCGGTGTAGACTTTGACCGACTTGTGAAGTTACTCACAAGACCTCCGCTTATGGGACATTACCATTCAAATGAAACGTTTCCAGCAGAATATGACGCTTTAAAAAACTCCATCGGCACTGGTAACTATGAAAAACACGACGTACATAAGGCCCCTGGTCCTTACTTTGACTCAAAACCAGTGATGTGTGTGTAGATCTGGTCCCTACTTTGACTCAAAACCAGTGATGTGTGTGTAGATCTAGGGCCTCATGTACGAAGACTTGCGTGGAAATCTTACTAAAACATTGCGTACTCCATCGGCACTGGTAACTATGAAAAACACGACTGAGCACTAATAGTGTACTCAACACTTTACACTGACATTTGAAGGATCACCTGACATTAAAGACTGAAGTAAGAACGCTGAAAAAAACCCATCAGATTTTAGCCCAGAAGAGTTTCTCTTTTCCTAAATTAAAGCAAAACTTCATAATATTGTGTTTATGAATTCATTCGTGTGTGTGTGTGTATGTGTGTGTGTGTGTGTGTGTGTGTGTTGCACTGCTGGAGTGAAGGTTAACCAGTCCACACAGTTCATGCGGCTATAATCTTTATTATCTTTTATTAATAAACTATGTACAATATTTACACGTCGGCTCCAGGTCTCTTGGATGAAGGTCTCTCAGCGACGTGGTCTCTTCTGGTCGCCGCGCGTCTCTGGTGAAGATGGGGAGCGGGACCGTTTCCCTCCGGCGTCCCGGACCGAAGATGCCGCACCTGCTGAGGACGAGGAGGGCAAAGGCTCGGTCTGGCAGGAGAAGGACGGCCTCTTTCTCTTCTCAGCAGCATAGGCCTCACTGAACAGATCGAGCGCAAACACACACAAGCAGACATCATGTGAGATTTGGACAAACACTAGAACATGCGGCTATGCCAAGTACAGTTTACTCACGCGTCTATGATGGGAATGACGTATCTGCCGCTGCCGTCTATCATGACTCCCTTTCGGTCTGGGTCGTCCACCTCCAACAGGAAGCTGCGGGGAATCCCTGTGCTCTCCCGAATGCGCTTGTGCGGAGCGGAGCGGCTGCCCTGTGAATTGAGGAGTGACAGTCAAACTCTGAGCAAACAATCTGACTGATGAGGACAAGAGCTCAAGTTCACAGCAACCGTGAGCTTGGAAAACCCAGTTACCACATTAGTGGGGCAGTGCCTAATGTGGTGTCCCGGGATCCCAAGCAGCCTCATGGCCTCACTAGTGAATATCAGAACCATGAGAATCAGCTCAGACATTTCTCATAAAGCAAACCTGTCAGTGTCTGAACGCTCACCTGCTGGAGTAGTAGCACAGGCTGGACTGGTACATCACCGCTTTCAGCTTGTCCTCCTCTGACGCCTTTGCCTCAGCCAGATTCTCAGTCTGTTTCACAGGCATTTGCACATTTGAATCTTTTTCACCCTCAACCCTTCAAACAATCTCAAATCTCCCTAAGAAGCTGAGTGCGTGTGCGTATATTGTGTGCTTTACATTGCGTTTTGCTATTGTGCTATTCATTTGTTCAATACCTTCAACAACTGCTCCAGTGAGAGGAGTGAAGGATCAGCTCTAGGTGAAGGTTCACGCCAGCGTCCAGCTTGATGTCTGCAAAACAAAGGAGCTTGTGTGACTAAAACACCAGGGACAGACCAGGAGTCTTCATATAACATCTAACAGAGGACGCGTGTGCTCATTTCACAGCACTTACCCAACAAATCTTCTGTTTGAGGACTTCAGTCCCGCCGCAGGGATCCGTCTGATGATGACCGACGTGTTTTTAGGGATGAGAGCATCATCTGTGTATTCTGACAGCAAAATAAAATCAGAATCAGCACATAATTATGGAGCACGGTATACTTTGAGAGCCATTAGCCTATTAAAACAGTCAAAACATCACTACATGTCAGCATCAGCACCACCTTACAGCTTCCAGAAGTGTCTGATATAACGCATCTAATGTTAGCGTAGAACAGTTGAAGTGTCTTTTCCTCAACTCACCTTCATCAGTCTGGGCGTTGCTGATCTTCAGCTGGCAGAACTTCAGCCTCTTGCTCCTCATGATCTGCCGCTTCAGCTCCCCCGCGCTGATGTTGAGGCCTTCAAACTGGAGCGAGTCGTAGGTAAGTCGACTCTGGAACCTGTAGTGAACACAAGACATACTGAACACAAACACAAAGCACAGCGTAATAAAGAGGGTCAAACCTGAGTGATGGGAACAGCAGGCGATCAATCGACGTATCCAACGATCAATAATATCGATAATCTGGAAAAATTGTCACGAAGGACGCAGAGATCAGATGCCAATCGACACAGCGAGATTCAAACAACACCCACATAACCGTTGTCATGGATGCTGATGATCAAGTGACGTAACGCGAACGAACATCCGGCAATATTATTATTTATTATTGTTATTATTATTATTATTATTATTATTAATAGTAGTAGTAGTAAAATCATTGCGATAATTATAATAAAATAAGTAGTAGAAGAGCTGGTTATCTCTGAATAATACACAGCAGCGTTTCCCTACATAACACGAACGATTCAGGCCATCGCAAAGAAGACTCGGGTGAGTCGATGATTCAGTGATTGATTCAACTGTCCGTTCAGCGGCCTCTTGCTACCACCTATTGGGATTTTATCTTTTTTCGTTTTTAAAAGTACTTTGACACTTATTAAAAGCACCTTCAAATGCAAGTTAATCTCTGTATGATAAAAATGAATTAACACTCCTTAAGCTCATAATTTTCTTTATGCATTCGTCATTTTAAATGTAAGTATTGCATTATTACTTGCATTTGATTCCCATTAAAACACTTTATAATAAAAAGAATTATAATTAGCATTGATTGGACAACATAAAATGATTCTTCAAAAACAAACAAACAAAATGTACAGCATTAGCACAAAACTATAGATTTTTGAAAAGATTCTAATATCAAACAAAAAATTCTAAAAACAAATAGAAAAAAACCCCGGCGACAATTCAGCATAAACACATATACATAGCCTACATTAAATAAATAAATAAAATGATGAGGTCACTGCTTCGAGCCTCGGCTGGGCCAATTGGCATTTCTGTGTGGAGTTTGCATGTTCTCCTTGTGTTCGCGTGAGTTTCCTCTGTGTGCACAGGTTTCCCCCACAGTCCAAAGACATGCGCTGTAAGTGAATTGAATAATCTAAATTGACCGTAGTGTATGTGTGTGCATGAGTGTGTATGGGTGTTTCCCAGTCATGGGTTGCAGCTGAAAAGGCATTCGCTGTGTAAAACATTTGCTGGATAAGTTGGCGGTTCATTCCTCTGTGGCGACCCCAGAATTATAAAGGGATTAAGCCGAAAAGAAAATGAATGAATGAATGAATGATTGAATGAATAAATGAATGAATGAATGAATGAATGAATGAATGAATGAATAAGTTATGCAAGTGATATTTTCAAACTTCAGACTCTCATTGAATTTATGTCCTTTCTATAATCATACTGTTGTTGTTTCCCTCAAACTACTAGCTACTATTACTGCTACTACTACTTTTTTTTAATTAAATTTCATTCCAAATGGGACCATGTAAAATTATATCAAGCACTGTGATTATGCATTGCACTGAAGTAAGCTGTAGTCCCTTGGCTGCAGTCCAGTCCTAATGTTACAAATAAATCAATAAAACATTAAATATATTAAGTTTTACACATCCAAGCCATAGGAAACAACAAAAATAATGACCAGTTGGGCAAGATCATGTCAGTGTAACTGAGTTAAATTAGGACATAATTTCAGTTTTGATTCATCAATCACAGGTCTAATGTGTTCTTTGCCTCATACGGATCAGTTTTGTAGACATATTATAAACATGTTCCTTACATTTGATGTATCATGTAATTCTATTGATCTGCATTGTAAAATTATATTGCCTTCACAAACAACACTACTGGAGAATACAGGCAAAACTTTTTTTTTTTTTTTTTTTTGAAAACGGAACTCCACTTTGTTTAGTTATTCAATGGTTTTTTTAGTTTGCTCTCAGGGTTTCCTTGCCTGTCACTTACATACCTTTTTGCTATCAAATGAGTAAAATCCACTGGTTTGATGGCCTTGGAAGTTTGAAGTCTTTTATTTAGGCAGAAAATAGTTAATTTATGTGTCAAATAATGTTACAGAACAATGATTTGATACCCATTGGGTATTAAAAATAGATACCACTTTACTGTAATTAAATTACACAATGTCATGGGCCATGCAGGTTTTCTTAACACATTTTTAATATTCCACAAGGACGAAGTATCCCTTTATGAAGATTGTGATAAGTGTGAACCTACAAAGACAAGGAAAAAACACAAACATGAGTTTATACACACTAACAGGCTTTGAGCATTCTCAAATATACAAAGGCAAGGCAAGGCAAATTTTATTTATAGAGCACAATTTTATACAACCAAAGTTGATCCAAAGTAAGTTACTATGAGATAAAATATTGTATTAAAAATGTAAGAAAAAGGAAATATATTTATATATGTAATACTAAAATACAGATTAGAAATTACATGTATGAGTCATTCAAAGGCAAGGGAGTAAAAATACACCTTCAAGTTAGATTTAAAAGTGTCCGAGGATGGAGAGATCCTAATGTTCAATGGCAAGTCCAGGGAGAGAGTTGGAACCCTGGGTAGCTTGCTGGGGTCAGAGACCCCTAGGTGGAGGGTAAGGGGGCACCCTGGGGCCTATACTGCAAGTCCAGGGAGAGAGGTGGACCCCTGGGTAGCTTGCTGGGATCAGAGACCCCTAGGTGGAGGGCAAGGGGGCACCTTGGGGCCTATAATACAAGTCAAGGGAGAGGTGGACCCCTAGGTAGCTTGCTGGGGTCAGACACAAGTAGGTGGAGGTCAAGAGGGCACCCTGGGGCCTATACTGCAAGTCCAGGGAGAGAGGTGGCGCCCTGGGTAGCTTGCTTGGGATCAGAGACCCCTAGGTGGAGGGCAAGGGGGCACCCTTAGGCCTATACTGCAAGTCAAGGGAGAGAAGTGGACCCCTGGGTTGCTTGCTTGGGTCAGAGACCCCTAGGTGGAAGGCAAGGGGGCACCCTGGGGCCTATATTGCAAGTCCAGGGAGAGAGGTGGACCCCTGGGTAGCTTGCTTTGGTCAGAGACCCCTAGGTGGAGGGCAAGGGGGCACCCTGGGGCCTATACTGCAAGTTTAGGGAGAGAGGTGGACCCCTGGGTAGCTTTCTGGGGTCAGAGACCCCTAGGTGGAGGGCAAGGGGGCACCCTGGGGCCTATTTCTGCAAGTCCAGGGAGAGAGGTGGACCCCTAGGTAGCTTGCTGGAATCAGAGTCCCCTAGCTGGAGGGAAAAGGGGCACCCTGGGGCCTAAACTGCTTGTCCAGGGAGAGAGTTGGACCCCTGGGCAGCTTGCTGGGGTCAGAGACCCCTAGCTGAAGGGCAAGGGGGCACCCTGGGGCCTATACTGCAAGTCCAGGGAGAGAGGAGGACCCCTGAGTAGCTTGCTGGGGTCTGAGATCCCTAGGTGGAAGGCAAGGGGGCACCCTGGGCCTGTACTGCAAGTCCAGGGAGAGAGGTAGACCCCTGGGTACCTTGCTGGGGTCAGAGACCCCTAGGTGGAGGGCAAGGGGGCACCCTGGGGCCTATACTGCAAGTCCAGGGAGAGAAGTGGACCCCAGGGTAGCTTGCTGCGGTCAGAGACCCCTAGGTGGAGGGCAAGGGGGCACCCTGGGGCCTACACTGCAAGTCCAGGGAGAGAGGTGGACCCCTGGGTAGCTTGCTGGGGTCAGAGACTCCTAGATGGAGTGCAAGGGGCACCCTGGGGCCTATACTGCAAGTCCAGGGAGAGAAGTAGACCCCTGGGTAGCTTGCTGGGGTCAGAGACTCTTAGGTGGAGGGAGAGGGGCATCCTGGGGCCTATACTGCAAGTCAAGGGAGAGAAGTGGACCCCTGGGTAGCTTGCTTTGGTCAGAGATTTCTAGGTGGAGGGCAAGGGGGCACTATGGGGCCTATACTACAAACCCAGGGAGAGAGTTGGACCCCTGGGTAGCTTGCTTGGGTCAGAGACCCCTAGGTGGAGGGCAAGGGGGCACCCTGGGGCCTATACTGCACGTCCAGGGAGAGAGGTGGACCCCTGGGTAGCTTGCTTTGGTCAGAGACCCCTAGGTGGAGGGCAAGGGGGCACCCTGGGGCCTACACTGCAAGTCCAGGGAGAGAGGTGGACCCCTGGGTAGCTTGCTGGGGTCAGAGAATCCTAGATGGAGTGCAAGGGGCACCCTGGGGCCTATACTGCAAGTCCAGGGAGAGAAGTAGACCCCTGGGTAGCTTGCTGGGGTCAGAGACTCTTAGGTGGAGGGCAAGGGGCATCCTGGGGCCTATACTGCAAGTCAAGGGAGAGAAGTGGACCCCTGGGTAGCTTGCTTTGGTCAGAGATTTCTAGGTGGAGGGCAAGGGGGCACTATGGGGCCTATACTACAAACCCAGGGAGAGAGTTGGACCCCTGGGTAGCTTGCTTGGGTCAGAGACCCCTAGGTGGAGGGCAAGGGGGCACCCTGGGGCCTATACTGCACGTCCAGGGAGAGAGGTGGACCCCTGGGTAGCTTGCTTTGGTCAGAGACCCCTAGGTGGAGGGCAAGGGGGCACCCTGGGGCCTACACTGCAAGTCCAGGGAGAGAAGTGGACCCCTAGGTAGCTTGCTGGAGTCAGAGGCCCCTAGGTGGAGAGAAAGGGGGCACCCTGGGGACTAAACTGCAAGTCCAGTTAGAGAGTTGGACCCCTGGGCAGCTTGCTGGGGTCAGAGACCCCTAGGTGGAGGGCAAGGGGGCACCCTGGGGCCTATACTGCAAGTCCAGGGAGAGAGGTGGACCCCTGGGTAGCTTGCTTGGGATCAGAGACCCCTAGGTGGAGGGCAAGGGGCACCCTGGGCCTATACTGCAAGTCCAGGGAGAGAGGTAGAGCCCTGGATAGCTTGCTGGGGTCGGAGACTCCTAGGTGGAGGGCAAGGGGGCACCCTGGGGCCTATACTGCAAGTCCAGGGAGAGAGGTGGACCCCTAGGTAGCTTGCTGGAGTCAGAGGCCCCTAGGTGGAGGGCAAGGGGGCACCCAGGGGCCTAAACTGCAAGTCCAGGGAGAGAGTTGGACCCCTGGGCAGCTTGCTAGGGTCAGAGACCCCTAGGTGGAGGGCAAGTGGGCACCCTGGGGCCTATACTGCAAGTCCAGGGAGAGAAATGGACCCCTGGGTAGCTTGCTGGGGTCAGAGACCTCTAGGTCGAGGGCAAGGGGGCACCCTGGGGCCTACACTGCAAGTCCAGGGAGAGATGTGGACCCCTGGGTAGCTTGCTGCGGTCAGAGACCCCTAGGTGGAGGGCAAGGGGGCACCCTGGGGCCTACACTGCAAGTCCAGGGAGAGAGGTGGACCCCTGGGTAGCTTGCTGGGGTCAGAGACCCCTAGATGGAACGCAAGGGGGCACCCTGGGGCCTATACTGCAAGTCAAGGGAGAGAAGTGGACCCCTGGGTAGCTTGTTGGGGTCAGAGACTCTTAGGTGGAGGGCAAGGGGGCATCCTGGGGCCTATACTGCAAGTCAAGGGAGAGAAGTGGACTCCTGGGTAGCTTGCAGGGGTCAGAGGCCTCTAGGTGGAGGGCAAGAGGGCACTATGGGGCCTATACTACAAACCCAGGGAGAGAGATGGACCCCTGGGTAGCTTGCTTGGGTAAGAGACCCCTAGGTGGAGGGCAAGGGTGCACCCTGGGGCCTATACTGCAAGTCCAGGGAGAGAGGTGGACCCCTGGGTAGCTTGCTTTGGTCAGAGACTTCTAGGTGGAGGACAAGGGGGCACCCTGGGGTCTATACTGCAAGCTCAGGGAAAGAAGTGGACCCCTAGGTAGCTTGCTGGAGTCAGAGGCCCCTAGGTGGAGAGAAAGGGGGCACCCTGGGGCCTAAACTGCAAGTCCAGTTAGAGAGTTGGACCCCTGGGCAGCTTGCTGGGGTTAGAGACCCCTAGGTGGAGGGCAAGGGGGCACCCTGGGGCCTATACTGCAAGTCAAGGGAGAGAAGTGGACCCCTGGGTAGCTTGCTGGGGTCAGATACCCCTAGGTGGAGGGCAAGGGGGCACCCTGGGCCTATTCTGCAAGTCCAGGGAGAGAGGTAGACCCCTGGATAGCTTGCTGGGGTCGGAGACCCCTAGGTGGAGGGCAAGGGGGCACCCTCGGACCTATACTGCAAGTCCAGGGAGAGAGGTGGACCCCTAGGTAGCTTGCTGGAGTCAGAGGCCCCTAGGTGGAGGTGAAAGGAGCACCATGGGGCCTAAACTGCAAGTCCAGGGAGAGAAGTGGACCCCTGGGTAGCTTGCTGGGGTCAGAGGCCTCTAGGTGGAGGGCAAGGGGGCACCCTGGGGCCTATACTGCAAGTCCAGGGAGAGGGGTGGACCCCTGGGTAGCTTGCTTTGGTCAGAGACTTCTAGGGGGAGGGCAAAGGGGCACCCTGGGGCCTATAATGCAAGTCCAGGGAGAGAGGTGGACCCCTGGGTAGCTTGCTGGGGTCTGAGACCCCTAGGTGGAGGGCAAGGGGGCACCCTGGGGCCTATTTCTGCAAGTTCAGGGAGAGAAGTGGACCCCTAGGTAGCTTGCTGGAGTCAGAGGCCCCTAGGTGGAGGGAAAGGGGGCACCCTGGGGCCTAAACTGCAAGTCCAGGGAGAGAGTTGGACCCCTGGGCAGCTTGCTAGGGTCAGAGACCCCTAGGTGGAGGGCAAGGGGGCACCCTGGGGCCTATTTCTGCAAGTCCAGGGAGAGAAGTGGACCCCTGGGTAGCTTGCTGCGGTCAGAGACCCCTAGGTGGAGGGCAAGGGGGCACCCTGGGGCCTACACTGCAAGTCCAGGAAAAGAGGTGGACCCTTGGGTAGCTTGCTGGGGTCAGAGACCCCTAGATGGAGCGCAAGGGGGCACCTTGGGGCCTATACTGCAAGTCCAGGGAGAGAAGTAGACCCCTGGGTAGCTTTCTGGGATCAGAGACTCTTAGGTGGAGGGCAAGGGGGCATCCTGGGGTCTATACTGCAAGTCAAGGGAGAGAAGTGGACCCCTGGGTAGCTTGCTGGGGTCAGAGGCCTCTAGGTGGAGGGCAAGGGGGCACTATGGGGCCTATACTGCAAGTCCAGGGAGAGAAGTGGACCCCTACGTAGCTTGCTGGAGTCAGAGGCCCCTAGGTGGACGGAAATGGGGCACCCTGGGGCCTACACTGCAAGTCCAGGGAGAGAGGTGGACCCCTGGGTAGCTTGCTGCGGTCAGAGACCCCTAGGTGGAGGGCAAGGGGGCACCCTGGGGCCTATACTGCAAGTCCAGGGAGAGAAGTGGACCCCTACGTAGCTTGCTGGAGTCAGAGGCCCCTAGTTGGACGGAAATGGGGCACCCTGGGGCCTACACTGCAAGTCCAGGGAGAGAGGTGGACCCCTGGGTAGCTTGCTGGGGTCAGAGACCCCTAGGTGGAGGGCAAGGGGGCACCCTAGGCCTATTCTGCAAGTCCAGGGAGAGAAGTGGACCCCTGGGTAGCTTGCTGGGGTCAGAGACCCCTAGATGGAGCGCAAGGGGGCACCCTGGGGCCTATACTGCAAGTCCAGGGAGAGAAGTAGACCCCTTTGTAGCTTGCTGGGATCAGAGACTCTTAGGTGGAGGGCAAGGGGGCACCCTGGGGCCTATAATGCAAGTCCAGGGAGAGAGGTGGACCCCTGGGTAGCTTGCTTTGGTCAGAGGCCTCTAGGTGGAGGGCAAGGGGGCACCCTGGGGCCTATACTGCAAGTCCAGGGAGAGAAGTGGACCCCTAGGTAGCTTGCTGGAGTCAGAGGCTCCTAAGTGGAGAGAAAGGGGGCACACTGGGGCCTACACTGCAAGTCCAGGAAGAGAGGTGGACCCCTGGGTAGCTTGCTGCGGTCAGAGACCCCTAGGTGGAGGGCAAGGGGGCACACTGGGGCCTACACTGCAAGTCCAGGAAGAGAGGTGGACCCCTGGGTAGCTTGCTGCGGTCAGAGACCCCTAGGTGGAGGGCAAGGGGGCACACTGGGGCCTACACTGCAAGTCCAGGAAGAGAGGTGGACCCTTGGGTAGCTTGCTGGGGTCAGAGACCCCTAGGTGGAGGGCAAGGGGGCACCCTGGGCCTATACTGCAAGTCCAAGGAGAGAGGTAGACCCCTGGACAGCTTGCTGGGGTAAGAGACCCCTAGGTGGAGGGCAAGGGGGCACCCTGGGGCCTATACTGCAAGTCCAGGGAGAGAGGTGGACCCCTAGGTAGCTTGCTGTATTCAGAGGCCCCTAGGTGGAGGGCAAGGGGGACCCTGGGTCCTAAACTGCAAGTCCAGGGAGAGAGTAGGACCCCTGGGCAGCTTGCTAGGGTCAGAGACCCCTGGGTGGAGGGCAAGGGGGACCCTGGGTCCTAAACTGCAAGTCCAGGGAGAGAGTTGGACCCCTGGGCAGCTTGCTAGGGTCAGAGACCCCTGGGTGGAGGGCAAGGGGGCACCCTGGGGCCTATATTGCAAGTCCAGGGAAAGAGGTGGACCCCTGGGTAGCTTGCTTTGGTCAGAGACCCCTAGGTGGAGGGCAAAGGGGCACCCTGGGGCCTATACTGCAAGTCTAGGGAGAGAGGTGGACCCCTGTGTAACTTGCTGGGGTCAGAGAACCCTAGGTGGAAGGCAAGGGGGCACCCTGGGGCCTTTACTGCAAGTCCAGGGAGAGAGGTGGACCCCTGGGTAGCTTGCTTTGGTCAGAGACCCCTAGGTGGAGGGCAAGGGGGCACCCTGGGGCCTATACTGCAAGTCTAGGGAGAGATGTGGACCTCTGGGTAGCTTGCTGGGGTCAGAGACCCCTAGGTGGAGGGCAAGGGGGCACCCTGGGGCCTATACTGCAAGACCAGGGAGAGAGGTTGGTCCCCTGGGTAGCTTGCTTTGGTCAGAGACTTCTAGGTGGAGGGCAAGGGGGCACCCTCGGACCTATACTGCAAGTCCAGGGAGAGAGGTGGACCCCTAGGTAGCTTGCTGGAGTCAGAGGCCCGTAGGTGGAGGGAAAGGAGGCACCCTGGGGCCTAAACTGCAAGTCCAGGGAGAGAAGTGGACCCCTGGGTAGCTTGCTGGGGTCAGAGGCCTCTAGGTGGAGGGCAAGGGGGCACTATGGGGCCTATACTACAAACCCAGGGAGAGATATGGACCCCTGGGTAGCTTGCTTATGTAAGAGACCCCTAGCTGGATGGCAAGGGGGCACCCTGGGGCCTATACTGCAAGTCCAGGGAGAGAGGTGGACCCCTGGGTAGCTTGCTTTGGTCAGAGACTTCTAGAGGGAGGGCAAGGGGGCACCCTGGGGCCTAAAGTGCAAGTCCAGGGAGAGAGGTGGACCCCTGGGTAGCTTGCTGGGGTCTGAGACCCCTAGGTGGAGGGCAAGGGGGCACCCTGGGGCCTATTTCTGCAAGTCCAGAGAGGGATGTGGACGCCTGGGTGGCTTGCTGGGGTCAAAGGCCCCTAGGTGGAAGGCCAGGGCTCACCCTGGGGCCTATGCTGCAAGTCCAGGGAGAGAGGTGGACCCCTGGGTAGCATGCTGGGGTCAGAGGCCCCTATGTAGAAGGCCAGGGGGCACCCTGGGGCCCCTACTGCAAGTCCAGGGGGAGAGGTGGACCCCTGAGTAACTTGCTGTGGTCAGAGGCCCCTAGGTGGAGGGCCAGGGGGCAACCCGGGGCCTATACTGCAAGTCCAAGGAGAGAGGTGGACCCCTGGGTAGCTTGCAGGCGTCTGAGGCCAATATGTGGAGGGCCAGGGGGCACCCTGGGGCCTCTACTGCAAGTCCAGGGAGAGTTGTGGACCCCTAGGTAACATGCAGGGGTCAGAGGCCCCTAGGTGGAGGGCCTGTCGGCAGCCTGCGGCCTCTATTGCAAGTCCAGGGAGAGAGGTGGACCCCTGGGTAGCTTGCTGGGGTCAGAGTCCCCTAGGTAGAAGCCCAGGGGGCACCCTGGGGCCTCTACTGCAAGTCCAGAGAGGGATGTGGACGCATGGGTGGCTTGCTGGGGTCAAAGGCCCCTAGGTGGAGGGCCAGGGCTCACCCTGGGGCCTATGCTGCAAGTCCAGGGAGAGAGGTGGACCCCTGGGTAGCATGCTGGGGTCAGAGGCCCCTAGTTGGAGGGCCAGGGGGCACCCTAAGGCCTATACTTTAAGTCCAGGGAAAGAGGTAGAGCCCTGGGTAGCTTGCTGGGGTCAGAGGCCCCTAGGTAGAAGGCCAGGGGGCAACCTGGGGCCCCTACTGCAAGTCCAGGGAGAGAGGTGGACCCCTAGGTAGCTTGCTGGAGTCAGAGGCCCCTAGGTGGAGGTGAAAGGAGCACCATGGGGCCTAAACTGCAAGTCCAGGGAGAGAAGTGGACCCCTGGGTGGCTTGCTGGGATCAGACGCCCCTAGGTAGAAGGCCAGGGGGCACCCTGGGGCCTCTAATGCAAGTCCAGGGCGAGAGGTGGACCCCTGGGTAGCTTGCTGGGGTCTTAGGCCTCTAGGTGGAGGGCCAGGGGGCACCCAAGGGCTTCTACTGCAAGTATAGGGAGAGAGGTGGACCCCAGAGTAACTTGCTGGGGTCAGAGGCCACTAAGTGGAGGGCCAGGGGGCACCCCGGGGCCTTTACTGCAAGTCCAAGGAGAGAGGTGGACACCTGGGTAGCTTGCAGGGGTCAGAGGCCCCTAGGTGGAGGGCCAGGGGGCACCCTGGGGCCTCTACTGCAAGTCCAGGGAGAGAGGTGGACCCCTGGGTAACTTGCAGGGGTCAGAGGCCCCTAGGTAGAAGACCAGGGGGAACCCTGGGGCTTCTACTGCAAGTCCAAGGAGGGAGGTGGACCCCTGGGTGGCTTGCTGGGGTCAGAGGCCCCTTGGTGGAGGGCCAGGACTCACCCTGGGGCCTATGCTGCAAGTCCAGAGAGAGATGTGGACCCCTGGGTAGCATGCTGGTGTCAGAGGCCCCTAACTGGAAGGCCAGGGGGCACCCTAAGGCCTATACTTTAAGTCCAGGGAAAGAGGCAGACCCCTGGGTAGCTTGCTGGTATCAGAGGCCCCTAGGAAGAAAGCCAGGGGGCACCCTGGTGCCTCTACTGCAAATACAGGGAGAGAGGTGGACCCCTGTGTGGCTTGCTGGGGTCAGAGGCCCCTAGGTAGAAGGACAGGGGGCACCCTGGGGCCTCTACTGCAAATACAGGGAGGGAGTTGGACCCCTGGGTGGCCTGCTGGGGTCTTAGGCCCCTAGGTGGAGCTCCAGGGGGGCATCCTAGGGCCTATACTGCAAGTCCAGGGAGAAAGGTGGACCCCTGGGTAGCTTGCTGGGGTCTTAGGCCCCTAGGTGGAGCTCCAGGGGGGCACCCTAGGGCCTATACTGCAAGTCCAGGGTGAGAGGTGGACCACTGGGTAGCTTGCTGGGGTCAGAGGCCCCTAGGTGTAGGGCCAGGGGGCTCCCTGGGGCCTCTCCTGCAAGTCCAGGGAGAGAGGTGGACCCGTGGGTGGCCTGCTGGGGTCAGAGGCCCTTAGGTGGAGGGCCAACGGGCACCCTGGGGCCTATACTGCAAGTCCAAGGAGAGAGGTGGACCCCTGGGTAGCTTGCTGGGGTCAGAGGCCCCTAGGTGGAGGGCCAGGGGGCACCCTGGGGCCTCTACTGCAAGTCCAGGGAGAGAGGTGGACCCCTGGGTAGCTTGCAGGGGTCAGAGGCCCCTAGTTGGAGCTCTAAGGGGCACCCTGGGGCCTCTACTGCAAGTCCAGGGAGAGAGGTGGACCCCTGGGTAGCTTGCTGGGGTCTTAGGCCCCTAGGTGGAGATCCTGGGGGCACCCTAGGGCCTCTACTGCAAGTCCAGGTTGAGAGGTGGACCCCTGGGTAAATTGCTGGGGTCAGAGGCCCCTAGGTGGAGGGACAGGGGGCACCCTGGGCTCTCTACTGCTAGTCCAGGGAGACAGGTGGACCCCTGGGTAGCTTGCTGGGGTCAGAGGCCCCTAGGTAGAAGGCCAGGGGGCACCCTGGGGCCTCTACTGCAAGTCCAGGGAGAGAGGTGGACCCCTGGGTGGCTTGCTGGGGTAAGAGGCCCCTAGGTGGAGGGCAAGGGGGCACCCTGGGGCCTCTACTGCAAGTCCAGGGAGAGAGGTGGACCCCTTGGTAGCTTGCAGGGGTCGGAGTTCCCTAGGTGGATGGCCAGGGGGCACCCTTGGGCCTTTATTGCAAGTCCAGGGAGAGAGGTGGACCTTTGGGTGGCTTGCTGGGGTCAGAGGCCCCTAGGTAAAAGGCAAGGGTGCACCATAGGGCCTATACTGCAAGTCCAGGGAGAGAGGTGGACCCCTGAGTAACTTGCTGGGGTCAGAGGCCCATTGGTAGAAGGCCAGGGGGCACCATGGGGCCTCTACTGCCAGTCTAGGGAGACAGGTGGACCCCTGGGTAGCTTGCTGGGGTCAGAGGCCCCTAGGTGGAGGGCCAAGGCTCACCTTGGGGCCTATGCTGCAAGTCTAGGGAGAGAGGTGGACCCCTGGGTAGCTTTCTGGGGTCAGAGGGCCCTATGTAGAAGGCCAGGGGCACCCTGGGGCCTCTACTGCAAGTCCAAGGAGAGAGGTGGACCTTTGGGTGGCTTGCTGGGGTCAGAGGCCCCTAGGTAGAAGGCCATGGTGCACCATGGGGCCTATACTGCAAGTCCAGGGAGAGAGGTGGACCCCTGAGTAACTTGCTGGGGTCAGAGGCCCATTGGTAGAAGGCCAGGGGGCACCCTGGGGCCTCTACTGCAAGTCCAGGGAGACAGGTGGACCCCTGGGTAGCTTGCTGGGGTCAGAGGCCCTTAGGTGGAGGGCCAAGGCTCACCTTGGGGCCTATGCTGCAAGTCCAGGGAGAGAGGTGGACCCCTGGGTAGATTGCTTGGGTCAGAGGGCCCTAGGTAGAAGGACAGGGGGCACCCTGGGGCCTCTACTGCAAGTCCAGGGAGAGAGGTGGACCCCTGGGTAGCTAGCTGGGGTCAGAGGCCCCTAGGTGGAGGGCCAGGTGGCACCCTGGGGCCTCTACTGCAAGTCCAGGGAGAGAGGTGGACCCCTGGGTAACTTGCAGGGGTCAGAGGCCCCAAGGTAGAAGGCCAGGGGGCACCCTGGGGCCTCTACTGCAAGTCCAGGGAGGGAGTTGGACCCCTGGGTGGCTTGCTGTGGTCAGAGGCCCCTAGGTGGAGGGCCAAGGCTCACCCTAGGGCCTATGCTGCAAGTCCAGGGAGAGATGTGGACCCCTGGGTAGCATGCTGGGGTCAGAGGCCCCTAGCTGGAAGGCCTGGGGGCACCCTAAGGCCTATACTTTAAGTCCAGGGAAAGAAGTAGAACCCTGGGTAGCTTGCTGGGGTCAGATGCCCTTAGGTAGAAGGCCAGGGGGCACCCTGGGGCTTCTAATGCAGGTCCAGGGAGAGAGGTGGACCCCTGGGTAGCTTGCTGGGGTCTTAGGCCCCTAAGTGGAGCTCCAGGGGGCACCCTAGGGCCTGTACTGCAAGTCCAGGGTGAGAGGTGGACCCCTGGGTAGCTTGTTGGTGTCAGAGGTCCCTAGGTAAAGGGCCAGGGGGCACCCTGGGGCCTATCCTGCAAGTCCAGGGAGAGAGGTGGACCCGTGGGTAGCCTGCTGGGGTCAGAGGCCCCTAGGTGGAGGGCCAAGGGGCACCCTGGGGCCTATACTGCAAGTCCAAGGAGAGAGGTTGACCCCTGGGTAGCTTGCTGGGGTCAGAGACCCCTGGGTGGAGGGCAAGGGGGCACCCTGGGACCTATACTGCTAGTCCATGGAGAGAGGTGGACCCCTGGGTAGCTTGTAGGGGTCAGAGGCCCTTAGGTGGAGGGCCAGTGGGCACCCTGAGGCCTCTACTGCAAGTCCAGGGAGGGAGTTGGACCCCTGGGTGGCTTGCTGGGGTCAGAGGCCCCTAGGTGGAGGGCAAGGCTCACCCTGGGGCCTATGCTGCAAGTCCAGGGAGAGAGGTGGACCACTGGGTAGCATGCTGGGGTCAGAGGCCCCTAGGTGGAGGTCCAGGGGGCACCCTAAGGCCTATACTTTAAGTCCAGGGAAAGAGGTAGACCCCTGGGTAGCTTGCTGGGGTCTTAGGCCCCTAGGTAAAAGGCCAGGGGGCACCCTGGTGCCTCTACTGCAAATCCAGGGTGAGAGGTGGACCCCTGTGTGGCTTGCTGGGGTCAGAGGCCCCTAGGTAGAAGGCCAGGAGGCACCATAGGGCCTATACTGCAAGACCAGAGAGAGAGGTGCACCCCTGAGTAACTTGCTGTGGTCAGAGGCCCACAGGTGAAGGGCCAGGTGGCAACCCGGGGCCTATACTGCAAGTCCAAGGAGAGAGGTGGACCCCTGGGTAGCTGGCAGGTGTCAGAGACCAATATGTGGAGGGCCAGGGGGCACCCTGGGGCCTCTACTGCAAGTCCAGGGACAGTTGTGGACCCCTAGGTAACTTGCAGGGGTCAGAGGCCCCTAGGTGGAGGGCCTGTCGGCACCCTGCGGCCTCTATTGCAAGTCAAGGTTGAGAGGTGGACCCCTGGGTAGCTTGCTGGGGTCAGAGTCCACTGAGTAGAAGCCCAGGGGGCTCCCTGGGGCCTCTACTGCAAGTCCAGAGAGGGATGTGGACGCCTGGGTGGCTTGCTGTGGTCAGAGGCCCCTAGGTAGAAGGCCAGGGGGCACCCTGGGGCCCCTACTGCAAGTACAGGGAGAGAGGTGGACCCCTGGGTAGCTTGCTGGGGTCAGAGGCCCCTAAGTAGAAGGCCAGGGGGCACCCTGGGGCCTATACTGCAAGTACAGGGAGAGAGGTGGACCCCTGGGTAGCTTGCTGGGGTCAGAGGCCCCTAGGTAGAAGGCCAGGGGGCACCCTGGGGCCTATACTGCATGTCCAGGGAGAGAGGTGGACACCTGGGTAGCTTGCAGGGGTTAGAGGCCCCTAGGTGGAGGGCAAGGGGGTACCTTGGGGCCTCTACTGCAAGTCCAGGGAGAGAGGTGGACCCCAGGGTATCTTGCTGGGGTCTTAGGCCCCTTGGTGGAGCTCAAGGGGGCACCCTAGGGCCTATACTGCAAGTCCAGGGAGAGAGGTGGACCCCTGGGTAGCTTGCTGGTGTCAGAGGTCCCTAGGTGTAGGGCCAGGGGGCACCCTGGGGCCTATCCAGCAAGTCCAGGGAGAGAGGTGGACCCGTGGGTAGCCTGCTGGGGTCAGAGGCCCCTAGGTGGAAGGTCAAGGGGCACCCTGGGGCTTATACTGCAAGTCCAAGAAGAGAGGTGGACCCCTGGGTAGCATGCTGGGGTCAGAGGCCCCTAGGTGGAGGGCCATGGGGCACCCTTGGGCCTTTTGCAAGTCCAGGGAGAGAGGTGGACCTTTGGGTGGCTTGCTGGGGTCAGAGGCCCCTAGGTAGAAGGCCAGGGGGCACCATAGGGCCTTTACTGCAAGTCCAGGGAGAGAGGTGGACCCCTGACAAACTTCCTGGGGTCAAAGGCCCCTAGGTAGAAGGCCAGGGTGCACCCTGGGGCCTCTACTGCAAGTCCAGGGAGATAGTTGGACCCCTGGGTAGCTTGTTGGGGTCTTAGGCCCCTAGGTGGAGGGCCAAGGCTCACTTTGTGGCCTATGCTGCAAGTCCAGGGAGAGAAGTGGACCCCTGGGTAGCTTGCTGGGGTCTTAGGCCCCTAGGTGGAGCACCAGGGGGTACCCTAGGGCCTATACTGCAAGTCCAGGGTTACAGGTGGACCCCTGGGTAACTTGCTGGGGTCAGAGGCTCCTAGGTGGAGGGACAGGGGGCACCCTGGGCTCTCTACTGCAAGTCCAGGGAGACAGGTGGACCCCTAGGTAGCTTGCAGGGGTTTGAGGCCCTTAGGTGGAGGGCCTGTGGGCACCTTAGGGCCTATACTGCAAGTCCAGGGAGAGAAGTGGACCCCTGGGTAGCTTGCAGGTTTCAGAGGTCCCTAGGTGGAGGGCCTGTGGGCACCTTAGGGCCTATACTGCAAGTCCAGTGTGAGAGGTGGACCCCTGGGTAACTTGCTGGGGTCAGAGGCCCCTAGGTGGAGGGCCAGGGGGCACCCTGGGGCCTCTACTGCAAGTCCAGGGAGGGAGTTGGACCCCTGGGTGGCTTGCTGGGGTCAGAGGCCCCTAGGTGGAGGACCAAGGCTCACCCTGGGGCCTGTGCTGCAAGTCCAGGGAGAGAGGTGGTCCCCTGGGTAGCTTGCTGGCGTCTTAGGCCCCTAGGTGGAGGGCAAGGGGGCACCATAGGGCCTATACTGCAAGTCCAGGGAGAGAGGTGGACCCCTGAGTAATTTGTTGGGGTCAGAGGCCCCTAGGTGGAGAGCCAGAAGGCACACTGGAGCCTATACTGGTAGTCCAGGGAGGGAGGTGGACCCCTGGGTAGCTTGCTGGGGTCAGAGGGCCCTAGGTGGAGGGCAAGGGAGCACCCTGGGATCTCTACTGCAAGTCCAGGGAGAGAGGTGGACCCCTGGGTAGCTTGCAGGGGTCTTAGGCCCCTAGGTGGAGCTGCAGCGGGCACCCTAGGGCCTATGCTGCAAGTCCAGGGAGATAGGTGGACCCCTGGGTAGCTTGCTAGGGTCTTAGGCCCCTAAGTGGAGCACCAGGGGGTACCCTAGGGCCTATACAGCAAGTCCAGGGAGACAGGTGGACCCCTGGGTAGCTAGCTCGGGTCAGAGGCCCCAAGGAAGAAGGCCAGGGGGCACCCTGGGGCCTCTACTGCAAGTACTGGGAGAGAGAGGTGGATCCCTGGGTAGCTTGCTGGGGTCTTAGGCCCCTAAGTGGAGGGCCAGGGGGCACCCTAGGGCTTATACTGCAAGTCCAGGGAGAGAGGTGGACCCCAGAGTAACTTGCTGGGGTCAGAGGCCCCTAGGTGGAGAGCCAGGGGGCACCCTTGGGCGTATACTGCAAGTCAAAGGAGAGAAGTGGACCCCTGGGTAGCTTGCAGGGGTCAGCGGCCCTAGGTGGAGGGCCAGGGGGCACCCTGGGGCTTATACTGCAAGTCCAGGGAGAGTTATGGACCCCTGGGTTACTTGCAGGGTGTCTGAGGCCCTTAGGTGGAGGGCCTGTGGGCACCCTGGGGCCTCTACTGCAAGTCCAGGGAGAGAGGTGGACCCCTGGGTAGCTTGCAGGGTTCAGAGGCCCCTAGGTGGAGGGCCTGTGGGCACCCTAGGGAATATACTGCAAGTCCAGGGTGAGAGGTGGACCCCTGGGTAACTTGCTGGGGTCAGAGGCCCCTAGGTGGAGGGCCTGTGGGCACCATAGGGAATATACTGCAAGTCCAGGGAGAGAGGTGGACCCCTGGGTAGCTTGCAGGGTTCAGAAGCCCCTAGGTGGAGGGCCTTTGGGCACACTAGGGAATATACTGCAAGTCCAGGGTGAGAGGTGGACCCCTGGGTATCTTGCTGGGGTCAGAGGCCCCTAGGTGGAGGGCCAGGGGGCACCCTGGGGCCTCTACTGCAAGTGCAAGGAGAGAGGTGGACCCATGGGTAGCTTGCAGGCGTCAGTGGCCCATAGGTGGAGGGCCCGGGGGCACCCTGGGGCCTTTACTTCACGTCCAGGGAGAGTTGTGAACCCCTGGGTAACTTGCTGGGGTCAGAGGCCCCTAGGTGGAGGGCCTGTGGGCACCCAGGGGCCTTTACTGCAAGTCCAGGGAGAGAGGTGGACCCCTGGGTAACTTGTTGGGGTCTTAGGCCCCTAGGTGGAGGGGCAGGGGGCACCCTGGGGCCTATACTGCAAGTCCAGGGAGAAATGTGGACCCCTGGGTAACTTGCTGGGGTCAGAGGCCCCTAGGTGGAGGGACAGGGGATACCCTGGGCTCTCTGCTGCAAGTCCAGGGAGACAGGTGCACCCCATGGGTAGGTTGCTGGGGTCAGAGGCCCCTAGGTGGAGGGCCATGGCTCACCCTGGGGCCTATGCTGCAAGTCCAGGGAGAGAAGTGGAGCGTGGGGAGCTTGCTGGGGTCAGAGGCCCCTAGGTAGAAGGCCAGGGGGCACACTGGGGCCTCTACTGCAAGTCCAGGGAGAGAGGTGGACCCCTGGGTGGCTTGCTGGGGTCAGACGCCCCTAGGTAGAAGGCCAGGGGGCACCCTGGGGCCTCTAATGCAAGCCCAGGGAGAGAGGTGGACCCCTGGGTAGCTTGCTGGGGTCTTAGGCCTCTAGGTGGAGGGCCAGGGGGCACCCTAGGGCTTCTACTGCAAGAATAGGGAGAGAGGTGGACCCCAGAGTAACTTGCTGGGGTCAGAGGCCCCTAAGTGGAGGGCCAGGGGGCACCCCGGGGCCTTTACTGCAAGTCCAAGGAGAGAGGTGGACATCTGGGTAGCTTGCAGGGGTCAGAGGGCCCTAGGTGGAGGGCCAGGGGGCACCCTGGGGCCTTTACTGCAAGTCCAGGGAGAGAGGTGGACCCTTGGGTAACTTGCAGGGGTCAGAGGCCCCTAGGTAGAAGACCAGGGGGAACCCTGGGGCTTCTACTGCAAGTCCAGGGAGGGAGGTGGACCCCTGGGTGGCTTGCTGGGGTCAGAGGCCCCTAGGTGGAGGGCCAGGGGGTACCCTAAGGCCTATACTTTAAGTCGAGGGAAAGAGGTAGACCCCTGGGTAGCTTGCTGGGGTCAGAGTTCCCTAGCTAGAAGGCCAGGGGGCACCCTGGTCTCCATTGCAATTCCAGGGAGAGAGGTGGACCCCTGGGTGGCTTGCTGGGGTCAGAGGCCCCTAGGTAGAAGGCCAGGGGCACCCTGGGGTATCTACTGCAAGTCCAGGGTGAGAGGTGGACCACTGGGTAGCTTGCTGGGGTCAGAGGCCCCTAGGTGTAGGGCCAGGGGCTCCCTGGGGCCTCTCCTGCAATTCCAGGGAGAGAGGTGGACCCGTGGGTGGCCTGCTGGGGTCAGAGGCCCTTAGGTGGAGGGCCGAGGGGCACCCTGGGGCCTATACTGCAAGTCCAAGGAGAGAGGTGGACCCCTGGGTAGCTTGCTGGGGTCAGAGGCCCCTAGGTGGAGGGCCTGGGGGCACCCTGGGGCCTCTACTGCAAGTCCAGGGAGAGAGGTGGACCCTGGGTAGCTTGCTGGCGTATTAGGCCCCTAGGTGGAGGGTCAGGGGTCACCAAAGGGCCTATACTGCAAGTCCAGGGAGAGAGGTGGACCCCTGAGTAATTTGCTGGGGTCAGAGGCCCCTAGGTGGAGGGCCAAGGCTCACCCTGGGGCCTATGCTGCAAGTCCAAGGAGAGATGTGGACCCCTGGGTAGCATGCTGTGGTCAGAGGCCCCTAACTGGAAGGCCAGGGAGCACCCTAAGGCCTATACTTTAAGTCCAGGGAAAGAGGCAGACCCCTGGGTAACTTGCTGGTATCAGAGGCCCCCAGGAAGAAAGCCAGGGGGCACCCTGGTGCCTCTACTGCAAATACAGGGAGAGAGGTGGACCCCTGTGTGGCTTGCTGGGGTCAGAGGCCCCTAGGTAGAAGGACAGGGGGCACCCTGGGGCCTCTACTGCAAATACAGGGAGGCAGTTGGACCCCTGGGTGGCCTGCTGGGGTCTTAGGCCCCTAGGTGGAGCTCCAGGGGGCATCCTAGGGCCTATACTGCAAGTCCAGGGAGAAAGGTGGACCCCTGGGTAGCTTGCTGGGGTCTTAGGCCCCTAGGTGAAGCTCCAGGGGGGCACCCTAGGGCCTATACTGCAAGTCCAGGGTGAGAGGTGGACCACTGGGTAGCTTGCTGGGGTCAGGGGCCCCTAGGTGTAAGGCCAGGGGGCTCCCTGGGGCCTCTCCTGCAAGTCCAGGGAGAGAGGTGGACCCGTGGGTGGCCTGCTGGGGTCAGAGGCCCTTAGGTGGAGGGCCAAGGGGCACCCTGGGGCCTATACTGCAAGTCCAAGGAGAGAGGTGGACCCCTGGGTAGCTTGCTGGGGTCAGAGGCCCCTAGGTGGAGGGCCAGGGGGCACCCTGGGGCCTCTACTGCAAGTCCAGGGAGAGAGGTGGACCCCTGGGTAGCTTGCAGGGGTCAGAGGCCCCTAGTTGGAGCTCCAAGGGGCACCCTGGGGCCTCTACTGCAAGTCCAGGGAGAGAGGTGGACCCCTGGGTAGCTTGCTGGGGTCTTAGGCCCCTAGGTGGAGATCCTGGGGGCACCCTAGGGCCTCTACTGCAAGTCCAGGGTGAGAGGTGGACCCTTGGGTAATATGCTGGGGTCAGAGGCCCCTAGGTGGAGGGACAGGGGGCACCCTGGGCTCTCTACTGCAAGTCCAGGGAGACAGGTGGACCCCTGGGTAGCTTGCTGGGGTCAGAGGCCCCTAGGTAGAAGGCCAGGGGGCACCCTGGGGCCTCTACTGCAAGTCCAGGGAGAGAGGTGGACCCCTGGGTGGCTTGCTGGGGTAAGAGGCCCCTAGGTGGAGGGCAAGGGGGCACCCTGGGGCCTCTACTGCAAGTCCAGGGAGAGATGTGGACCCCTTGGTAGCTTGCAGGGGTCGGAGTTCCCTAGGTGGAGGGCCAGGGGGCACCCTTGGGCCTCTATTGCAAGTCCAGGGAGAGAGGTGGACCTTTGGTTGGCTTGCTGGGGTCAGAGGCCCCTAGGTAGAAGGCCAGGGTGCACCATAGGGCCTATACTGCAAGTCCAGGGAGAGAGTTGGACCCCTGAGTAACTTGCTGGGGTCAGAGGCCCATTGGTAGAAGGCCAGGGGGCACCCTGGGGCCTCTACTGCAAGTCTAGGGAGACAGGTGGACCCCTGGGTTGCTTGCTGGGGTCAGAGGCCTCTAGGTGGAGGGCCAAGGCTCACCTTGGGGCCTATGCTGCAAGTCTAGGGAGAGAGGTGGACCCCTGGGTAGCTTGCTGGGGTCAGAGGGCCCTATGTAGAAGGCCAGGGGCACCCTGGGGCCTCTACTGCAAGTCCAGGGAGAGAGGTGGACCCCTGGGTAGCTAGCTGGGGTCAGAGGCCCCTAGGTGGAGGGTTAGGGGGCACCCTGGGGCCTCTACTGCAAGTCCAGAGAGAGAGGTGGACCCCTGGGTAACTTGCAGGGGTCAGAGGCCCCTAGGTAGAAGGCCAGGGGGCACCCTGGGGCCTCTACAGCAAGTCCAGGGAGGGAGTTGGACCCCTGGGTGGCTTGCTGGGGTCAGAGGCCCCTAAGTGGAGGGCCAAGGCTCACCCTGGGGCCTATGCTGCAAGTCCAGGGAGAGATGTGGACCCCTTGGTAGCATGCTGGGGTCAGAGGCCCCTAGCTGGAAGGCCAGGGGGCACCCTAAGGCCTATACTTTAAGTCCAGGAAAAGAGGTGGACCCCTGGGTAGCTTGCAGGGGTCAGAGGCCCCTAGTTGGAGCTCCAGGGGGCACCCTGGGGCCTCTACTGCAAGTCCAGGGAGAGAGGTGGATCCCTGGGTAGCTTGCTGGGGTCTTAGGCCCCTAGGTGGAGATCCAGGGGCCACCCTAGGGCCTCTACTGCAAGTCCAGGTTGAGAGGTGGACCCCTGGGTAAATTGCTGGGGTCAGAGGCCCCTAGGTGGAGGGACAGGGGGCACCCTGGGCTCTCTACTGCTAGTCCAGGGAGACAGGTGGACCCCTGGGTAGCTTGCTGGGGTCAGAGGCCCCTAGGTAGAAGGCCAGGGGGCACCCTGGGGCCTCTACTGCAAGTCCAGGGAGAGAGGTGGACCCCTGGGTGGCTTGCTGGGGTAAGAGGCCCCTAGGTGGAGGGCAAGGGGGCTCCCTGGGGCCTCTACTGCAAGTCCATGGAGAGAGGTGGACCCCTTGGTAGCTTGCAGGGGTCGGAGGCCCCTAGGTGGAGGGCAAGGGGGCACCCTGGGGCCTCTACTGCAAGTCCAGGGAGAGAGGTGGACCCCTTGGTAGCTTGCAGGGGTCGGAGGCCCCTAGGTGGAGGGCCAGGGGGCACCCTTGGGCCTCTATTGCAAGTCCAGGGAGAGAGGTGGACCTTTGGGTGGCTTGCTGGGGTCAGAGGCCCCTAGGTAGAAGGCCAGGGTGCACCATAGGGCCTATACTGCAAGTCCAAGGAGAGAGGTGGACCCCTGAGTAACTTGCTGGGGTCAGAGGCCCATTGGTAGAAGGCCAGGGGGCACCCTGGGGCCTCTACTGCAAGTCTAGGGAGACAGGTGGTCCCCAGGGTAGCTTGCTGGGGTCAGTGGCCCCTAGGTGGAGGGCCAAGGCTCACCTTGGGGCCTATGCTGCAAGTCCAGGGAGAGAGGTGGACCCCTGGGTAGCTTGCTGGGGACAGAGGGCCCTATGTAGAAGGCCAGGGGCACCCTGGGGCCTCTACTGCAAGTCCAGGGAGAGAGGTGGACCCCTGGGTAGCTAGCTGGGGTCAGAGGCCCCTAGGTGGAGGGTCAGGGGGCACCCTGGGGCCTCTACTGCAAGTCCAGGGAGAGAGGTGGACCCCTGGGTAACTTGCAGGGGTCAGAGGCCCCTAGGTAGAAGGCCAGGGGGCACCCTGGGGCCTCTACTGCAAGTCCAGGGAGGGAGTTGGACCCCTGGGTGGCTTGCTGGGGTCAGAGGCCCCTAGGTGGAGGGACAGGGGGCACCCTGCGCTCTCTACTGCTAGTCCAGGGAGACAGGTGGACCCCTTGGTAGCTTGCTGGGGTCAGAGGCCCCTAGGTGGAGGGCCAGGGGCACCCTAAGGCCTATACTTTAAGTCCAGGGAAAGAGGTAGACCCCTGGGTATCTTGCTGGAGTCAGAGGCCCTTAGGTAGAAGGCCAGGGGGCACCCTGGGGCCTCTACTGCAAATCCAGGGAGAGAGGTGGACCCCTGGGTGGCTTGCTGGGGTAAGAGGGCCTTAGTTTGAGGGCAAGGGGGCACCCTGGGGCCTCTACTGCAAGTCCAGGGAGAGAGGTAGACCCCTTGGTAGCTTGCAGGGGTCTGAGGCCCCTAGGTGGAGGGCCAGGGGGCACCCTTGGGCCTCTATTGCAAGTCCAGGGAGAGAGGTGGACCTTTGGGTGGCTTGCTGGGGTCAGAGGCCCCTAGGTAGAAGGCCAGGGTGCACCATAGGGCCTATACTGTAAGTCCAGGGAGAGAGGTGGACCCCTGAGTAACTTGCTGGGGTCAGAGGCCCCTAGGTAGAAGGCCAGGGGGCACCCTGGGGCCTCTACTGCAAGTCCAGGGAGACAGGTGGACCCCTGGGTAGCTTGCTGGGGTCAGAGGCCCCTAGGTGGAGGGCCAAGGCTCATCTTGGGGCCTCTACTGCAAGTCCAGGGAGAGAGGTGGACCCCTGGGTGGTTTGCTGGGGTAAGAGGCCCCTAGGTAGAAGGCCAGGGGCACCCTGGGGTATCTACTGCAAGTCCAGGGTGAGAGGTGGACCACTGGGTAGCTTGCTGGGGTCAGAGGCCCCTAGGTGTAGGGCCAGGGGGCTCCCTGGGGCCTCTCCTGCAAGTCCAGGGAGAGAGGTGGACCCGTGGGTGGCCTGCTGGGGTCAGTGGCCCCTAGGTGGATGGCCAAGGCTCACCTTGGGGCCTATGCTGCAAGTCCAGGGAGAGAGGTGGACCCCTGGGTAGCTTGCTGGGGTCAGAGGGCCCTATGTAGAAGGCCAGGGGCACCCTGGGGCCTCTACTGCAAGTCCAGGGAGAGAGGTGGACCCCTGGGTAGCTAGCTGGGGTCAGAGGCCCCTAGGTGGAAGGTCAGGGGGCACCCTGGGGCCTCTACTGCAAGTCCAGGGAGAGAGATGGACCCCTGGGTAACTTGCAGGGGTCAGAGGCCCCTAGGTAGAAGGCCAGGGGGCACCCTGGGGCCTCTACTGCAAGTCCAGGGAGGGAGTTGGACCCCTGGGTGGCTTGCTGGGGTCAGAGGCCCCTAGGTGGAGGGCCAAGGCTCACCCTGGGGCCTATGCTGCAAGTCCAAGGAGAGATGTGGACCCCTGGGTAGCATGCTGTGGTCAGAGGCCCCTAACTGGAAGGCCAGGGAGCACCCTAAGGCCTATACTTTAAGTCCAGGGAAAGAGGTGGACCCCTGGGTAGCTTGCAGGGGTCAGAGGCCCCTAGTTGGAGCTCCAGGGGGCACCCTGGGGCCTCTACTGCAAGTCCAGGGAGAGAGGTGGATCCCTGGGTAGCTTGCTGGGGTCTTAGGCCCCTAGGTGGAGATCCAGGGGGCACCCTAAGGCCTCTACTGCAAGTCCAGGTTGAGAGGTGGACCCCTGGGTAAATTGCTGGGGTCAGAGGCCCCTAGGTGAGGGACAGGGGGCACCCTGGGCTCTCTACTGCTAGTCCAGGGAGACAGGTGGACCCCTGGGTAGCTTGCTGGGGTCAGAGGCCCCTAGGTAGAAGGCCAGGAGGCACCCTGGGGCCTCTACTGCAAGTCCAGGGAGAGAGGTGGACCCCTTGGTGGCTTGCTGGGGTAAGAGGCCCCTAGGTGGAGGGCAAGGGGGCACCCTGGGGCCTCTACTGCAAGTCCAGGGAGAGAGGTGGACCCCTTGGTAGATTGCAGGGGTCGGAGGCCCCTAGGTGGAGGGCCAGGGGGCACCCTTGGGCCTCTATTGCAAGTCCAGGGAGAGAGGTGGACCTTTGGGTGGCTTGCTGGGGTCAGAGGCCCCTAGGTAGAAGGCCAGGGTGCACCATAGGGTCTATACTGCAAGTCCAGGGAGAGAGGTGGACCCCTGAGTAACTTGCTGGGGTCAGAGGCCCATTGGTAGAAGGCCAGGGGGCACCCTGGGGCCTCTACTGCAAGTCTAGGGAGACAGGTGGACCCCTGGGTAGCTTGCTGGGGTCAGTGGCCCCTAGGTGGAGGGCCAAGGCTCACCTTGGTTCCTATGCTGCAAGTCCAGGGAGAGAGGTGGACCCCTGGGTAGCTTGCTGGGGTCAGAGGGCCCTATGTAGAAGGCCAGGGGCACCCTGGGGCCTCTACTGCAAGTCCAGGGAGAGAGGTGGACCCCTGGGTAGCTAGCTGGGGTCAGAGTACCCCTAGGTGGAGGGACAGGGGGCACCCTGGGCTCTCTACTGCTAGTCCATGGAGACAGGTGGACCCCTGGGTAGCTTGCTGGGGTCAGAGGCCCCTAGGTGGAGGGCCAGGGGCACCCTAAGGCCTATACTTTAAGTCCAGGGAAAGAGGTAGACCCCTGGGTAGCTTGCTGGGGTCAGAGGCCCTTAGGTTGAAGGCCAGGGGGCACCCTGGGGCCTCTACTGCAAGTCCAGGGAGAAAGGTGGACCCCTGGGTGGCTTGCTGGGGTAAGAGGCCCTTAGGTGGAGGGCAAGGGGGCACCCTGGGGCCTCAACTGCAAGTCCAGGGAGAGAGGTGGACCCCTTGGTAGCTTGCAGGGGTCTGATGCCCCTAGGTGGAGGGCCAGGGGGCACCCTTGGGCCTCTATTGCAAGTCCAGGGAGAGAGGTGGACCTTTGGGTGGCTTGCTGGGGTCAGAGGCCCCTAGGTAGAAGGCCAGGGTGCACCATAGGGCCTATACTGCAAGTCCAGGGAGAGAGGTGGACCCCTGAGTAACTTGCTGGGGTCAGAGGCCCCTAGGTAGAAGGCCAGGGGGCACCCTGGGGCCTCTACTGCAAGTCCAGGGAGACAGGTGGACCCCTGGGTAGCTTGCTGGGGTCAGAGGCCCCTAGGTGGAGGGCCAAGGCTCATCTTGGGGCCTCTACTGCAAGTCCAGGGAGAGAGGTGTACCCCTGGGTGGCTTGCTGGGTTAAGAGGCCCCTAGGTAGAAGGCCAGGGGCACCCTGGGGTATCTACTGCAAGTCCAGGGTGAGAGGTGGACCACTGGGTAGCTTGCTGGGGTCAGAGGCCCCTAGGTGTAGGGCCAGGGGGCTCCCTGGGGCCTCTCCTGCTAGTCCAAGGAGAGAGGTGGACCCGTGGGTGGCCTGCTGGGGTCAGAGGCCCTTAAGTGGAGGGCCAAGGGGCACCCTGGGGCCTATACTGCAAGTCCAAGGAGAGAGGTGGACCCCTGGGTAGCTTGCTGGGGTCAGAGGCCCCTAGGTGGAGGGCCAAGGCTCACCCTGGGGCCTATGCTGCAAGTCCAAGGAGAGATGTGGACCCCTGGGTAGCATGCTGTGGTCAGAGGACCCTAACTGGAAGGCCAGGGAGCACCCTAAGGCCTATACTTTAAGTCCAGGGAAAGAGGCAGACCCCTGGGTAGCTTGCTTGTATCAGAGGCCCCCAGGAAGAAAGCCAGGGGGCACCCTGGTGCCTCTACTGCAAATACAGGGAGAGAGGTGGACCCCTGTGTGGCTTGCTGGGGTCAGAGGCCCCTAGGTAGAAGGACAGGGGGCACCCTGGGGCCTCTACTGCAAATACAGGGAGGGACTTCGACCCCTGGGTGGCCTGCTGGGGTCTTAGGCCCCTAGGTGGAGCTCCAGGGGGCATCCTAGGGCCTAAACTGCAAGTCCAGGGAGAAAGGTGGACCCCTGGGTAGCTTGCTGGGGTCTTAGGCCCCTAGGTGGAGCTCCAGGTGGGCACCCTAGGGCCTATACTGCAAGTCCAGGGTGAGAGGTGGACCACTGGGTAGCTTGCTGGGGTCAGAGGCCCCTATGTGTAGGGCCAGGGGGCTCCCTGGGGCCTCTACTGCAAGTCCAGGGAGAGAGGTGGACCCCTGGGTAGCTTGCAGGGGTCAGAGGCCCCTAGTTGGAGCTCCAAGGGGCACCCTGGGGCCTCTACTGCAAGTCCAGGGAGAGAGGTGGACCCCTGGGTAGCTTGCTGGGGTCTTAGGCCCCTAGGTGGAGATCCAGGGGGCACCCTAGGGCCTCTACTGCAAGTCCAGGTTGAGAGGTGGACCCCTGGGTAAATTGCTGGGGTCAGAGGCCCCTAGGTGGAGGGACAGGGGGCACCCTGGGCTCTCTACTGCTAGTCCAGGGAGACAGGTGGACCCCTGGGTAGGTTGCTGGGGTCAGAGGCCCATAGGTAGAAGGCCAGGGGGCACCCTGGGGCCTCTACTGCAAGTCCAGGGAGAGAGGTGGACCCCTGGGTGGCTTGCTGGGGTAAGAGGCCCCTAGGTGGAGGGCAAGGGGGCACCCTGGGGCCTCTACTGCAAGTCCAGGGAGAGAGGTGGACCCCTTGGTAGCTTGCAGGGGTCGGAGGCCCCTAGGTGGAGGGCAAGGGGGCACCCTCGGGCCTCTACTGCAAGTCCAGAAGAGAGGTGGACCCCTGGGTAGCTTGCAGGGGTCGGAGGCCCCTAGGTGGAGGGCCAGGGGGCACCCTTGGGCCTCTATTGCAAGTCCAGGGAGAGAGGTGGACCTTTGGGTGGCTTTCTGGGGTCAGAGGCCCCTAGGTAGAAGGCCAGGGTGCACCATAGGGCCGATACTGCAAGTCCAGGGAGAGAGGTGGACCCCTGAGTAACTTGCTGGGGTCAGAGGCCCATTGGTAGAAGGCCAGGGGCACCCTGGGGCCTCTACTGCAAGTCTAGGGAGACAGGTGGACCCCTGGGTAGCTTGCTGGGGTCAGTGGCCCCTAGGTGGAGGGCCAAGGCTCAGCTTGGGGCCTATGCTGCAAGTCCAGGGAGAGAGGTGGACCCCTGGGAAGCTTGCTGGGGTCAGAGGGCCCTATGTAGAAGGCCAGGGGCACCCTGGGGCCTCTACTGCAAGTCCAGGGAGAGAGGTGGACCCCTGGGTAGCTAGCTGGGGTCAGAGGCCCCTAGGTGGAGGGACAGGGGCACCCTGGGCTCTCTACTGCTAGTCCAGGGAGACAGGTGGACCCCTGGGTAGCTTGCTGGGGTCAGAGGCCCCTAGGTGGAGGGCCAGGGGCACCCTAAGGCCTATACTTTAAGTCCAGGGAAAGAGGTAGACCCCTGGGTAGCTTGCTGGGGTCAGAGGCCCTTAGGTAGAAGGCCAGGGGGCACCCTGGGGCCTCTACTGCAAGTCCAGGGAGAGAGGTGGACCCCTGGGTGGCTTGCTGGGGTAAGAGGCCCCTAGGTGGAGGGCAAGGGTGCACCCTGGGGCCTCTACTGCAAGTCCAGGGAGAGAGGTGGACTCCTTGGTAGCTTGCAGGGGTCTGAGGCCCCTAGGTGGAGGGCCAGGGGGCACCCTTGGGCCTCTATTGCAAGTCCAGGGAGAGAGGTGGACCTTTGGGTGGCTTGCTGGGGTCAGAGGCCCCTAGGTAGAAGGCCAGGGTGCACCATAGGGCCTCTACTGCAAGTCCAGGGAGAGAGGTGGACCCCTGAGTAACTTGCTGGGGTAAGAGGCCCCTAGGTAGAAGGCCAGGGGGCACCCTGGGGCCTCTACTGCAAGTCCAGGGAGACAGGTGGACCCCTGGGTAGCTTGCTGGGGTCAGAGGCCCCTAGGTGGAGGGCCAAGGCTCATCTTGGGACCTCTACTGCAAGTCCAGGGAGAGAGGTGGACCCCTGGGTGGCTTGCTGGGGTAAGAGGCCCCTAGGTGGAGGGCAAGGGGGCACCCTGGGGCCTCTACTGCAAGTCCAGGGAGAGAGGTGGACCCCTTGGTAGCTTGCAGGGGTCGAAGGCCCCTAGGTGGAGGGCCAGGGGGCACCCTTGGGCCTCTATTGCAAGTCCAGGGAGAGAGGTGGACCTTTGGGTGGCTTGCTGGGGTCAGAGAACCCTAGGTAGAAGGCCAGGGTGCACCATAGGGCCTATACTGCAAGTCCAGGGAGAGAGGTGGACCCCTGAGTAACTTGCTGGGGTCAGAGGCCCCTAGGTAGAAGGCCAGGTGGCACCCTGGGGCCTCTACTGCAAGTCCAGGGAGACAGGTGGACCCCTGGGTAGCTTGCTGGGGTCAGAGGCCCTTAGGTGGAGGGCCAAGGCTCACCTTGGGGCCTATGCTGCAAGTCCAGGGAGAGAGGTGGACCCCTGGGTAGATTGATTGGGTCAGAGGGCCCTAGGTAGAAGGCCAGGGGCACCCTGGGGCCTCTACTGCAAGTCCAGGGAGAGAGGTGGACCCCTGGGTAGCTAGCTGGGGTCAGAGGCCCCTAGGTGGAGGGTCAGGGGGCACCCTAAGGCCTCTACTGCAAGTCCAGGGAGAGAGGTGGACCCCTGGGTAACTTGCAGGGGTCAGAGGCCCCTAGGTAGAAGGCCAGGGGGCACCCTGGGGCCTCTACTGCAAGTCCAGGGAGGAAGTTGGACCCCTGGGTGGCTTGCAGGGGTCAGAGGCCCCTAGGTGGAGGGCCAAGGCTCACCCTGGGGCCTATGCTGCAAGTCCAGGGAGAGATGTGGACCCCTGGGTAGCATGCTGGGGTCAGAGGCCCCTAGCTGGAAGGCCAGGGGGCACCCTAAGGCCTATACTTTAAGTCCAGGGAAAGAGGCTGACCCCTGAGTAGCTTGCTGTTGTCAGAGGCCCCTAGGAAGAAGGCCAGGGGGCACCCTGGTGCCTCTACTGCAAATACAGGGAGAGAGGTGGACCCCTGTGTGGCTTGCTGTGGTCAGAGGCCCCTAGGTAGAAGGCCAGGGGGCACCCTGGGGCCTCTACTGTAAGTTAAGGGAGCGAGTGTGACCCCTGGGTGGCTTGCTGGGGTCTTAGGCCCATAGGTGGAGCTCCAGGGGGCATCCTAGGGCCTATACTGCAAGTCCAGGGAGAAAGGTGGACCCCTGGGTAGCTTGCTAGTGTCTTAGTTCCCTAGGTGTAGGGCCAGGGGGCTCCCTGGGGCCTCTCCTGCAAGTCCATGGAGAGAGGTGGTCCCGTGGGTAGCCTGCTGGGGTCAGAGGCCCCTAGGTGGAGGGCCAAGGGGCACCCTGGGGCCTATACTGCAAGTCCAAGGAGAGAGGTGGAACCCTGGGTAGCATGCTGGGGTCAGAGGCCCCTAGGTGGAGGGCCAGGGGGCACCCTGGGGCCTCTACTGCAAGTCCAGGGAGAGAGGTGGACCCCTGGGTAGCTTGCAGGGGTCAGAGGCCCCTAGTTGGAGCTCCAGGGGGCACCCTGTGGCCTCTACTGCAAGTCCAGGGAGAGAGGTGGACCCCTGGGTAGCTTGCTGGGGTCTTAGGCCCCTAGATGGAGCTCCAGGGGGCACCCTAGGGCCAATACTGCAAGTCCAGGTTGAGAGATGGACCCCTGGGTAAATTGCTGGGGTCAGAGGCCCCTAAGTGGAGGGACAGGGGGCACCCTGGGCTCTCTACTGCTAGTCCAGGGAGACAGGTGGACCCCTGGGTAGCTTGCTGGGGTCAGTGGCTCCTAGGTAAAAGGCCAGGGGGCACCCCGGGGCCTATACTGCAAGTGCAAGGAGAGAGGTGGACCCCTGGGTAGCTTGCAGGGGTCAGAGGCCCCTAGGTGTAGGGGAAGAAGGCACCCTGGAGCCTATATTGCAAGTCCAGGGAGAGAGGTGGACCCCTGGGTAGCTTGCTGGGGTCAGAGGCCCCTAGGTGGAGGGCAAGGGAGCACCCTGGGGCCTTTACTGCAAGTCCAGGGAGAGATATGGAACCCTGTGTAGCTTGCTGGGGTCTTAGGCCCTTAGGTGGAGGGGCAGAAGGCAACCTGGAGCCTACACTGCAAGTCCAGGGAGAGAGGTGGACCCCTGGATAGCTTGCTGGGGTCAGAGGCCCCTAGGTGGAGGGCAAGGGGGCACCCTTGGGCCTCTACTGCAAGTCCAGGGAGAGAGGTGGACACCTGTGTAGCTTGCTGGGGTCTTAGGCCCCTGGGTGGAGCTCCAAGGGGCACCCTAGGGCCTATGTTGCAAGTCCAGGGAGAGAGGTGGACCACTGGGTAGCTTGCTGGGGTCAGAGGCCCTAGGTGGAGGGCCAACGGGCACCCTGGGGATTATACTGCAAATACAAGGAGAGAGGTGGACCCCTGGGTAGCATGCTGGGGTCAGAGGCCCCTAGGTGGAGGGCCAGGGGGCACCCTGGGGCCTCTATTGCAAGTCCAGGGAGTGATGTGGACCCCTGGGTAGCTAGCAGGGGTCAGAGGCCCCTAGGTGGAGGGCAAGGGGGCACCCTTTTGCCTCTACTGCAAGTCCAGGGTGAGATGTGGACCGCTAGGTAGCATGCTGTGGTCAGAGGCCCCTAGGTGGAGGGCCAGGGGGCAACCCGGGGCCTATACTGCAAGTCCAAGGAAAGAGATGGACCCCTGGGTAGCTTACAGGCGTCAGAGGCCCATAGGTGGAGGGCCGGGGGACACCCTGGGGCCTCTACTGCAAGTCCAGGGAGAGAGGTGGACCCCTGGGTGGCTTACTGGGGTCAGAGGCCCCTAGGTAGAAGGCAAGAGGGCACCCTGTGGCCTCTAATGCAAGTCCAGGGAGAGATGTGGACCCCTGGGTAGCTTGGTGATGTCTTAGGCCCCTAGGTGGAGGGTCAGGGGGCACCCTGGGCCCTCTACTGCAAGTCCAGGGAGAGAGGTGGACACCTGGGTAGCTAGCCGGGGTCAGAGGCCCCTAGGTGGAGGGCAAGGGAGCACCCTGGGGCCTCTACTGCAAGTCCAGGGAGAGAGGTGGACACCTGGGTAGCTTGCTGGTGTCTTAAGCTCCTAGGTGGAGGGCCAGGGGGCACCCTAGGGCCTATACTGCAAGTCCTGGGAGAGAGGTGGACCCGAGAGTAACTTGCTGGGGTCAGAGGCCCCTAGGTGGAGGGTCAGGGGGCACCCTGGGGCCTCTACTGCAAGTCCAGGGAGAGAGGTGGACCCCTGGGTAACTTGCAGGGGTCAGAGGCCCCTAGGTAGAAGGCCAGGGGGCACCCTGGGGCCTCTACTGCAAGTCCAGGGAGGGAGTTGGACCCCTGGGTGGCTTGCTTGGGTCAGAGGCCCCTAGGTGGAGGGCCAAGGCTCACCCTAGGGCCTATACTGCAAGTCCAGGGAGAGAGGTGGACCCCAGAGTAACTTGCTGGGGTCAGAGGCCCCTAGGTGGAGGGTCAGGGGGCACCCTGGGGCCTCTACTGCAAGTCCAGGGAGAGAGGTGGACCCCTGGGTAACTTGCAGGGGTCAGAGGCCACTAGGTAGAAGGCCAGGGGGCACCCCGGGGCCTCTACTGCAAGTCCAGGGAGGGAGTTGGACCCCTGGGTGGCTTGCTGGGGTCAGAGGCCCCTAGGTGGAGGGCCAAGGCTCACCCTGGGGCCTATGCTGCAAGTCCAGGGAGAGATGTGGACCCCTGGGTAGCATGCTGGGGTCAGAGGCCCCTAGCTGGAAGGCCAGGGGGCTTATAAGGCCTATACTTTAAGTCCAGGGAAAGAGGCAGACCAGTGGGGAGCTTGCTGGTGTCAGAGGCCCCTAGGAAGAAGGCCAGGGGGCACCCTGGTGCCTGTTTTGCAAATATAGGGAGAGAGGTGGACCCCTGTGTGGCTTGCTGGGGTCAGAGGCCCCTAGGTAGAAGGCCAGGGGGCACCCTGGGGCCTATGCTGCAAGTCCAGGAAGAGATGTGGACACCTGGGTAGCTTGCTGGTGTCTTAGGCCCCTAGGTGGAGGGCCAGGGGGCACCCTAGGGCCTATACTGCAAGTCCAGGGAGAGAGGTGGACCCCAGAGTAACTTGCTGGGGTCAGAGGCCCCTAGGTGGACGGTCAGGGGGCACCCTGGGGCCTCTACTGCAAGTCCAGGGGGAGAGGTGGACCCCTGGGTAACTTGCAGGGGTCAGAGGCCACTAGGTAGAAGGCCAGGGGGCACCCCGGGGCCTCTACTGCAAGTCCAGGGAGGGAGTTGGACCCCTGGGTGGCTTGCTGGGGTCAGAGGCCCCTAGGTGGAGGGCCAAGGCTCACCCTGGGGCCTATGCAGCAAGTCCAGGGAGAGATGTGGACCCCTGGGTAGCATGCTGGGGTCAGAGGCCCCTAGCTGGAAGGCCAGGGGGCACATAAGGCCTATACTTTAAGTCCAGGGAAAGAGGCAGACCCGTGGGGAGCTTGCTGGTGTCACAGGCCCCTAGGAAGAAGGCCAGGGGGCACCCTGGTGCCTCTTTTGCAAATATAGGGAGAGAGGTGGACCCCTGTGTGGCTTGCTGGGGTCAGAGGCCCCTAGGTAGAAGGCCAGGGGGCACCCTGGGGCCTCTATTGTAAGTCAAGGGAGGGAGTTGGACCCCTGGGTGGCTTGCTGGGGTCTTAGGCCCCTAGGTGGAGCTCCAGGGGGCATCCTAGGGCCTATACTGCAAGTCAAGGGAGAAAGGTGGACCCCTGGGTAGCTTGTTGGGGTCTTAGGCCCCTAGATGGAGCTCCAAGGGGGCACCCTAGGGCCTATACTGCAAGTCCAGGGTGAGAGGTGACCACTGGGTAGCTTGCTGGGTTCAGAGGCCCCTAGGTGTAGGGCCAGGGGGCTCCCTGGGGCCTCTCCTGCAAGTCCAGGGAGAGAGGTGGACCCGTGGGTAGCCTGCTGGGGTCAGAGGCCCCTAGGTGGAGGGCCAAGGGGCACCCTGGGGCCTATACTGCAAGTCCAAGGAGAGAGGTGGACCCCTGGGTAGCATGCTGGGGTCAGAGGCCCCTGGTGTAGGGCCAGGTTGCACCCTGGGGCCTCTACTGCAAGTCCAGGGAGAGAGGTGGACCCCTGGGTAGCTTGCAGGGGTCAGAGGCCCCTAGGTGGAGGGCAAGGGGGCACCCTTTTGCCTCTACTGCAAGTCCAGGGTGAGATGTGGACCGCTAGGTAGCATGCTGTGGTCAGAGGCCCCTAGGTGGAGGGCCAGGGGGCAACCCGGGGCCTATACTGCAAGTCCAAGGAAAGAGATGGACCCCTGGGTAGCTTACAGGCGTCAGAGGCCCATAGGTGGAGGGCCGGGGGACACCCTGGGGCCTCTACTGCAAGTCCAGGGAGAGAGGTGGACCCCTGGGTGGCTTACTGGGGTCAGAGGCCCCTAGGTAGAAGGCAAGAGGGCACCCTGTGGCCTCTAATGCAAGTCCAGGGAGAGATGTGGACCCCTGGGTAGCTTGGTGATGTCTTAGGCCCCTAGGTGGAGGGTCAGGGGGCACCCTGGGCCCTCTACTGCAAGTCCAGGGAGAGAGGTGGACACCTGGGTAGCTAGCCGGGGTCAGAGGCCCCTAGGTGGAGGGCAAGGGAGCACCCTGGGGCCTCTACTGCAAGTCCAGGGAGAGAGGTGGACACCTGGGTAGCTTGCTGGTGTCTTAAGCTCCTAGGTGGAGGGCCAGGGGGCACCCTAGGGCCTATACTGCAAGTCCTGGGAGAGAGGTGGACCCGAGAGTAACTTGCTGGGGTCAGAGGCCCCTAGGTGGAGGGTCAGGGGGCACCCTGGGGCCTCTACTGCAAGTCCAGGGAGAGAGGTGGACCCCTGGGTAACTTGCAGGGGTCAGAGGCCCCTAGGTAGAAGGCCAGGGGGCACCCTGGGGCCTCTACTGCAAGTCCAGGGAGGGAGTTGGACCCCTGGGTGGCTTGCTTGGGTCAGAGGCCCCTAGGTGGAGGGCCAAGGCTCACCCTGGGGCCTATGCTGCAAGTCCAGGGAGAGATTTGGACACCTGGGTAGCTTGCTGGTGTCTTAGGCCCCTAGGTGGAGGGCCAGGGGGCACCCTAGGGCCTATACTGCAAGTCCAGGGAGAGAGGTGGACCCCAGAGTAACTTGCTGGGGTCAGAGGCCCCTAGGTGGAGGGTCAGGGGGCACCCTGGGGCCTCTACTGCAAGTCCAGGGAGAGAGGTGGACCCCTGGGTAACTTGCAGGGGTCAGAGGCCACTAGGTAGAAGGCCAGGGGGCACCCCGGGGCCTCTACTGCAAGTCCAGGGAGGGAGTTGGACCCCTGGGTGGCTTGCTGGGGTCAGAGGCCCCTAGGTGGAGGGCCAAGGCTCACCCTGGGGCCTATGCTGCAAGTCCAGGGAGAGATGTGGACCCCTGGGTAGCATGCTGGGGTCAGAGGCCCCTAGCTGGAAGGCCAGGGGGCTTATAAGGCCTATACTTTAAGTCCAGGGAAAGAGGCAGACCAGTGGGGAGCTTGCTGGTGTCAGAGGCCCCTAGGAAGAAGGCCAGGGGGCACCCTGGTGCCTGTTTTGCAAATATAGGGAGAGAGGTGGACCCCTGTGTGGCTTGCTGGGGTCAGAGGCCCCTAGGTAGAAGGCCAGGGGGCACCCTGGGGCCTATGCTGCAAGTCCAGGAAGAGATGTGGACACCTGGGTAGCTTGCTGGTGTCTTAGGCCCCTAGGTGGAGGGCCAGGGGGCACCCTAGGGCCTATACTGCAAGTCCAGGGAGAGAGGTGGACCCCAGAGTAACTTGCTGGGGTCAGAGGCCCCTAGGTGGACGGTCAGGGGGCACCCTGGGGCCTCTACTGCAAGTCCAGGGGGAGAGGTGGACCCCTGGGTAACTTGCAGGGGTCAGAGGCCACTAGGTAGAAGGCCAGGGGGCACCCCGGGGCCTCTACTGCAAGTCCAGGGAGGGAGTTGGACCCCTGGGTGGCTTGCTGGGGTCAGAGGCCCCTAGGTGGAGGGCCAAGGCTCACCCTGGGGCCTATGCAGCAAGTCCAGGGAGAGATGTGGACCCCTGGGTAGCATGCTGGGGTCAGAGGCCCCTAGCTGGAAGGCCAGGGGGCACATAAGGCCTATACTTTAAGTCCAGGGAAAGAGGCAGACCCGTGGGGAGCTTGCTGGTGTCACAGGCCCCTAGGAAGAAGGCCAGGGGGCACCCTGGTGCCTCTTTTGCAAATATAGGGAGAGAGGTGGACCCCTGTGTGGCTTGCTGGGGTCAGAGGCCCCTAGGTAGAAGGCCAGGGGGCACCCTGGGGCCTCTATTGTAAGTCAAGGGAGGGAGTTGGACCCCTGGGTGGCTTGCTGGGGTCTTAGGCCCCTAGGTGGAGCTCCAGGGGGCATCCTAGGGCCTATACTGCAAGTCAAGGGAGAAAGGTGGACCCCTGGGTAGCTTGTTGGGGTCTTAGGCCCCTAGATGGAGCTCCAAGGGGGCACCCTAGGGCCTATACTGCAAGTCCAGGGTGAGAGGTGACCACTGGGTAGCTTGCTGGGTTCAGAGGCCCCTAGGTGTAGGGCCAGGGGGCTCCCTGGGGCCTCTCCTGCAAGTCCAGGGAGAGAGGTGGACCCGTGGGTAGCCTGCTGGGGTCAGAGGCCCCTAGGTGGAGGGCCAAGGGGCACCCTGGGGCCTATACTGCAAGTCCAAGGAGAGAGGTGGACCCCTGGGTAGCATGCTGGGGTCAGAGGCCCCTGGTGTAGGGCCAGGTTGCACCCTGGGGCCTCTACTGCAAGTCCAGGGAGAGAGGTGGACCCCTGGGTAGCTTGCAGGGGTCAGAGGCCCCTAGTTGGAGCTCCAGGGGGCACCCTGGGGCCTCTACTGCAAGTCCAGGGAGAGAGGTGGATCCCTGGGTAGCTTGCAGGGGTCAGAGGCCCCTAGGTGGAGGGCCAACGGGCACCCTGGGGATTATACTGCAAGTACAAGGAGAGAGGTGGACCCCTGGGTAGCATGCTGGGGTCAGAGGCCCCTAGGTGGAGGGCCAGGGAGCACCCTGGGGCCTCTATTGCAAGTCCAGGGAGTGATATGGACCCCTGGGTAGCTTGCAGGGGTCAGAGGCCCTTAGGTGGAGGGCAAGGGGGCACCCTGGGGCCTCTACTGCAAGTCCAGGGAGAGAGGTGGACCCCTGGGTGGCTTACTGGGGTCAGAGGCCCCTAGGTAGAAGGCAAGAGGGCACCCTGTGGCCTCTACTGCAAGTCCAGTGAGAGAGGTGGACCCCTGGGTAGCTTGCTGGTGTCTTAGGCCCCTAGGTGGAGGGTCAGGGGGCACCCTGGGCCCTCTACTGCAAGTCCAGGGAGAGAGTTGGACCCCTGGGTAGCTAGCTGGGGTCAGAGGCCCCTAGGTGGAGGGCAAGGGAGCACCCTGGGGCCTCTACTGCAAGTCCAGGGAGAGAGGTGGACACCTGGGTAGCTTGCTGGTGTCTTAGGCCCCTAGGTGGAGGGCCAGGGGGCACCCTAGGGCCTATACTGCAAGTACAGGGAGAGAGGTGGACACCTGGGTAGCTTGCTGGTGTCTTAGGCCCCTAGGTGGAGGGCCAGGGGGCACCCTAGGGCCTATACTGCAAGTCCAGGGAGACAGGTGGACCCCAGAGTAACTTGCTGGGGTCAGAGGCCCCTAGGTGGAGGGTCAGGGGGCACCCTGGGGCCTCTACTGCAAGTCCAGGGAGAGAGGTGGACCCCTGGGTAGCTTGCAGGGGTCAGAGGCCCCTTGGTAGAAGGCCAGGGGGCACCCTGGGGCCTCTATTGCAAGTCCAGGGAGGGAGTTGGACCCCTGGGTGGCTTGCTGGGGACAGAGGCCCCTAGGTGGAGGGCCAAGGCTCACCCTGGGGCCTATGCTGCAAGTCCAGGGAGAGATGTGGACCCCAGGGTAGCATGCTGGGGTCAGAGGCCCCTAGCTGGAAGGCCAGGGGGCACATAAGGCCTATACTTTAAGTCCAGGGAAAGAGGCAGACCCCTGGGTAGCTTGCTGGTGTCAGAGGCCCCTAGGAAGAAGGCCAGAGGGCACCCTGGTGCCTCTTTTGCAAATACAGGGAGAGAGGTGGACCCCTGTGTGGCTTGCTGGGGTAAGAGGCCCCTAGGTAGAAGGCCAGGGGGCACCCTGGGGCCTCTACTGTAAGTCAAGGGAGGGAGTTGGACCCCTGGGTGGCTTGCTGGGGTCTTAGGCCCCTAGGTGGAGCTCCAGGGGGTATCCTAGGGCCTATACTGCAAGTCCAGGGAGAAAGGTGGACCCCTGGGTAGCTTGCTGTGGTCTTAGGCCCCTAGGTGGAGCTCCAAGGGGGCACCCTAGGGCCTATACTGCAAGTCCAGGGTGAGAGGTGGACCACTGGGTAGCTTGCTGGGGTTAGAGTCCCCTAGGTGTAGGGCCAGGGGGCTCCCTGGGGCCTCTCCTGCAAGTCCAGGGAGAGAGGTGGACCCGTGGGTAGCCTGCTGGGGTCAGAGGCCCCTAGGTGGAGGGCCAAGGGGCACCCTGGGGCCTATACTGCAAGTCCAAGGAGAGAGGTGGACCCCTGGGTAGCATGCTGGTGTCAGAGGCCCCTAGGTGGAGGGCCAGGTTGCACCCTGGGGCCTCTACTGCAAGTCCAGGGAGAGAGGTGGACCCCTGGGTGGCTAACATGGGTCAGAGGCCCCTAGTTGGAGCTCCAGGGGGCACCCTGGGGCCTCTACTGCAAGTCCAGGGAGAGAGGTGGATTCCTGGATAGCTTGCTGGGGTAGCATGCTGGGTAGCATGCTGGGGTAAGAGGCCCCTAGGTGGAAGGCCAGGGGGCACCCAGGGGCCTCTACTGCAAGTCCAGGGAGAGAGGTGGACCCCTGGGTAGCTTGCAGGGGTCAGAGGCCCCTAGGTGGAAGGTCAGGGGGCACCCTGGGGCCTCTACTGCAAGTCCAGGGAGAGAGGGGGACCCCTGGGTAACTTGCAGGGGTCAGAGGCCCCTAGGTAGAAGGCCAGGGGGCACCCTGGGGCCTCTATTGCAAGTCCAGGGAGGGAGTTGGACCCCTGGGTGGCTTGCTGGGGTCAGAGGCCCCTAGGTGGAGGGCCAAGGCTCACCCTGGGGCCTATGCTGCAAGTCCAGGGAGAGATGTGGACCCCTGGGTAGCATGCTGGGGTCAGAGGCCCCTAGCTGGAAGGCCAGGGGGCACATAAGGCCTATACTTTAAGTCCAGGGAAAGAGGCAGACCCCTGGGTAGCTTGCTGGTGTCAGAGGCCCCTAGGAAGAAGGCCAGGGGGCACCCTGGTGCCTCTTTTGCAAATACAGGGAGAGAGGTGGACCCCTGTGTGGCTTGCTGGGGTCAGAGGCCCCTAGGTGGAGGGCCAGGGGGCTCCCTGGGGCCTCTCCTGCAAGTCCAGGGAGAGAGGTGGACCCGTGGGTAGCTTGCAGGGGTGAGAGACCCCTAGTTGGAGCTCCAGGGGGCACCCTGGGGCCTCTACTGCAAGTCCAGGGAGAGAGGTGGACCCCTGGGTAGCTTGCAGGGGTGAGAGACCCCTAGTTGGAGCTCCAGGGGGCACCCTGGGGCCTCTACTTCAAGTCCAGGGAGAGAGGAGGATCCCTGGGTAGCTTGCTTGGGTAGCATGCTGGGTAGCATGCTGGGGTCAGAGGCCCCTAGGTGGAGGGCCAGGGGGCACCCAGGGGCCTCTACTGCAAGTCCAGGGAGAGAGGTGGACCCCTGGGTAGCTTGCAGGGGTCAGAGGCCCCTAGGTGGAGGGCCAACGGGCACCCTGGGGATTATACTGCAAGTACAAGGAGAGAGGTGGCCCCCTGGGTAGCATGCTGGGGTCAGAGACCCCTAGGTGGAGGGCCAGGGAGCACCCTGGGGCCTCTATTGCAAGTCCAGGGAGTGATATGGACCCCTGGGTAGCTTGCAGGGGTCAGAGTTCCCTAGGTGGAGGGCAAGGGGGCACCCTGGGGCCTCTACTGCAAGTCCAGGGAGAGAGGTGGACCCCTGGGTAGCTTGCTGGGGTCTTAGGCCCCTAGGTGGAGCTCCAGCTGAAACCCTAGGGCCTATACTGCAAGTCCAGGGTGAGATGTGGATCGCTAGGTAGCATGCTGGGGTCAGAGGCCCCTAGGTGGAGGGCCAGGGGGCACCTTAAGGCCTATACTTTAAGTCCAGGGAAAGAGCTAGACCCCTGGGTAGCTTGCTGGGGTCAGAGGCCCTTCGGTAGAAGGCCAGGGGGCACCCTGGGGCCTCTACTGCAAGTCCAGGGAGAGAGGTGGACCCCTGGGTAGCTTGCTGGGGTCTTCGGCCCCTAGGTGGAGCTCCAGGGGGCACCCTAGGGCCTATACTGCAAGTCCAGGGTGAAAGGTGGACCCCTGGGTAGCTTGCTGGTGTCAGAGGCCCCTAGGAAGAAGGCCAGGGGGCACCCTGGTGCCTCTACTGCAAATACAGGGAGAGAGTTGGCCCCCTGTGTGGCTTGCTGGGGTCAGAGGCCCCTAGGTAGAAGGCCAGGGGGCACCCTGGGGCCTCTACTGTAAGTCAAGGGAGCGAGTTAGACCCCTGGGTGGCTTGCTGGGGTCTTAGGCCCCTAGGTGGAGCTCCAGGGGGCATCCTAGGGCCTATACTGCAAGTCCAGGGAGAAAGGTGGACCCCTGGGTAGCTTGCTGGAGTCTTAGGCCCCTAGGTGGAGCTCCAGGGGGGCACCCTAGGGCCTATACTGCAAGTCCAGGGTGAGAGGTGGACCACTGGGTAGCTTGATGGGGTCAGAGGTCCCTAAGTGTAGGGCCAGGGGGCTCAATGGGGCCTCTCCTGCTAGTGCAGGGAGAGAGGTGGACTGGTGGGTAGCCTGCTGGGGTCAGAGGCCCCTAGGTGGAGGGCCAGGGGGCACCCTAGGGCCTATACTGCAAGTCCAGGGAGACAGGTGGACCCCAGAGTAACTTGCTGGGGTCAGAGGCCCCTAGTTGGAGGGTCAGGGGGCACCCTGGGGCCTCTACTGCAAGTCCAGGGAGAGAGGTGGACCCCTGGGTAGCTTGCAGGGGTCAGAGGCCCCTTGGTAGAAGGCCAGGGGGCACCCTGGGGCCTCTATTGCAAGTCCAGGGAGGGAGTTGGACCCCTGGGTGGCTTGCTGGGGACAGAGGCCCCTAGTTGGAGGGCCAAGGATCACCCTGGGGCCTATGCTGCAAGTCCAGGGAGAGATGTGGACCCCAGGGTAGCATGCTGGGGTCAGAGGCCCCTAGCTGGAAGGCCAGGGGGCACATAAGGCCTATACTTTAAGTCCAGGGAAAGAGGCAGACCCCTGGGTGGCTTGCTGGTGTCAGAGGCCCCTAGGAAGAAGGCCAGAGGGCACCCTGGTGCCTCTTTTGCAAATACAGGGAGAGAGGTGGACCCCTGTGTGGCTTGCTGGGGTCAGAGGCCCCTAGGTAGAAGGCCAGGGGGCACCCTGGGGCCTCTACTGTAAGTCAAGGGAGGGAGTTGGACCCCTGGGTGGCTTGCTGGGGTCTTAGGCCCCTAGGTGGAGCTCCAGGGGGTATCCTAGGGCCAATACTGCAAGTCCAGGGAGAAAGGTGGACCCCTGGGTAGCTTGCTGCGGTCTTAGGCCCCTAGGTGGAGCTCCAAGGGGGCACCCTAGGGCCTATACTGCAAGTCCAGGGTGAGAGGTGGACCACTGGGTAGCTTGCTGGGGTTAGAGTCCCCTAGGTGTAGGGCCAGGGGGCTCCCTGGGGCCTCTCCTGCAAGTCCAGGGAGAGAGGTGGACCCGTGGGTAGCCTGCTGGGGTCAGAGGCCCCTAGGTGGAGGGCCAAGGGGCACCCTGGGGCCTATACTGCAAGTCCAAGGAGAGAGGTGGACCCCTGGGTAGCATGCTGGAGTCTTAGGCCCCTAGGTGGAGCTCCAGGGGGGCACCCTAGGGCCTATACTGCAAGTCCAGGGTGAGAGGTGGACCACTGGGTAGCTTGCTGGGGTTAGAGTCCCCTAGGTGTAGGGCCAGGGGGCTCCCTGGGGCCTCTACTGTAAGTCAAGGGAGCGAGTTAGACCCCTGGGTGGCTTGCTGGGGTCTTAGGCCCCTAGGTGGAGCTCCAGGGGGCATTCTAGGGCCTATACTGCAAGTCCAGGGAGAAAGGTGGACCCCTGGGTAGCTTGCTGGAGTCTTAGGCCCCTAGGTGGAGCTCCAGGGGGGCACCCTAGGGCCTATACTGCAAGTCCAGGGTGAGAGGTGGACCACTGGGTAGCTTGATGGGGTCAGAGGTCCCTAAGTGTAGGGCCAGCGGGCTCAATGGGGCCTCTCCTGCAAGTGCAGGGAGAGAGGTGGACCGGTGGGTAGCCTGCTGGGGTCAGAGGCCCCTAGGTGGAGGGCCAGGGGGCACCCTAGGGCCTATACTGCAAGTCCAGGGAGACAGGTGGACCCCAGAGTATTTTGCTGGGGTCAGAGGCCCCTAGGTGGAGGGTCAGGGGGCACCCTGGGGCCTCTACTGCAAGTCCAGGGAGAGAGGTGGACCCCTGGGTAGCTTGCAGGGGTCAGAGGCCCCTTGGTAGAAGGCCAGGGGGCACCCTGGGGCCTCTATTGCAAGTCCAGGGAGGGAGTTGGACCCCTGGGTGGCTTGCTGGGGACAGAGGCCCCTAGTTGGAGGGCCAAGGATCACCCTGGGGCCTATGCTGCAAGTCCAGGGAGAGATGTGGACCCCAGGGTAGCATGCTGGGGTCAGAGGCCCCTAGCTGGAAGGCCAGGGGGCACATAAGGCCTATACTTTAAGTCCAGGGAAAGAGGCAGACCCCTGGGTAGCTTGCTGGTGTCAGAGGCCCCTAGGAAGAAGGCCAGAGGGCACCCTGGTGCCTCTTTTGCAAATACAGGGAGAGAGGTGGACCCCTGTGTGGCTTGCTGGGGTCAGAGGCCCCTAGGTAGAAGGCCAGGGGGCACCCTGGGGCCTCTACTGTAAGTCAAGGGAGGGAGTTGGACCCCTGGGTGGCTTGCTGGGGTCTTAGGCCCCTAGGTGGAGCTCCAGGGGGTATCCTAGGGCCAATACTGCAAGTCCAGGGAGAAAGGTGGACCCCTGGGTAGCTTGCTGCGGTCTTAGGCCCCTAGGTGGAGCTCCAAGGGGGCACCCTAGGGCCTATACTGCAAGTCCAGGGTGAGAGGTGGACCACTGGGTAGCTTGCTGGGGTTAGAGTCCCCTAGGTGTAGGGCCAGGGGGCTCCCTGGGGCCTCTCCTGCAAGTCCAGGGAGAGAGGTGGACCCGTGGGTAGCCTGCTGGGGTCAGAGGCCCCTAGGTGGAGGGCCAAGGGGCACCCTGGGGCCTATACTGCAAGTCCAAGGAGAGAGGTGGACCCCTGGGTAGCATGCTGGGGTCAGAGGCCCCTAGGTGGAGGGCCAGGTTGCACCCTGGGGCCTCTACTGCAAGTCCAGGGAGAGAGGTGGACCCCTGGGTGGCTTGCATGGGTCAGAGGCCCCTAGTTGGAGCTCCAGGGGGCACCCTGGGGCCTCTACTGCAAGTCCAGGGAGAGAGGTGGATTCCTGGGTAGCTTGCTGGGGTAGCATGCTGGGTAGCATGCTGGGGTCAGAGGCCCCTAGGTGGAGGGCAAGGGGGCACCCTGGGGCCTCTACTGCAAGTCCAGGGAGAGAGGTGGACCCCTGGGTAGCTTGCTGGGGTCTTAGGCCCCTAGGTGGAGCTCCAGCTGAAACCCTAGGGCCTATACTGCAAGTCCAGGGTGAGATGTGGACCGCTAGGTAGCATGCTGGGGTCAGAGGCCCCTAGGTGGAGGGCCAGGGGGCACCTTAAGGCCTATACTTTAAGTCCAGGGAAAGAGCTAGACTCCTGGGTAGCTTGCTGGGGTCAGAGGCCCTTCGGTAGAAGGCCAGGGGGCACCCTGGGGCCTCTACTGCAAGTCCAGGGAGAGAGGTGGACCCCTGGGTAGCTTGCTGGGGTCTTCGGCCCCTAGGTGGAGCTCCAGGGGGCACCCTAGGGCCTATACTGCAAGTCCAGGGTGAAAGGTGGACCCCTGGGTAGCTTGCTGGTGTCAGAGGCCCCTAGGAAGAAGGCCAGGGGGCACCCTGGTGCCTCTACTGCAAATACAGGGAGAGAGTTGGCCCCCTGTGTGGCTTGCTGGGGTCAGAGGCCCCTAGGTAGAACGCCAGGGGGCACCCTGGGGCCTCTACTGTAAGTCAAGGGAGCGAGTTAGACCCCTGGGTGGCTTGCTGGGGTCTTAGGCCCCTAGGTGGAGCTCCAGGGGGCATCCTAGGGCCTATACTGCAAGTCCAGGGAGAAAGGTGGACCCCTGGGTAGCTTGCTGGAGTCTTAGGCCCCTAGGTGGAGCTCCAGGGGGGCACCCTAGGGCCTATACTGCAAGTCCAGGGTGAGAGGTGGACCACTGGGTAGCTTGATGGGGTCAGAGGTCCCTAAGTGTAGGGCCAGGGGGCTCAATGGGGCCTCTCCTGCTAGTGCAGGGAGAGAGGTGGACTGGTGGGTAGCCTGCTGGGGTCAGAGGCCCCTAGGTGGAGGGCCAGGGGGCACCCTAGGGCCTATACTGCAAGTCCAGGGAGACAGGTGGACCCCAGAGTAACTTGCTGGGGTCAGAGGCCCCTAGTTGGAGGGTCAGGGGGCACCCTGGGGCCTCTACTGCAAGTCCAGGAAGAGAGGTGGACCCCTGGGTAGCTTGCAGGGGTCAGAGGCCCCTTGGTAGAAGGCCAGGGGGCACCCTGGGGCCTCTATTGCAAGTCCAGGGAGGGAGTTGGACCCCTGGGTGGCTTGCTGGGGACAGAGGCCCCTAGTTGGAGGGCCAAGGATCACCCTGGGGCCTATGCTGCAAGTCCAGGGAGAGATGTGGACCCCAGGGTAGCATGCTGGGGTCAGAGGCCCCTAGCTGGAAGGCCAGGGGGCACATAAGGCCTATACTTTAAGTCCAGGGAAAGAGGCAGACCCCTGGGTAGCTTGCTGGTGTCAGAGGCCCCTAGGAAGAAGGCCAGAGGGCACCCTGGTGCCTCTTTTGCAAATACAGGGAGAGAGGTGGACCCCTGTGTGGCTTGCTGGGGTCAGAGGCCCCTAGGTAGAAGGCCAGGGGGCACCCTGGGGCCTCTACTGTAAGTCAAGGGAGGGAGTTGGACCCCTGGGTGGCTTGCTGGGGTCTTAGGCCCCTAGGTGGAGCTCCAGGGGGTATCCTAGGGCCAATACTGCAAGTCCAGGGAGAAAGGTGGACCCCTGGGTAGCTTGCTGCGGTCTTAGGCCCCTAGGTGGAGCTCCAAGGGGGCACCCTAGGGCCTATACTGCAAGTCCAGGGTGAGAGGTGGACCACTGGGTAGCTTGCTGGGGTTAGAGTCCCCTAGGTGTAGGGCCAGGGGGCTCCCTGGGGCCTCTCCTGCAAGTCCAGGGAGAGAGGTGGACCCGTGGGTAGCCTGCTGGGGTCAGAGGCCCCTAGGTGGAGGGCCAAGGGGCACCCTGGGGCCTATACTGCAAGTCCAAGGAGAGAGGTGGACCCCTGGGTAGCATGCTGGAGTCTTAGGCCCCTAGGTGGAGCTCCAGGGGGGCACCCTAGGGCCTATACTGCAAGTCCAGGGTGAGAGGTGGACCACTGGGTAGCTTGCTGGGGTTAGAGTCCCCTAGGTGTAGGGCCAGGGGGCTCCCTGGGGCCTCTACTGTAAGTCAAGGGAGCGAGTTAGACCCCTGGGTGGCTTGCTGGGGTCTTAGGCCCCTAGGTGGAGCTCCAGGGGGCATTCTAGGGCCTATACTGCAAGTCCAGGGAGAAAGGTGGACCCCTGGGTAGCTTGCTGGAGTCTTAGGCCCCTAGGTGGAGCTCCAGGGGGGCACCCTAGGGCCTATACTGCAAGTCCAGGGTGAGAGGTGGACCACTGGGTAGCTTGATGGGGTCAGAGGTCCCTAAGTGTAGGGCCAGGGGGCTCAATGGGGCCTCTCCTGCTAGTGCAGGGAGAGAGGTGGACTGGTGGGTAGCCTGCTGGGGTCAGAGGCCCCTAGGTGGAGGGCCAGGGGGCACCCTAGGGCCTATACTGCAAGTCCAGGGAGACAGGTGGACCCCAGAGTAACTTGCTGGGGTCAGAGGCCCCTAGTTGGAGGGTCAGGGGCTACCCTGGGGCCTCTACTGCAAGTCCAGGAAGAGAGGTGGACCCCTGGGTAGCTTGCAGGGGTCAGAGGCCCCTTGGTAGAAGGCCAGGGGGCACCCTGGGGCCTCTATTGCAAGTCCAGGGAGGGAGTTGGACCCCTGGGTGGCTTGCTGGGGACAGAGGCCCCTAGTTGGAGGGCCAAGGATCACCCTGGGGCCTATGCTGCAAGTCCAGGGAGAGATGTGGACCCCAGGGTAGCATGCTGGGGTCAGAGGCCCCTAGCTGGAAGGCCAGGGGGCACATAAGGCCTATACTTTAAGTCCAGGGAAAGAGGCAGACCCCTGGGTAGCTTGCTGGTGTCAGAGGCCCCTAGGAAGAAGGCCAGAGGGCACCCTGGTGCCTCTTTTGCAAATACAGGGAGAGAGGTGGACCCCTGTGTGGCTTGCTGGGGTCAGAGGCCCCTAGGTAGAAGGCCAGGGGGCACCCGGGGGCCTCTACTGTAAGTCAAGGGAGGGAGTTGGACCCCTGGGTGGCTTGCTGGGGTCTTAGGCCCCTAGGTGGAGCTCCAGGGGGTATCCTAGGGCCAATACTGCAAGTCCAGGGAGAAAGGTGGACCCCTGGGTAGCTTGCTGCGGTCTTAGGCCCCTAGGTGGAGCTCCAAGGGGGCACCCTAGGGCCTATACTGCAAGTCCAGGGTGAGAGGTGGACCACTGGGTAGCTTGCTGGGGTTAGAGTCCCCTAGGTGTAGGGCCAGGGGGCTCCCTGGGGCCTCTCCTGCAAGTCCAGGGAGAGAGGTGGACCCGTGGGTAGCCTGCTGGGGTCAGAGGCCCCTAGGTGGAGGGCCAAGGGGCACCCTGGGGCCTATACTGCAAGTCCAAGGAGAGAGGTGGACCCCTGGGTAGCATGCTGGAGTCTTAGGCCCCTAGGTGGAGCTCCAGGGGGGCACCCTAGGGCCTATACTGCAAGTCCAGGGTGAGAGGTGGACCACTGGGTAGCTTGCTGGGGTTAGAGTCCCCTAGGTGTAGGGCCAGGGGGCTCCCTGGGGCCTCTACTGTAAGTCAAGGGAGCGAGTTAGACCCCTGGGTGGCTTGCTGGGGTCTTAGGCCCCTAGGTGGAGCTCCAGGGGGCATTCTAGGGCCTATACTGCAAGTCCAGGGAGAAAGGTGGACCCCTGGGTAGCTTGCTGGAGTCTTAGGCCCCTAGGTGGAGCTCCAGGGGGGCACCCTAGGGCCTATACTGCAAGTCCAGGGTGAGAGGTGGACCACTGGGTAGCTTGATGGGGTCAGAGGTCCCTAAGTGTAGGGCCAGGGGGCTCAATGGGGCCTCTCCTGCAAGTGCAGGGAGAGAGGTGGACCGGTGGGTAGCCTGCTGGGGTCAGAGGCCCCTAGGTGGAGGGCCAGGGGGCACCCTAGGGCCTATACTGCAAGTCCAGGGAGACAGGTGGACCCCAGAGTATTTTGCTGGGGTCAGAGGCCCCTAGGTGGAGGGTCAGGGGGCACCCTGGGGCCTCTACTGCAAGTCCAGGGAGAGAGGTGGACCCCTGGGTAGCTTGCAGGGGTCAGAGGCCCCTTGGTAGAAGGCCAGGGGGCACCCTGGGGCCTCTATTGCAAGTCCAGGGAGGGAGTTGGACCCCTGGGTGGCTTGCTGGGGACAGAGGCCCCTAGTTGGAGGGCCAAGGATCACCCTGGGGCCTATGCTGCAAGTCCAGGGAGAGATGTGGACCCCAGGGTAGCATGCTGGGGTCAGAGGCCCCTAGCTGGAAGGCCAGGGGGCACATAAGGCCTATACTTTAAGTCCAGGGAAAGAGGCAGACCCCTGGGTAGCTTGCTGGTGTCAGAGGCCCCTAGGAAGAAGGCCAGAGGGCACCCTGGTGCCTCTTTTGCAAATACAGGGAGAGAGGTGGACCCCTGTGTGGCTTGCTGGGGTCAGAGGCCCCTAGGTAGAAGGCCAGGGGGCACCCTGGGGCCTCTACTGTAAGTCAAGGGAGGGAGTTGGACCCCTGGGTGGCTTGCTGGGGTCTTAGGCCCCTAGGTGGAGCTCCAGGGGGTATCCTAGGGCCAATACTGCAAGTCCAGGGAGAAAGGTGGACCCCTGGGTAGCTTGCTGAAGTCTTAGGCCCCTAGGTGGAGCTCCAAGGGGGCACCCTAGGGCCTATACTGCAAGTCCAGGGTGAGAGGTGGACCACTGGGTAGCTTGCTGGGGTTAGAGTCCCCTAGGTGTAGGGCCAGGGGGCTCCCTGGGGCCTCTCCTGCAAGTCCAGGGAGAGAGGTGGACCCGTGGGTAGCCTGCTGGGGTCAGAGGCCCCTAGGTGGAGGGCCAAGGGGCACCCTGGGGCCTATACTGCAAGTCCAAGGAGAGAGGTGGACCCCTGGGTAGCATGCTGGGGTCAGAGGCCCCTAGGTGGAGGGCCAGGTTGCACCCTGGGGCCTCTACTGCAAGTCCAGGGAGAGAGGTGGACCCCTGGGTGGCTTGCATGGGTCAGAGGCCCCTAGTTGGAGCTCCAGGGGGCACCCTGGGGCCTCTACTGCAAGTCCAGGGAGAGAGGTGGATTCCTGGGTAGCTTGCTGGGGTAGCATGCTGGGTAGCATGCTGGGGTCAGAGGCCCCTAGGTGGAAGGCCAGGGGGCACCCAGGGGCCTCTACTGCAAGTCCAGGGAGAGAGGTGGACCCCTGGGTAGCTTGCAGGGGTCAGAGGCCCTTAGGTGGAGGGCCAGGGGGCACCCTGGGGCCTATACTGCAAGTCCAGGGAGAGAGGTGGACCCCTTGGTAGCTTGCAGGGGTCAGAGGCCCCTAGGTGGAGGGCAAGGGGGCACCCTGGGGCCACTACTGCAAGTCCAGGGAGAGAGGTGGATCCCTGAGTAACTTGCAAGGGTCAGAGGCCCCTAGGTGGAGGGTCAGGGGGCACCCTGGGGCCTCTACTGCAAGTCCAGGGAGAGAGGTGGACCCCTGGGTAGCTTGCAGGGGTCAGAGGCCCCTTGGTAGAAGGCCAGGGGGCACCCTGGGGCCTCTATTGCAAGTCCAGGGAGGGAGTTGGACCCCTGGGTGGCTTGCTGGGGACAGAGGCCCCTAGTTGGAGGGCCAAGGATCACCCTGGGGCCTATGCTGCAAGTCCAGGGAGAGATTTGGACCCCAGGGTAGCATGCTGGGGTCAGAGGCCCCTAGCTGGAAGGCTAGGGGGCACATAAGGCCTATACTTTAAGTCCAGGGAAAGAGGCAGACCCCTGGGTAGCTTGCTGGTGTCAGAGGCCCCTAGGAAGAAGGCCAGAGGGCACCCTGGTGCCTCTTTTGCAAATACAGGGAGAGAGGTGGACCCCTGTGTGGCTTGCTGGGGTCAGAGGCCCCTAGGTAGAAGGCCAGGGGGCACCCTGGGGCCTCTACTGTAAGTCAAGGGAGGGAGTTGGACCCCTGGGTGGCTTGCTGGGGTCTTAGGCCCCTAGGTGGAGCTCCAGGGGGTATCCTAGGGCCAATACTGCAAGTCCAGGGAGAAAGGTGGACCCCTGGGTAGCTTGCTGCGGTCTTAGGCCCCTAGGTGGAGCTCCAAGGGGGCACCCTGGGGCCTATACTGCAAGTCCAGGGTGAGAGGTGGACCACTGGGTAGCTTGCTGGGGTTAGAGTCCCCTAGGTGTAGGGCCAGGGGGCTCCCTGGGGCCTCTCCTGCAAGTCCAGGGAGAGAGGTGGACCCGTGGGTAGCCTGCTGGGGTCAAAGGCCCCTAGGTGGAGGGCCAAGGGGCACCCTGGGGCCTATACTGCAAGTCCAAGGAGAGAGGTGGACCCCTGGGTAGCATGCTGGAGTCTTAGGCCCCTAGGTGGAGCTCCAGGGGGGCACCCTAGGGCCTATACTGCAAGTCCAGGGTGAGAGGTGGACCACTGGGTAGCTTGCTGGGGTTAGAGTCCCCTAGGTGTAGGGCCAGGGGGCTCCCTGGGGCCTCTACTGTAAGTCAAGGGAGCGAGTTAGACCCCTGGGTGGCTTGCTGGGGTCTTAGGCCCCTAGGTGGAGCTCCAGGGGGCATTCTAGGGCCTATACTGCAAGTCCAGGGAGAAAGGTGGACCCCTGGGTAGCTTGCTGGAGTCTTAGGCCCCTAGGTGGAGCTCCAGGGGGGCACCCTAGGGCCTATACTGCAAGTCCAGGGTGAGAGGTGGACCACTGGGTAGCTTGATGGGGTCAGAGGTCCCTAAGTGTAGGGCCAGGGGGCTCAATGGGGCCTCTCCTGCAAGTGCAGGGAGAGAGGTGGACCGGTGGGTAGCCTGCTGGGGTCAGAGGCCCCTAGGTGGAGGGCCAGGGGGCACCCTAGGGCCTATACTGCAAGTCCAGGGAGACAGGTGGACCCCAGAGTAACTTGCTGGGGTCAGAGGCCCCTAGGTGGAGGGTCAGGGGGCACCCTGGGGCCTCTACTGCAAGTCCAGGGAGAGAGGTGGACCCCTGGGTAGCTTGCAGGGGTCAGAGGCCCCTTGGTAGAAGGCCAGGGGGCACCCTGGGGCCTCTATTGCAAGTCCAGGGAGGGAGTTGGACCCCTGGGTGGCTTGCTGGGGACAGAGGCCCCTAGTTGGAGGGCCAAGGATCACCCTGGGGCCTATGCTGCAAGTCCAGGGAGAGATGTGGACCCCAGGGTAGCATGCTGGGGTCAGAGGCCCCTAGCTGGAAGGCCAGGGGGCACATAAGGCCTATACTTTAAGTCCAGGGAAAGAGGCAGACCCCTGGGTAGCTTGCTGGTGTCAGAGGCCCCTAGGAAGAAGGCCAGAGGGCACCCTGGTGCCTCTTTTGCAAATACAGGGAGAGAGGTGGACCCCTGTGTGGCTTGCTGGGGTCAGAGGCCCCTAGGTAGAAGGCCAGGGGGCACCCTGGGGCCTCTACTGTAAGTCAAGGGAGGGAGTTGGACCCCTGGGTGGCTTGCTGGGGTCTTAGGCCCCTAGGTGGAGCTCCAGGGGGTATCCTAGGGCCAATATTGCAAGTCCAGGGAGAAAGGTGGACCCCTGGGTAGCTTGCTGCGGTCTTAGGCCCCTAGGTGGAGCTCCAAGGGGGCACCCTAGGGCCTATACTGCAAGTCCAGGGTGAGAGGTGGACCACTGGGTAGCTTGCTGGGGTTAGAGTCCCCTAGGTGTAGGGCCAGGGGGCTCCCTGGGGCCTCTCCTGCAAGTCCAGGGAGAGAGGTGGACCCGTGGGTAGCCTGCTGGGGTCAGAGGCCCCTAGGTGGAGGGCCAAGGGGCACCCTGGGGCCTATACTGCAAGTCCAAGGAGAGAGGTGGACCCCTGGGTAGCATGCTGGGGTCAGAGGCCCCTAGGTGGAGGGCCAGGTTGCACCCTGGGGCCTCTACTGCAAGTCCAGGGAGAGAGGTGGACCCCTGGGTGGCTTGCATGGGTCAGAGGCCCCTAGTTGGAGCTCCAGGGGGCACCCTGGGGCCTCTACTGCAAGTCCAGGGAGAGAGGTGGATTCCTGGGTAGCTTGCTGGGGTAGCATGCTGGGTAGCATGCTGGGGTCAGAGGCCCCTAGGTGGAAGGCCAGGGGGCACCCAGGGGCCTCTACTGCAAGTCCAGGGAGAGAGGTGGACTCCTGGGTAGCTTGCAGGGGTCAGAGACCCCTAGGTGGAAGGTCAGGGGGCACCCTGGGGCCTCTACTGCAAGTCCAGGGAGAGAGGTGGACCCCTGGGTAACTTGCAGGGGTCAGAGGCCCCTAGGTAGAAGGCCAGGGGGCACCCTGGGGCCTCTATTGCAAGTCCAGGGAGGGAGTTGGACCCCTGGGTGGCTTGCTGGGGTCAGAGGCCCCTAGGTGGAGGGCCAAGGCTCACCCTGGGGCCTATGCTGCAAGTCCAGGGAGAGATGTGGACCCCTGGGTAGCATGCTGGGGTCAGAGGCCCCTAGGTGGAGGGCCAGGTTGCACCCTGGGGCCTCTACTGCAAGTCCAGGGAGAGAGGTGGACCCCTGGGTAGCTTGCAGGGGTCAGAGACCCCTAGTTGGAGCTCCAGGGGGCACCCTGGGGCCTCTACTTCAAGTCCAGGGAGAGAGGGGGATCCCTGGGTAGCTTGCTTGGGTAGCATGCTGGGTAGCATGCTGGGGTCAGAGGCCCCTAGGTGGAGGGCCAGGGGGCACCCAGGGGCCTCTACTGCAAGTCCAGGGAGAGAGGTGGACCCCTGTGTAGCTTGCAGGGGTCAGAGGCCCCTAGGTGGAGGGCCAACGGGCACCCTGGGGATTATACTGCAAGTACAAGGAGAGAGGTGGCCCCCTGGGTAGCATGCTGGGGTCAGAGACCCCTAGGTGGAGGGCCAGGGAGCACCCTGGGGCCTCTATTGCAAGTCCAGGGAGTGATATGGACCCCTGGGTAGCTTGCAGGGGTCAGATTTCCCTAGGTGTAGGGCAAGGGGGCACCCTGGGGCCTCTACTGCAAGTCCAGGGAGAGAGGTGGACCCCTGGGTAGCTTGCTGGGGTCTTAGGCCCCTAGGTGGAGCTCCAGCTGAAACCCTAAGGCCTATACTGCAAGTCCAGGGTGAGATGTGGACTGCTAGGTAGCATGCTGGGGTCAGAGGCCCCTAGGTGGAGGGCCAGGGGGCACCTTAAGGCCTATACTTTAAGTCCAGGGAAAGAGCTAGACCCCTGGGTAGCTTGCTGGGGTCAGAGGCCCTTCGGTAGAAGGCCAGGGGGCACCCTGGGGCCTCTACTGCAAGTCCAGGAAGAGAGGTGGACCCCTGGGTAGCTTGCTGGGGTCTTCGGCCCCTAGGTGGAGCTCCAGGGGGCACCCTAGGGCCTATACTGCAAGTCCAGGGTGAAAGGTGGACCCCTGGGTAGCTTGCTGGTGTCAGAGGCCCCTAGGAAGAAGGCCAGGGGGCACCCTGGTGCCTCTACTGCAAATACAGGGAGAGAGTTGGCCCCCTGTGTGGCTTGCTGGGGTAAGAGGCCCCTAGGTAGAAGGCCAGGGGGCACCCTGGGGCCTCTACTGTAAGTCAAGGGAGCGAGTTAGACCCCTGGGTGGCTTACTGGGGTCTTAGGCCCCTAGGTGGAGCTCCAGGGGGCACCCTAGGGCCTCTACTGCAAGTCCAGGTTGAGAGGTGGACCCCTGGGTAAATTGCTGGGGTCAGAGGCCCCTAGGTGGAGGGACAGGGGGCACCCTGGGCTCTCTACTGCTAGTCCAGGGAGACAGGTGGACCCCTGGGTAGCTTGCTGCGGTCAGAGGCCCCTAGGTAGAAGGCCAGGGGGCACCCTGGGGCCTCTACTGAAAGTCCAGGGAGAGAGGTGGACCCCTGGGTGGCTTGCTGGGGTAAGAGGCCCCTAGGTGGAGGGCAAGGGGGCACACTGGGGCCTCTACTGCAAGTCCAGGGAGAGAGGTGGACCCCTTGGTAGCTTGCAGGGGTCGGAGTTCCCTAGGTGGATGGCCAGGGGGCACCCTTGGGCCTCTATTGCAAGTCCAGGGAGAGAGGTGGACCTTTGGGTGGCTTGCTGGGGTCAGAGGCCCCTAGGTAAAAGGCAAGGGTGCACCATAGGGCCTATACTGCAAGTCCAGGGAGAGAGGTGGACCCCTGAGTAACTTGCTGGGGTCAGAGGCCCATTGGTAGAAGGCCAGGGGGCACCATGGGGCCTCTACTGCAAGTCTAGGGAGACAGGTGGACCCCTGGGTAGCTTGCTGGGGTCAGAGGCCCCTAGGTGGAGGGCCAAGGCTCACCTTGGGGCCTATGCTGCAAGTCTAGGGAGAGAGGTGGACCCCTGGGTAGCTTTCTGGGGTCAGAGGGCCCTATGTAGAAGGCCAGGGGCACCCTGGGGCCTCTACTGCAAGTCAAAGGAGAGAGGTGGACCTTTGGGTGGCTTGCTGGGGTCAGAGGCCCCTAGGTAGAAGGCCATGGTGCACCATGGGGCCTATACTGCAAGTCCAGGGAGAGAGGTGGACCCCTGAGAAATTTGCTGGGGTCAGAGGCCCATTGGTAGAAGGCCAGGGGGCACCCTGGGGCCTCTCCTGCAAGTCCAGGGAGACAGGTGGACCCCTGGGTAGCTTGCTGGGGTCAGAGGCCCTTAGGTGGAGGGCCAAGGCTCACCTTGGGGCCTATGCTGCAAGTCCAGGGAGAGAGGTGGACCCCTGGGTAGATTGCTTGGGTCAGAGGGCCCTAGGTAGAAGGACAGGGGGCACCCTGGGGCCTCTATTGCAAGTCCAGGGAGAGAGGTGGACCCCGGGGTAGCTAGCTGGGGTCAGAGGCCCCTAGGTGGAGGGCCAGGTGGCACCCTGGGGCCTCTACTGCAAGTCCAGGGAGAGAGGTGGACCCCTGGGTAACTTGCAGGGGTCAGAGGCCCCAAGGTAGAAGGCCAGGGGGCACCCTGGGGCCTCTACTGCAAGTCCAGGGAGGGAGTTGGACCCCTGGGTGGCTTGCTGGGGTCAGAGGCCCCTAGGTAAAGGGCCAAGGCTCACCCTGGGGCCTATGCTGCAAGTCCAGGGAGAGATGTGGACCCCTGGGTAGCATGCTGGGGTCAGAGGCCCCTAGCTGGAAGGCCTGGGGGCACCCTAAGGCCTATACTTTAAGTCCAGGGAAAGAAGTAGAACCCTGGGTAGCTTGCTGGGGTCAGATGCCCTTAGGTAGAAGGCCAGGGGGCACCCTGGGGCTTCTAATGCAGGTCCAGGGAGAGAGGTGGACCCCTGGGTAGCTTGCTGGGGTCTTAGGCCCCTAAGTGG